>NC_056565.1:19184561-19202290 GCF_013358625.1 Macadamia integrifolia
CCCCCCCCCCCAAAAAAAAAGAAGAAGAGAAAAAGAAGGAATGACTTGTTGCAAAAACATTGGAGATGATCATATCACTATTTTTTCTGTTTTATAATCGCAGATGCAATTTTGTCAATGCAATTTGAAGAAATGCATCTTCGACACATGTTCATGTAACCTGGGGATGCACACCCATGTAATGGGATGCATGTCCGAGTCCTCTCAACCGTTAAATGACTAATTGGACACTAGTTAAGTGGCATGCTAATTGGAGAAGAGCCGAACGGCCCCATATGCTTGGTCCTTTGAAGCATGATGGTTTTGACCTCTAGGCAACCCCCCATGAGTTCGATACAATCGGCAAAATAGCTACACTGCTACTGTAATGTCAAGAATGGCAGGCCTACAAAGTAGTAACAACTGTGTTACTATAAAGTAGCAACGACTGTGTTACTAACATGCCGTATACGAGAGAGAGAGAGAGAGTTTAACCGAGAATCTATTTGAACATATATTTCTTTTGGTGTTACAACTAGGGGAAGCGTCTAACAAGAACATGGCATGTGGATCACTCTACCACCCTTAGTGGCTTGCGACCGTAGCGACATGAACCAACTTTATTCCATGGAGGAGCAATGGTGGTAGGAATAGATGGTAGGTTTTGTGCCAATACTCTAGCCATAACTTTGCCTTGTCCCAACTCTAACTAAGGATAGATGGTTTAGATTAAGAAAAATACATAAAAATAGACAACTTAGGTTCTTGTAATTTTTGAGAACATAACCTTCCATTGTTTAATATCTTTTCAAAAATTATTTCCCTCTAATATGTTGCTAAAATGAAACTTTAACATCTAAAAACTATTTGAAATGATCAATTTTTGTTTGAAGAACAAGGATCATTCAAAAGCCAGCTATGCACATTCTATGTTGCACCGTAATAGAGTTTTGATTCTTACATATGGTGATCGTATTTGTCATGATGTTGGTTCAAATAGGCTTGCAAAGGTTTACTCCATTCATGTGGCTGGAACTTTAGCCCTGTCTCGTTATATGGAAAGGCAGCCTTAATGGCCTATTTACACTAAATCATCTTGGGAACTCATGTGTTTGGTTATATTCTTGTATCCCTTATTGGACTTTCACTACTTGGAGATGTATGCTTGATGCCCTTCCAACGAAAGATCAACTCCAGAGACGATCTATTTAGGTAGCTCACTTTAATTATTACTGTTGGGTAGGGTTGGAAACTCTATTCTTTGATTTCCTTTTTACCTCCCAAATATGGGAAGTGATCCTCAGGTTATGTTCCCCTTCAAGGGGCTTTGGGAGAAGTGTGGAGTTGGAGGCTCAGTGGATGGGGAGCTATTTTAAGGGAGTTCTGATAGGTTCTATTGTCAAGCTAGCATTTTACTCTACTATATATCACATTTGGAAAGAAAGGTGTTTGAACGTGATAACTTTTAATTTATAAAATTAAATGATTCAAAAGCATTTGAGCATCATTCCATATCCCTTTTAATGATAAGAAATCAAGAGTGGTCTAAGAAAACTATTTGTTTGTAAATTGGCTCCCTTATGATCAAAATAGAACCTTTTCCAAATTGAAATTCGAATAAACTAATTTTTAAACCATTTCAAATGTATGTAATTTAATGATAAAAATAATTTGAATTGGGACTTTTAATTGGTTCTAAAGTCACTTTACAATATTTGTAATTGGTAAATCACCCAAGGGTATATTGGTTATTTTATATAACTTGAATTTCGAGTCTTTCAGACGTGATCCGAGGCCATGGGACCTCCAAAGCCATAAAAATAAATCTCCCCTCGCTATATTAAGATACCAACCATCATTGCCAGGTACAGACTATCGAGGTGACATAATATAGTGTCTACAATCACCCGAACTCATATATTTGGATGAATGGTTATAATCACAAGGTTGATAATATCCACATATACATGATTATGATCATGACCGGCATGTTCAGGTTCCCCCTAAAGAGACCATGCTCTATTTTATGTTGTGTTCAATTGCGTAATCATTTTAGTCATATAGTTTCTTATATTAATATGTACTTGGTGATTAATGACATTTTTGTAATTATTGGATGTTATATATTTACCACGTGACCATATAGTTGGTGTAACAATAAATTTGTTGCATGTTATACACTTGCCACGTGCCCAATATAATTAGTGTAACAATAAATTTATGATGCCCATTAAAAAATCCTATGTACATGCCATCAGGGCAACATGATTTTTTTATATGTATGAGAAAATTAATATTAGTAAATGATGATATTTTTTGTAATCATTAAATACTATAATCTCGCCACACGGCCTGCATATATACTTGGCCTAACAGTAATAACTCTTGATAGTTTAAAATAATTCATAGTAATTTGCAAAAAATTTATACAAGTACTTATGTTATTGTGCCTTCCTAATTCATTTTGTAGTTTTTTAACATAAATTATTTATTCTCAGAGTGCATAAGTCTTGGGTTTGAGACTCTCAAGTAACAAAACTGTATAATCCTATAGTGTAATGTACTCATCACATGAACATAAAAATCAAGAAAAGAAAGGATTCCTTGATAGATAGTTTAGCCCTACACTTGCGTAATGTCAATGAGAGTATTAGATAAAGCATCAATAAAGATGAGATTTTCACCTTTCATGAAGGGTGGAGCCTTTGTTTTAGAACATGGTATCAGAATGGGTATCGATCAGTCTTAAAACCATTATGATATTGGAATCGATCAATATCTGATTGCCCATATCGAACAGAAATACCTCTGTTTTACCTTAAAAATATTTTTTATACAATCCATACGGTTCAATTGATACAATATTAGTTAGGTATTGAGATCAAACCCTTGCCAAACCTATATGAATTATCCAATATAGGAGATCTGATACATATACTTAAAACCATTGACAAGGCACTCATTTTTCTCCATTGTATTTGGTTGCATAGGCCATGTTACCTTTTAAGCTTATTTCTCATTCTATTGATCGATGATCGTTTGTGCAGTGGTGAGGGTTCGAGTCCTAGACGTGGGATGTTCTCTTTTAGACTTATTGAAAAAAAAAAAAAAATCCCACTTTGACATCAAACCCATCCAGCTGAAAAACGACAAAAGGTCCTCTCACTCCCACCCTAAGCCCTAACAAGAAGTAAAATGTCAAAAGAGAAAAAAAAAAAAAAAGCCCAAACATTTTTACTTTAATTCTCTTTAAAGGATTAAAACTGTGGCTGGTGTAGAGGTTGATCCTATCATATCATTCAAGGGAAAAGGTTCTAATCCAACGGCTCCTACCCTATCTCCTTTCGTTCACATTTTTTATGTACAGAAAACCTTTTTCCTTCGATGCAGAATAAATGTGTGTGAGAGAGAGAGAGGAGAGAGAGAGAGAGAGAGTCTGTGCCATCACCCTGAGACCTGAGTTATAAAAAAAAATCTTTGAAGCGTCTTAACTTATTTCGCTCTTCTTCCTCTTTTGAAATCTCTCTCTTTCGTTTCGCGAAAAGTTTGAGGAGGATCGAAAGGGTAATAGATTCTCAAAGCCGGCCATGGATCTAGATCTGTGGATTTCCAAAGTTAAAGAAGGGCAGCATTTGATGGAAGATGAGCTTCAGCTTCTATGCGAATACGTAAGCCGTTCATCCCCATTTCATCTAGGGCACTAGGGATCCTTTTCTGTGATGATTAGAGGTGTATAGACCTTCTCTTATGGGAGAAATTAGGGTTTCCGATGTTTCTGGATATGCTCTGTTTGCGAAATTAGGGGTTTCATCGCCTTCTTTTCCTGGATGTATATTGTTCTTTAATTTTCGTTTTCATAATTTATTTTAATTTGGCGGCATTGGGTTTGCGATGATGGCTATTTTTGAACTCTGTGTGGTACGCAAACGACGCTAATTTGCTCTCCTCTCAACTATAGTAATGCATTTCTGTGTTTTCTGTTGAAGTTTGGCGGCTTGAGACATTTATTATCTGAATATTCGGAGAAACATGTTACTGTAGTTTCATTAATTAATTAAAAATAACTACTATTTCTCAGTTGGTATTGTATATGTTGTTGGGGCATCAAGTCAGTGGTTAAGATACACATTCTTGAGCGTTTCACAGTTGACGATATTATGCACTTAAGTGACTCATTTGTATTTGGGAGTTCCTATTCCTGGCTTGCTTTTTGAATCAATAGAACTGTTAGTTGTAGCAGTTCTTGTGATACTGAATATCCTACAGCCTCAAATCCATAGCAGGCATCGCCATTTGGCATGTAGAATTAAATTGTGCAGAGTTTCTTTCTCTTCTTTTAGTGGTAATAGTATTCTAGTTCCCTGGGCATGCACTCATAAAGTTTTTCAATCAGGTGGAAAACATAGAACTGGGGCTGGGCCTGCCCACCTGAAAACCAAAACATTGTCATTTAACAAGAAGAATTTGAGCAACCTTAAGTCTGTCATCAAACAGAATCATTTTTCAATGAATAAGAGTAAGTTAATTGGATGGTTAAAGTAAAAAGAAAGTTGAAGGTTTTGGGATGCCTCATTAACTAGCTAATTACCATAGTTACATTCGTGGAGGGTTTGAGCAACTCTTCTACTTATATGACCAGCCTAATTTCTGTTGCTTGCTATAAAATCTGAAAATTGAATTATGAGTCACATAAAATTCATCTCCAATATTAAGAAAACCAATCGGATCAAAGTATTTACCCAACCAAAGTGTTAAAATCTCTGCTATATCATATAAGGTTTCACCAAACAGGAAAGGGTTGCATTTTATTTTTATTTTTATATAGCTTTATTTTCTTAGTTTGGTTATGGGAGGATGAGTAGTTTACTGATGCATGATAATAAGAATGAAAACAGAGGAAAAGTATAATTTGTGCAAACTGAGTTGGGTGCACTAAGTTGTATGATGTACAACTCTGGAAAGAAATAATATCAGAAAAGATCCTCTCCAATTAATTGGGTGCCCAATTAGTGATCCAACGGATGGGAGGATCTGGGGAGACGCATCCTTGTATTGGGATTCGTGTCTGAGGTCCTCTCAGCCCTTGGATCACTGATTGGGCGCCCAATTAATTGGAGAGGAGCCGAATCCCATAATATCTTCTTCAAAAACATAATCCATCTTGGCCCTGTAAACCCTGTTAAAATCCTTGGCTGTCAAATTGAAGGTCTCTGATGCAATCTTTCAAAAGGAATAACATTATGTTGGAAAGATATCCTCTCAACTAGCAGGGTTATCATTTGGCATCGTTTTTTCCCCTGTTGACAGTTGTGTGCTATATTTAACAGGTCAAAGAGATACTCATTGAGGAGTCAAATGTGCAACCTGTCAATAGTCCAGTAACTGTTTGTGGTGACATCCATGGACAGTTCCATGATCTAATGAAACTATTCCAGACAGGAGGTCATGTACCAGAGACAAATTACATTTTTATGGTAAATTCTAATATTCCAATTTATCTCATGTTATTTTATGGTTAATTTTTCTCTTTTTCTCTTGATATAATGTTTTCAAAGTTCGTGGATTTTTATTCTTTATAAGTTCTTTGCAGGGTGATTTTGTTGATCGGGGTTACAACAGTCTAGAAGTTTTCACTATTCTTTTGCTTCTTAAGGCGAGGTAATTTTATTTGTATATGTATATGTATATGTATGTGGTATGTTTGTATTGATTACTCGAGTGTTTTTGGTAGTGTATTTCTTGCTATGCACGTCTGGTGATGTTTTTATTGATGCATTTGTTGTGCTGTCCATTCACGAGACACTTATTCTGTGGAATGTATTTTTGTTTATTTTGGGTAAAATTAATAGAGGAGTTTAGAAGTTTTCACTTTTCATCGTTCTTTTATTATGGAAGCCAGATGGTTCTTATATGTGTTTATGTGGTGTGATCTTACTTACCTGACCATTATTGATAGGAGATTTCCATCTTGTTTTGGTCTAATACTACTTTACAGCTTTGTTCCACTGTCAAATCTGAGATAACTGTGGAGCCTAACATTATAGATGTATTTAATAGAACCATCAATCATATAGGTTTTATCTTTTTCAGTTGTTTGATCAATATCCAAATGGTTAAGGTTCTCCTGTGACACTGTGGGGACACTGAGTCGAGCAATGAAAAAGTTTTTCCTGTGTGAGGGAATGCTGAGATGTTTTTTCTGCACTTGCTGTCCTGGAAAATGCTTTGTGGAAGGCTTGTAAATATTGCTTATGCAGGAGAATAAGAGATGGGCTCTTGTGGAGTTATAAAGAAACTTTACGGTTTTGACTTTTTCATGAAACCTTCTTTTGGAAATATTGGATTGAAGAAGATTAGCAAAAAAGATAATGTAGAATTTTGAGAGAAAACTAGAGAGCTCTTCCTGCTTTGACGGAGAGGAATTTGTTGGATGTTTTAAGGAGCTTTATCAAAGGGGAAGATGGGATTGGTGCTTTAGCAACATTTCTTGACTTATTCCAAACCGCAAAGTAGGATCTTAAAGAAAAGTATATAAAGGTGGATTATTTCCAATTGATACCAATCTAGATTGGAAGGTCCAAACTAATTAGATCTAATCCATCCTGTTCTATTTCTATCCCAATACATATCAGGTGATATGACAGATTCCATACGAATCTCTAAAACCATGGGGTGGAGCATAGGCATTATGGACTTTAGGCATATATGCCTTGTACGTAGTTTATAAAAAATAGGCTCAAAAGAGCTCTAGAGTAGTTTTTGGACATCATCAAGGAGCTCTAACTGTGGGAAAACTTACTTTAGATGGTTCTTAAGGGAGGATGCGTTTGGTTTAGAAGAGAAGTCTGGTTTGTGAACTTTTCACCTTGAAAAGTCTAGCTATCATTGAACAGAATGTCTTTAGTGATTTCTCAGTATTGGTGTGATGCATCTGTGCTAAATGGATAAGTTTGATGATGCATGTGTTTTCAATTGCCTCTTTCTCATATTTTGGACTCCTGCAAGATGTTGAAGTGTTCTTGTGCTCTTGAAATGTTACATGAATGATATTTTGTTAAGTAACATTAATTATTTGTGATTACAGTGGCAGATGATGCTATTGTTTTCATGTGTTTGAAGGAAATCAAACAGTTCCATCTTATTAAATTGAAGTGTGCTAGTTGGCCTTGGACATTCTGTGGGGGCCTAGGTGGGTGTGGGTTTGTGGGTGTTAGACTTGTTAATGTGGTAAAGAAAGCTTACTATGTAAGTGGATTTAGATGTTTAGTACGAAATCTTCGGGTATGTTGAAGAGAGTTTTTGGGGCCAGATTTGATGTTGGTTGGGAGTTTTAGAGATGTTAAGGGTTCTCATTGTGTGTTTGTTTGGAATATGTTATGTTTTGGAAGATTTTTTATTTAAGTTTAGATTTCAGTTGCCAGGAGAGGGTCAGATTTTGAGAGGGCAACTGTTTAATGAGTGCTGTTCATCAACTTGGTATCAGAGCTGAAGGATCCCCATTCCTTCCCCTCCATCTCTCTTCTTCCCTTCCCAGTCTCTGTCTTCTTTGTTTCTGCTCTCTTTATTTTTCTGGCTGCTGTCGCAACACTAGAGAGGGGTTTCGACTGAGATTTTGGGAGAGGAAAAGGGATCAATGGGTGGCTGCAGTAGAAGGTTCAATCCCTTTTTTTTCTCTCTCTCTCTCTCTGCAAAGGGGAGGAACGGGGAATCTGCAGGAGATGGAAGAGGGAGAGTGTTGCTGTGGGAGGGGTTCAACGATGGGCTGGCTTTGGCAGTGGGTTTTGAACTGAATGAGATTTTTTTTTTTTTTTGCTGTTCTCAATCATAGTAGGAACCGAAGACAAACAGGAAGAAAAAGGAAGAGAAGAGTGATGAGAAGAAGAAGAAGTCAACAAAGAGAAATAGCAGAGAAAGCGAGTGGAATCAAAAAGAAAAAAACAAAAGAAGTCGACGAAAAGAAGAGGAGTGAAAGATCCAGAACATCAAAAAGAAAAAAAAAGCAGAAGACGTGAAGAGAAAGACAACTGGCAAAATAAAAAGAAAAGAAGAGGAAGAGGAGAAGTAAGAGACAAGATCGAACCAAAAGAAAAAGGAGAGGAATTGTACCTGGTTGTGGACCCGCTCCTTCGACATCATCGGCTCCCTGGAAGTCCTCCCCCTTTCTCTCGTTGGCCCTCCTCTGATGCAGCGGTGCAGCCCAGACTTCGCTGGTTCTCTATCTCCGAGAGTGCAGAAAACCTTCCTTTCTTTTTTTTTTGGTAAAACCCCACACCACACGATTTGCCCTTCTTACTTATTTCTTCTGTTATTCCTAAAATTCCCATGCCCCACCTTTTTATGCTATGAGATGATTGCAACTGAGAATTGTTGGTGTTTCCCTGCAAAGAAAACGGATGCGCTACCGCGCCCGCGCATTTGTTGCTCTGGCGCGCGAGGCGTATTTATTGTCTAAGGCCGTTGCTTGTTGGGGCGTTTTCTTTTAAGCGGAGAGCAAACAAAGGCGAGTTTGCTATGTTGGACGGACGAAAAGCTGCAACAAGACGGGTGGCTATGGCCTGCAGTGGGACCAGGGCACGGGGGGATTAGGGGCAAATAGGGATGGACAGCTCGAATAAAGCGCCACATGCGGAACTGTCTAGATACAATTCCGGCCCGTTAAAGAAGAGGGGTCCCCTCAGGACCAAGGACTCCCTGCAAGAGGTACATTCCCTTACAACTATGAACATAGAGAGTCTATGGGCCTTGATCAAAAGCCAGAAGCTTCGGGGAAGGGGTAGGTTTTTAGAGGATAAAGTGGCGATAAGAGGGCGAGCGGAGCATCAATCTCATCTCCGCACAAGTATCTGGCTTCGCCCCCCCCAAACTTGGTAAAAATGGTAAACACGACAGACTCCAAATCTGTTCCATTCAAACGCGGTTCGAATCCGATAGTGAGTGGGGCCAACAAGACCAAGGCTTTCTACTCGCGGTGATTGATGATAGAAAGTGACTTTGTAACCTTGACTCCACCTTCGTGGAATGGGAGTGGCCCTAGCGGGAAGGGATGGACGAGCTCGCTCCAACCGAGCAGGAGTGGCGAACTTTTTTAACTATATTTAGATCTTCCTTCCGACTGACCAAAAGGGCTATCTTATCATTTCTTTTAGAGTCATTTAGATTGATTCTTGTTAGAGTGACTTTATCTACCTACGGAAAGGAAAGAAGGCTACTGCTCTATTGCCTGACTTGACTGATTGGATTGCTCTTTAAGGGAAGGGCCGCTGGGAAAGAAGGGAGTCTTATCTCTAAAGGCAGAAAGGCTAATCTTTTCTAGTCTAGTTGAGTTGAGTCTATTCTGATAAAAGTGACTTACCGCTCTTTAAGGGGAGGGCTGGAGGGAAGGCCTAGCTATATACACATACACCTACCCACCAGAGATGCCTACGAGAGACCGAACCGAAGGGAAAGCTAGTCTTTTTTCTAGTCTAGTCAAGATAGTCTTTTCTAGTTAGAGGGACTAACCTACTCTCCGCCTCTGCAAGCACACGCTCGCAAGCGGGTAGCTTCGCACCTTTGGCCTACCGATTTTCCCCTTTTGGTCAGGTTGCCTACGCTTGGTGAGGTTTTCTTAGCTCGCTCCGTCTTCCTGAGACGGATGCTCGCTGCGGCTGTAAGAGTGCTTTCACCTATACAAAAATAGATTTTAACCAAACATCGATTTGTTTCCAAGTATACCCTTATCCCCCTAATACATTATGTCTCATTCTTTTTGTGTTTCTAGTTGAACTTCAACCAAAAAAAAAAAAAAGTTGAACCTCCATATTTACATTTTGCCACTCACTCCTTACTTTGAATATCCATCCATGGTGATTCTGAATAGCAAACCTAGCTGATGGATCTCGACCTTTTATTGGATATCCCCGTCAACAAATGCAATTGATATGAGGGAAGCTCGATGAGATTCAACGACATTGCACAGACATCAACACCCAAGCACACTCTACTTTCAACTATGTGATCTCAGTCATTGAGCAACAGGTAGACAAGCTAAAAGATGAGTCACCAATGGTGGAAGATGAGATGGTATCGTTGAAAATTGAATATCAACTTGTGGAAAGGTTAATCTCTTCAGTGAACCGATCGATTTTATTTTCCCCGAGTCACTATTTCACCAATGAACTTCGCGCCATGGATTTCATAGCATTCGATCATGGTTTCGATGGTGACTTCATACAAGCAAGGATGGATGCTGATTGATTGGTGTTGATTCTCCCGTTCTACAAAACTCGTCCACGAGTTTTTCTCAACACCGGGGGAGTTGATGTAGATGCACACCCATGGACCGATCCAAACCCTTCCAGGTATCCAAATAGAGTTGAACTGGATCCAATTTGGGTCTTTGACTAGTAGGATCTTTTAGGATTTTATTTATATTTTCATGTAGTCTTTTATTTTTGTAGCTTAAGTAGGAGATAACTACTAGGATTTAGTTTCAAATTAATTTGAATTTCCAAATTAGAGTAGGTTTCCTTTCATGTTGGTTTTCTTTTACTATTTAAATGCATGTAATCGTACAATTAGAGAATAGAATGAGAAGATGAATTGAGGTTAGTTTTGGTGAAGAGTCTGTGGACATTGTGTGTGATCCTTCTCACTACCTTGCAACTCTAAGTTCACCTCAAGGATTCTTCTCTACCCCTACCAGCCCTCCATCTGGCCCTCCGTCACTAGGCACCCTAATAATTCTTTTTTAATGTACCCATTATTTCTAGTATAACAATATTATAAGAGAAATTTACGTGGCCCTTCTCTGGACTTTGGTCCAATTACAACCCTCCCCTGTGTTTTGAACGATACATCCACCTCCTTGAAGACTGATGTTGTTAGTGAGCTATTGGTTTTGAAATGGAAAAGACTATTTTAACCCTAGTAGACCTTGAACTAAAACATCTAAAATCTAAATACCATTTTTACCGTCATTACATCTTCCAACCTAAAATCCCCAAATTGAAGTGGTTTTTCAAATAGGGGCTTGGTTAAGGGGTTTGCTACAATACCTTGTCCGACAAAGGTGAAGAAGAAAGAACTTTATGGCGAAGGTGAAGAAGAGAGAACTTTTCGGCCAAGGTAAGTCTATGTAGGCTCTCCTTCTCAATCATTTTTTGTGGAATTAGGGCACAACATATAACCCTTCTCTCCTCTCACTTCGCTTTTGAGAAATTTGGGACAATCTAAAGTCCATTCTCTCTTCCATTTTTTGCATAGGAGATCCCAATGATGTTGAATCTCAAGCTTTGGACCCAGTTTCTTTCACCAATTTGCCTATCTAATTACCATTGGAACTCTTTTTTATGTTTTAGGTTTTTGCTCAAACACGAACCCAATTTGAGGAATTTCAGAAACCTTAACACAAAGAAGGAGATTTTTATACAACGTAGAATCCAAATTGATGACAATTAAGGGAGGGATTCATGGGGGAAAGTTACCTTCACGTTGCAAAGATCGTGAATTGGAGATGTAATCGTCACAGTTTGTCAGAGATGATAGTTTCATGTATGCTGGTCGCCGGGGAAGAAAGATGAGGAATAGTTAGTTTTGCAGCTCGTAGACCGCCGATTGGAGAGATTAGGCAGTACAACAAAGTTGGGCGTTGATTCCGCAGTTCTAATATCACGGATTGGAGAGATTAGGTCAGCATAGTCTCATATTTCATAGGGGATGAAGTTATCATATATGCAGGTCGTCGGAGAAGAAAGAGGAGAGATGGAATTAGTTGGAACAATGGAAGGTGGAGGACATCTCTTATTGTGTTGTATTGAAAGGGTGGTCAAAATACATTATAGCAGGGTAATATTTCTATTAATGAAAAGTTTGCATAACTTGACGGTTTCAACCTAACACCGTCAGTCTTCGGGGGGGGGGTGGATGTGTAATTGTTCAAAACATAGGGGAGGGGGTTGTAATTGGACCAATGCCTAGGGGAGGGCCATGTTAATTTCTCATATTATAACTATGCCTATAGCATTCCAACAACAACAACACGGATTGAATCTATGCACTAGTTTGCTATTATATCTAGCAACATCATTACAACATTTTACGACATTACAACATTACAACAATATTATTTTAGAAACAACGTTAGGGGGAAAACAATTTAAGTAAACAAGAGAAGTGAACTAGGGAAGTTTGATTTATTTATTTGTCTTTTTTTGGGTACTAAATGATCCCATGCTTCTCACCTATACACAAACTTGTACACAAGCAACTAAAAATGTTAGAAACAACATTATTTAGTGGAAAATAATGCAAAAAAAAAAAAAAAAAAAAAAAAGAAATGACTGCCCCCAGGGACCTAGATCTCCCAAGGCACCCTAGGTGACAACTAGTCTACGCTCAAGAGTCCCAAGGCACCTGCCTTGTTAAGTTAGAATAATGCAGGCGACTTCCCAACCCTTGGAATCTGCCTGGAGTACCGAACGCCTTTACAACTAAGGCTAGAAGTGTGTTCTTGAGTAAAGTGTACTTGTGAGTTTTTTGCACAAGGTTTAGAGGATCTGGTTCTGGCTTAAGGTGAAGTGTTTGCTTTCTCTGTCATTTTGGATAGAGTTTGACTATGGATCACTTGAGGAGAAGTGGTTTCCAGATGACCACTTGCTGTTTCATGTGACGAGAGGATGGGACTTTGGTTCCTCTGTTTAGTAGATGGTTGCTATCATTTGATGGAGCTACTACCTGAATCAGATGTCTCTGACAAATATTTTGGAAGAAATGACAGAGGGATATTAGGATGATCTACTTGGATTAGGCATATGGGGGATTAAAAAAAGAAGGCTTGTGAAGGCCATATGATATGTTTAATTAGGGGTTCGTATCTTATGGCTAGGGTTTATTCTAGAAAGAGTTCTATGAAGTGGAAAGAGCTTTCATGATGTTAACAGAATGAATCATCGTTGGAAAACCAGGTTTTTCCTGTGTCGAGTAAAAATGTTGCAAAACCTGGTCAAGAGGTATGTAGATTTGCCCAGTATAAAAGATGACCAGAACTCGGTCTTTTCACCAAGTCAAATGAAATTCACCCGAGTCTGATCAGGTTTTAACCTCTCTCTCTCTCTCTCTCTCTCTCTCTCGATATATATATATATATATATATATATAGGGACAAAGTTTTCTGCCTGAGAGAGGCCCCTGTGCCACAGGCACGGGTGCTTGCAATGACCACAGTGCCCCTCCTGGGGGAGCGCCCCCCTGTGTCTAGTCACATGGCCACTCTTGGACAGGAGACAAATGCCCATATCTCACAGTAACACACTCTCTCTCTCTCTCTCTCTCTCTCTCTCTCTTGCTGCCAAGTCTAATCCATGGGTTGGTGTCCAAACTTCCTATTCACCATCTGCTGCAAAGCAACCAGTGCCATTGGTGTCAGGCCAGCATCTCCGGTGGCGCAGCAGCGAAGCTTCAAAGGTGACTGAAGTCTGGCCTATTACTCAAACCTACTGACACTTATTAATAACAGAGCGTTAGGAAGGAAAATCAAACTCCAAGGAACCGGGGGCTGGGGTAGAATTGTATTTTTTAACAGAGCAAAAGGCTGTCTATTCTGCTCTGGGTAGAAGACTATCTTCGTTATTCTTCATCCCATCTAATTATGATTCTTCCAGAAAATAGGGGCTTAGTCAAATTGCCACTGCAATCTCTGTATATTTTTTGCCTTTGTCAATAGCAGATTAACAGGTCCATTCTTTCCCTTCTTGGCTTGACCCAGAGGCTTCTGCTGCCCATCTTAATGTTAGAGCAGCTTCCATCGATGACGAGTGGTGGATGGCAGTATTGCAGTTGAATTGGATTTTCTCAAAAACTTTTTTGAAGTTGATATCATCAAAATCCAATTGCAAAGAGAACACTCACCGCCAACATCCTGTCTTTTTACACTTCGGGGAATCGACATCTAAGGCTTTGAAACAGAGATAATTAAAAGAGAAAACTTAGGAAAAAACTGACTTGCCTGTGTCACCAGGTTTTGAGGAGGGTGATTCAAATCAGCGAACTTGGTAAAGATAAAGGAAAACGCCATCAAACTTCCTCGTTTATTGCAAGTCAGATCATCCATAACTGTGCAGGTTACCTCTTACCTCCTGTTCTGGGTGAGGCTATTTGCTAATTGTGTGTGTATTTTTTGGTAACTTGTCCCTTTTGCAATCCACTGAGGCTCATGGAAAGGAAAGAATAGGAAATTTTAAAGAAAACAATGACTGGTGACTGGTATTTGTAGATTGGTAGTCTTGATTTTAATGGACTGCCAGCTATGGATGGGTTGAATGATTCACTCCTGTTGGTGATAGGATAAGTACTTTATTTCATTTCTCCGTCCTTTTTGTTAGAAATGCTCATGCATTTTCACTCACTCACTCTCTTTCGGAAGCAGATATATATTTGTCAGTAAAATTCTTGGTTGCTTATGGAAATGATTTTAATATTTGAAGTTAGTTTTATATTCTGATTTTGATACGTGTGTTCATTAACTAGTGCATCACTGCTTTTGTGTGTTCTGATCTTGCCATCTTGGTGCTTGTATTTTGTAGGTACCCTGCTAACATAACTCTTTTGCGTGGAAATCATGAAAGCAGACAACTAACTCAGGTATACTCTCATGTACTATTGAAGTTGGAAGTTAAGGTTGTGTTGCTGAGCCAACATTTTTAGGATATGTTAAAGGTGCCTGTTGGAAGTTTGCAAGGACAGAATACCAGCTTTGTGAATGTAAATGGAGCCCACACATAAGGGACAGGATGAAATTTACTTTTCTGTTGCTCCTGATTTGTGGGCCTAGCAAAGGCTGGTTTAGGTTGGTTTATCCTGACACACTCTGAATCACATGCTTTTGGTATATCAGAGTCAAGGAAACAAGTTGTGATTTAGGGTGCTTTAAGAATTGGTTGTCTTTTTGTGAAGATAATCTTTCAATTCCAACTCATCAAAGGTTGTTCTATGCTGCTACTTAGCCTCATTTACTTTTGCTCTATTATACTGTCCTCAAAATCTGGCATTGCACTGCACTGACTAGACAAACTAAACAGCACTAAAGCTTTAACTGACCCTGTCCACCACCCATGAAAAGGAAGATTACATAGGGTCTCCTCAGCCCTGGCCTGGTTCAAATACCATTGTTTTTCACTTTATCCTACCCCGCTCACTGCCCCTCAGGCTGGAGCCGTTGCCCCAGCCTGTGCAAGAAACTTTGAGTTCTGTAGGCCAGTCGTCAGGTCAGTAGTTGTGGGTTGTGTCAGTGAGGGGCTGCAAGCAAGTAGAGTCCGATACAGTTCTCATGGATGTCCCTCGGATGAAATTCTGTGATCTCCGACCTGGCTTGGATTTCACTGTTTCTGTTCACACATGCTTTTGTAATGTAGTGTGTTTTTGCATTTGAATGTTATAAAAAATGAGTACTTTGGGCATCAAAAATTGTTAGTGGTTTGCCTTATTTATGAGATCAGATCTGACTTGGGCCTGTATGGGGTATATCTGATTTATTTTGGTACCTGCCAGTGGCTTCACTCATTTCTGTAGCCCGACTTGGCCTGTTTTAATATATTAGCCTTCTATCAATAAAGTTTTTTTTTTTTTTTTTTTTTTTTTTGACATCTCCCAATTGGTAGTGGTTTTCCTGCATTGCCCTTCCAACAGCATACCTGGGTCTGGTCATGCTATGTGGCAGGTTGGATGGGCCGAAATTTTGTGCACGGTGCCTGCTTACATGTCAAGTTTCAGCCTGAGGCCCTGAGCAGCGTTGGCCAAGTAGTCACAAAAGGACTACCTAGTATCGAGAGGGTGCATGCTGATACTAGGACTATTGAGAGGGTGCATGCAATTACATGAGAGGTATATGATTGAATTTGGGTCGGAAATTAGACATGTGGCCAATATCCAGACCATACTCTAGATATCCATGAGTTGGAATTGCCGCATCACCCTTTGACGTGTTACGACTAGGTGTGCAGTCGAGGAAAACTTTTTATAGTAAGTTAAGTTATCAAGTTGATATTTTGCTAATGCATAATGATTGTTGATATGTTTTGTACTGTTCTTCTTTGGTGTGACACGGTCTCTTTGATGTGTTGGAGTCTATCATAGTCAAAGTAAACTGGAAGCTTGATGTCCACTAGTTATTGGAAAAATTTGATAGCGTTTGGGTGAAGTCAATCATTGAAAGCTTTATTGGTGTGATTTTGGTTGTGGTTGACAGCAAAACAAATCCATGTGTTGCATAAAAAATAATAAATTTAGGTCAAAATGTTGGGATAATTTCATCCAAAGCAAGTGACTATGTATTTGATGTGATTTTGATTGCAGTGGAGCAATTGACCAAATTTGCCTTTTTAATCTATAGCTTATAGTTCCACACGAGTCATTATAAATGTTATGGTGCTCCCCAAAGTTTACAGTGGAGGATTTCATTCCCATGTTGTCACCATATTGTCTGTTTGATGCAGAATTGAAGCGTTTCTTAAGGAGGCACAAGGGCCATCGGACATCCCCTAATTAGCTGTTTAAAATGGTTCATGATAGGCTATTTAAGCATCCCACGATGGGCGTTTAAGTCACTTTTTTTCTCAAGCCTGTTTTGGGCCATGTTGGCTGAGTCATGTTGAGTCACTTGAGCCCATGACAGGCCACCTCTTGAGTCTTTAACGTAAGCCCAGTAGAGTCATGTTAGTGGCTTGAAGACCAAGTAATTGTATTTCTCTTTTATTTCTTTGCATTGTAATAACTTTCTATTTTGTGTAACGCCCTTTGGGCTGTTATAAATAAAAGGGGATAGGGAGTTAGGTCCCCACGATTTTGACAAGAAAGAAAGTGTTCTCATGATGCCTTGCTTCTATGGTGATGTAGTAGCAGTGAGAGGTGGTGAGTCCTTTGTAGAGGTACTGGTGGTAAAGCCGGATCATACCCCTTATTCTTTCTTTTCTTTTCTTTTCTCTTCCATTACTATTCTGTCAATCAATTCCGGCAAGGTAATACCAAGACTGTTCCCTTGAGTTTCTCTTTTGTTAACCTGTTAGCAATTCTGTTTGTCCTATCCTTTAGTGCAGGTTTCTTTTGTTGACTGATCATTCTTTTCCTGATCTGTTTATTCTGTTATCAGGCCACACATCTGTGTGTGTGTGTGTGTGATCTTGTGTCTATTGTTTCTTACTGTTCTGACCGTCATATACTCACTGATAACCATTTGCAGGGTTTCAGGTTCTGTTATGTTATTTATTATTTTTGGCTGCAGGGAATAACTTGTTAGTTTGGATTATCCAACCCTTGGATTGACATCCCGTTTTATTACATTGTTCCTCAAAGTTGATACTTATAGTGCCCTAAATTTGATGTTCATCAGACCAGTCAGCTGGGAGATAAATTAGTTTTATTTTAGTTTCCATTCCTGTGAAATACTGAGTTTCTTTTTCTGTATCGTGTCAGTACAGTAGATCCCACCTTTGGATCTGTTTGATTTTGGGGGACATATCACCCCAGTAAAAGGAACATCTCGTTCATATGTCAGCTCCATCTGACTGTTGGATGTTTTATTTGACCTTCATTATTCTTCCGTATATTTGCTATGGCTAGGTCTTGATTTCACTTTCGTTAATCCTGGTAAGGTGTCCCTGCTGATGGTAATGCGGAAGGTGGGGATCTCCTTTCTGGGTTTTTTGGATTCCTAGTTCAGTGTTTTTATAATTTCTTTTCCTTTTCTTTGATAGAATTCTTGATCGTTCTTAGAAAAA
>NC_056565.1:19202310-19210969 GCF_013358625.1 Macadamia integrifolia
AAAAAAAAAAAAAAAAATATTCTTCCATATTTTGATCTGCCATAGGATCAGTGTGTTTCTGTCCTGTGGGTTTGTGTTCTATTATCCCTATTATTCCTACCTTAGAACACTTTACTGTTGCTCCTGAACTTCGTTGATTGACCATGTCATCTTATAGGCCCCGTCTGCTTGACTGTAAAGAAAAGTGAAGCGACATTAACTGTCATTGCTTACATAAAATGCAGTGGATGTTTACTATGTTTTCTGGAACCTACTCCAGTCTTTTCTTCTTGTTTTATATTTTTGGATGATCTGGTTTGCTGTTGGTGATGAGTATGGTAATATTTTACAATTGACTAGAATGTCATGAAAAGGGTGGCCACGGTGCTGCAATTGTATTTCCTGTTTATTGATGTTCTTGTGGATTTATGGAATTAGTGTTGCAATAGAATGTCTGAGTGAGTCAAAATGCTGATTCCTTTACTGTTTCAGGCCTGCTGAAGTGATAATCCTAGACTAGAGATTGTTACCTCCATTAAGTTGGATGGACTTACTATCTAGGGTGGGCACAGTCAAGGTTATTTCTGGCAAAGGTAAAGTGGAACACAGTAACGGCCAGATTAAAAGACCACATACTTTCTTTTTATGTTTGAAGAATGTAGGACTGGCTAAAATTTTTTTGGCAGATTGGACAATTCATCTTCCATCTTTCCCTTATGAGAGAAAATCTTTAGCGGACTTCACTCTCTTGACAAATATATGGGAAGAATCAGGCCATGACTACTTTGTTTGGGAAAGTATTGCGTTGGAGCAATAGCATGCTTGTAATTTTGGGTGGATTGAAATGAATTTGGAATTTGAGCTAGCTAGGATACAGTTTCTTAGTAAAATGAGAGTCCCTTTCTTATTACTGCCTATTTTCTACATCTGAAGTGATGAGAACAGATAAAATGCTTTTGGACAACAGCATATTGTGAGTGACTATTCAGCTTATGGTCAGCAAACAGAAATGGAGATCCGACTAGAGGGAAAAGCAAGTGAAATCTGAGGATGGATATAAGTTGATATGTGATCATTTTAGCAGAATGTGACATATATGTGCGATTCTGTGAATGATATTGAATCTTCTGGATTGGTCAGATGTGCCAACAACCTTGCGCAATGCTTCATTTTGACAGAATGTGACGTACATGAGAGTTATGGGATTCTTATCCAGTTCACCAACAATGTTGACAGAGTAAAGACATTCTTTGATTTATACATTGTGAATGGTATGCAATCTTCAGGATCTGCACATGTAATGTAGACTAGGGTAGGGAGTCTAACCAAGTCTCAACTGCAAGATCTTTTTATCAGAAGAACAACCAAATAATCACCTAAAGATAGGCAGCCAGCAAGAGACCAGAATAAGGAATAAAATAGTGCCTTATAAATCAGATCTCCCAAGCCCAGAAATTGGGGATTATGATATCAGACAATATACTAGATGCTAGGACTAACCAGCAGTAGTAATAGGGTCCGAACAGTCCACACACAGTAGGAAAATACCACAGGAACAGAACAGGAAGAAATCTCCTACCGGTTCTGGTTAACTCCACTACAGTCCAAAAAACAGAGATTTTGAATAACCAGAGAATGGCTGACCAGAACAGACTCCAAGTTGGATCGAGTATTACTTTGGTAGAGGGGAAGACTTGACCAAAGAATCAGCCACAACCGAGGAGAGCAGGGCCGATTGTACAGTTTAAGGTAATTTCTGGGCAGAATTTGAAGGCTAAATACCTGGTCTGTAGAGCAGTGTTAGAGCCTTTAAACAACCTTGAAAACTTTAGAAAGATGAGAAAGATAGCTTGAAGAAGAAGAAAAATAACACTTGAAAAGAACCTCTTGGGCTTCACACCGCAAAGAGTCAATTGGATCAAACACCAATTCCATCAGCCTTGATCAAACACAAGACAACTCTTCATGAAGAAGACAATAGCAACAACCATTAATTTTTTGATAATTAATTTTTTTATCAAAATCATCTCTTTTTTTAAGAGCCTTCTCCTCTTTATTTATGAAGTTGAAGGGGGAGGGAATTGCAAAATAGAAGGTTTCTCAATAAAGGAAACCAAATATTCTCCTAATACAATAGTGTTACTAAAAACTGAAATTAGAAACTAGTTGAAAAAAGAAACTAACTACTAATGACTTGACTCATCTAATAACTTGATTCCTAAGAAATCAATCTAACTTAAATTAAACCCAACTTAAAAGGAAACTAATGAAAAAAGGAAACTAACTAGTAATCCCATACTCAATCTTAGAGCCCATCTTTTAGACCCATAAAAGTGGCCCAATACACTCCAAACCACATGGTCTGAAGGCCCAACACATATACAACCCAACCCTAGTCTTATTCCTAATAAAACAAGTCTATTTTGGTTATTAATTTGCATCAACATATTGGCCGGATGTCCAACAACCCCACTTAGTGATTCTTCCAAGGATGTACGCATTTCCTTGGTGGAACTTCAGAGAATTAGATGATTAATGTCTCAGTTTGAGGGTACAACTGACTTTTTCCTCCATTTTTTCCTTGTTCATTGGGCTTCCTCTTGGGGTTGGCCGGCCTTTTCCTGTTATATCCACCTCTCCTTTGCTTCCTGAAGACTAAACATACAGTGGCAAGGTGGACTCAGATTCCACGATTTCTTTATTCACTTTTAGAAGGGAAATGTCTCAGCAATGGGGCCTCAACTTTTCATATGACTTGGCAGCTCTTGCTGCTGGTGGTTTACCAGGCTCCTTATCAAACTCCTCCAAAATTTTGTCGTGCAAAAGCATCTTTCGACACTTTTTTTATTTTTAATGAGTAGTAGTTGAAGGCATTCTAGAGGGTAGGCCTTGGTGCAATGATAAGGTTGCTCCATTGCGACTTAGTGGTCATGGGTTTAAGTAGGGAAACACCCTCTCCGCAAAGCAGGGGTAAACTGCTTACATTATGACCCTCTTCAAACCCTGCAGTGGCGGGAGCCTTGTGTACTGGGTATACCCGCCCATTTGAAGATATTCTCCCTACCTTTGTGGCTGTGGAGGTTGTAACTTTTGTACGTCTCCGCATAATGTCTTGATTTCTTGACTCAGTTTAAGAAAATTTCCCTACTGGTAAATGAAGGGAAAAATAATTGACTTGTTCCAGTTCTTATATGGTTTTTCATTTAGTTCATCTTAAATTGCCTCAATTGATTCTTGTCACACTAGCAGGTTTTCCAGTAATTGGAATCTTCAAAATGAAGGTGGTACCTTCGTTCCTTATATCAATTTCTAATGAAGTTCTGTTTGGCTGCTCAAAAAAGAATGTTATTTACGAGAAAAGGCTCTCTGAACATGAGGCTTAGGCAATGCTGCCTTGGCTAAGTTATTTTATTACTTTTTCTCTCCTTTCAAAAGAATGAATATAAAAAACCCATGTGAGGAAAACCCATGTGAGGAGGTGTTGCCTAAACCTCATGTTGAGAGAACCCCCTTTCCCATACTTAATTGTGCTGTCTTCTTACTGTTGAGAGGGTTACAGAAGCTTTTCCTGATGTTTATCTAACTCAATATTTGGAATTTCATGGCTACAGGAGGAGTGTTGTGTTATCAAACTGACCACTGGCTTATGATCTATAGGATGTTTATAAATGCTAATAATGTCTCTATTGGATAGGTGTATGGTTTTTATGATGAATGCCAGAGGAAGTATGGAAATGCTAACGCATGGCGGTATTGCACTGATGTATTTGATTACCTCACACTCTCAGCGATTATTGATGGAACAGTATGACCTTTTTCTGTCTTTAGTTTTATTGATATCTTCTTAATTTTTTTTTTATTGTTTTTTTAGTTTTTTGTAAGATCTTTGTCTGAAAGTGGTAATATTATTCTTGTACTTCTCCTTTTGGAATTTCAGGTGCTTTGTGTCCATGGTGGTTTATCGCCTGACGTCAGAACAGTGGACCAGGTAGGCATGCCTGTACTGAATATATCGGAATTTAAATGTATTTTATGCATTGCATTGGTTTCTACGACCTTCTGGTTGCAAGTTCAGATCAAGTCACCATGAGATAAAAGCTTGAGGCGTCCCCACCATGTATTGGAGAACCCCACCTTGTTCTGCACCATCTTTTCTCATTGGTCAAAATGTGCCCATTCCATTTATTCTCTTGGATGACCAACTCAAGCACCACATGGGAAGATTCAGATTATCATGTTTAATGTTTTTTATAAAATTTTGAAACTATTTTACATTTTCTTACATGTTTAATGTTTTTTATAAAATTTTGAAACTATTTTACATTTTCTTATCTCTGTCTGAAAATCTGCCTTCCCTATATTTGGCTGTTTCCAGGAGGTGTTCATTGCTTTGGTGGCAATGGCCTCAACCAACTTTTCAGGGCATGGGGCATGACTACATTGAAATAATTATCTACTTTCTGATGGACCAGTCAAACCTGTCTGTCTGTCTATCCCTCCCTCTTTCTGTCCCTCATGAGTATGCAAATGGATACAAACACCCACTCAGAAACAATCCCTCCACTCTTTCTGTCCCTCATGAGAATACACATACACAAACACCCATTCAGAAACGAACACAAGTATGTGTGAAGTCTTGTCCTATTATTTGGGTATGACTGTTGAAATCATCCTTCTTGTTAAAAGGCACATATATGTGCATTATGTAATGATATCCTAGTTGCATTATTTAAATAACTTCACACTATTTGGCGTACAATTAGATACATGCATATGTACTGTATTTTCACATGATGCACCCTGTTATTTCTCAGGCTCATGTCCTCTGTTATATCTATATACAATTTTATGACAGGAACCTGCTTTTTGTTGTGCCCTTACCCCGACTACCACCACCAACCCTCCCCCACAAACCCCCACCCCAAAAAAAAAAGAAAAAAAGAAAAAGGAGAAGAAAAAGAAACAGATCTCCTTTACCTGTTTCTCGTGCTGTGTATGTTTCTTCTTGGAATGTAGGATTGATAGCGGATGACACACATATCCAACAAGGATACACTACTGGAACTTATCTGATATGGCCTCTTGCAGTTCCTTACTGTTTTCACTTGTCTGCATGGCAGATTAGAGTCATCGAACGGAATTGTGAGATTCCCCATGAAGGACCCTTCTGTGACTTGATGTGGAGTGACCCTGAGGAGATTGAAACTTGGGCAGTCAGTCCCCGTGGTGCTGGTTGGCTTTTCGGGTCCAGGGTCACATCTGAGGTAAATTAAGCATACCTCTTAAATTTCATATTGTATTGTCCACTAAAGTACATCAACCTTTTCTGCAGTTCAATCAAATAAACAATCTAGATCTGGTTTGTCGGGCCCACCAGCTGGTACAAGAAGGGCTAAAATACATGTTCCAAGATAAAGGCCTTGTAACTGTGAGTCACTTATTTTCTACTTAGAATTCTGTAGTCCACTCCGGAAGCATGTACCATGTAAATGCTTCTGATTGCTGTTTTATACCCTACTTATGTGTTTTGGTTCGTTGTTTCTGCTGCAGGTGTGGTCTGCACCAAATTATTGCTACCGTTGTGGGAATGTAGCATCTATATTGAGCTTCAATGAGAATATGGTAAAATACTAAGAAGACCCTGATAGCATGCTCTTGTCAAAATTTGATGCAATAATTGGATGTTTTGTGGTGATATGGATGTAATAGTGTGGGTGTATGTTTATGGATGCTGTTGATGTATGCAAAAGGAGGTGTCAGGTCTTTGAAAATTTCAAAGAATCTGAAGTCCTAGAATGATGGTCCTCTACTACCTCGGCAATATCATAGCTTAAAAGATATGGAATTAAGTAATCCAATTGGACTGTTGTCGGATATAAAGATATCTTGGGGCCCTTATTGGGGTATTGGACTATCTAGAAAAGTGAGCATCTGTATTTGGAAAGGGGAATTTCCTACTTTAGAATTACAGTCAAGAATGGAGGAACTGATACAGAATTGGATTGGTCTGGTCTGATCCTAACCTGGATTGCTCTGGATCAGCTCGTCACAGCTAATTATAACTTTGTTGGCCTTGAATCTCCTGATCTGGGTTGGATAATCAAGAATTTTTGGTCACAGAAATTTTTTAATTAAATTGCATACTCACATTCTCAGGTAGCTTGATTCTCTTTGCTCCCTCTCTTTCTTTCTTTCTTCCTTTTCTTCTCTCTTTTTTGGGTGGGGCTGTAAAGGTGGTTGTGCTTAATTAACGTTTGGATATGGTGAGCTGCACAGAATGTAGCTGACTCCATGAAGATGAGGTTGGATAGGAGTAACCTTGGTTATTATTTGGAACCTGTGTGGAGCACGGGTTTGGAGTCAACACGTTTAAGATGAGCTGAACATAAAAATAATATATGAGGTGTAACTTCAGTCAAACCAGGACAATTGATGAAGCAGTGAAACTGGAGGAGCGAGAACTGCCACAAAGTATTTGTTTTAGATACCTGGGGTCAACCATTAACAATGAGGGGGATATAGAGGATGACGTTGCACACAGAATTAAAGTAGATTGGATGAAGTGGAGAGTTGCAACGGGAGTGTTATGTGACAAACGCATGCCTACTAAGCTTAAGGGAAAATTTTACAGGACGGTGATAAGACTATTATGACATATGGGACAGAATGTTGGGCAGTCAAGAAGAGTAATGTAGAAAAATTGGGCATAGCAGAGATGAGGATGTTGAGGGGGATGTATGGCAAGACAAGGAGAGAGAGACTAAGGAATGATTATATTGGAACTGATCTAGGGGTCACACCAATCCAAGACAAGCTTCGCGAGAGCTGTTTGAGGTGGTATGGTCATATCCAACGTAACCCATGGATGCACTAGTAAGGAAGAATGATTAGATTCAAATAGAAGGAGCTAAAAGAGGAAAGGGCAGACCTAAAATGACTATAGGAGAAGTGAAAAGATATGCAAAAGCTAGGGCTTAACCCAAGTATGACCGTGGATTGAGTTGTTTGGGGGGCAAGACCTATTTAGCCGACCCTTTTTAGGGCTCTTTTCAATTATTTTACTTCGCTTTCTTTTTTACCTTCAACTGCCTTTCTTCTCTTACTATTTATGCTTTTCTATTGGATCCATGTAGCCGATCCCATTTAGTTGGAATAAGGTTATGGTGGTGGTGGTGGTGTTTGTATGGAGCCTGAAGTTGTTTGACATTTTTTTTTTTTTAATAAAATATATAGTCATGTTCTTTGCTAATACTGTGCTCTTTTGTTGACTCTAATAGGAGAGAGAGGTGAAGTTTTTTACTGAAACAGAAGAGAACAACCAGATGAGGGGCCCTAGAACAGGAGTACCATATTTTTTATGAGCAAGGAATTTGTTAATGTCACTTGTAAAATTATTTCAGAAGTTTGGTGCTTCATTGCTGTTATTGGGAGGAGAAAAATGAGATGTTTTAATGAAGAAGCCTTCAATGCATCAACTTGCAGGTAGATCTTTATTTTTTACGGCTTGATATTTGCCGGAGCTTCGTTGGACCTGCCTGCCTTTTTTGATTCGAGTGTTGTATATTAAAGACTTGTTATTTGTTTGCCGTAGCTGCTTACCTAGTTTTATTTCCGTTCCATTTCTCTTTTTCTTTCCTACGTAGGTCAGTAACCTGTACTAGACTGAGACTGCCGTCTCTGATGCAGAATTCATGTGTTCAGCTCTGTGAAATGTAAAGATTCTTTTGGTAAATCTCCTGATTGTTATAGATGCTTGTCAGTACAAATAACTGTATGATTGCCCTTCAAATGCCATGATAGGCATTTTATTGGTTCATATTTCTGAAATCAATCTGGATGTATTGATATGCCAAGCGATGGCATTGGTTGAGGTCTACAATACTAGACAATGTAGACATACCAAATTGCTTGGTAATAACACCTGTGGTAAGAGTTGCCTGCAGGTATGCAGATGTGATCAATTGTTAACAGTATCCTGGCATGGAAAAGGCATGCGGTGGCCTGGGTATACGGTACTAGTGAAACTATGCCTACCCAACATTGTGTGGTAGAGTACCTCTTTGTTTATAAATATGCCTTTTACAGGTTGGAAAAAAAAATGCATTTGTGGCCTATTCTGCCAACTCTGTTTATATTTTGCGAAGGTAGTTCAAAAACATTGTTGATTGGAGATGCCCATTATGGCCCTGTTTGATTAGAAGTGTAGTGAAATAAATTAGAACAAAAGAAAAATACAGTCCTGGAGCCATGGCTGTTGAAGGCCCAGTTATATTGGACTTCAAATTTATAATGCTGTGATGGTGTAAGTGATCCCTAGAATGTGGGTGGGGACTGGTGCCTGGTGGGGAGTTTCTTCGGTATCTTCGAACACTGATGTTTAACTGTCTTATTGAAATATTCGTGAACGAGTTGGTAATTCACAACTCTATACAAGTATTTGAGAAAAGATCACATTGAGACATTGTGAACAATGATTTTTGTTTCCGTTCTCAGTGAACACTACCGGAAGAATTAGTAGGGTTTCAATGGGCTCCTGAGTTCTTGTGACTTTCTTTTTTTTTTTTTTTATGAAAATAAACTAAGTGGGGTGGAGGGTGGGGAGCGTTCCTTCTCATCACCTGTGTGCAGTTTCGGGTGTTGGAGGGGTTATTACGGGAGCCCTTCAAAGGGGGGGGGGGGG
>NC_056565.1:19210989-19260863 GCF_013358625.1 Macadamia integrifolia
GGGGGGGGGGGGGGAAGGGGTAGTTAAAACCTTTTATTCATGCATTTTGAGTTTAGGTTCTAAGTGGGTGTCATGGGAAACTTAAAATCATAAAACTAAATAGGACAAGAGATTGCTGTCTAGTGGCATGACCCTTGCAGCACGGGATCAATAAGAGTGTGTTGGGGCATCAATATGGATGCAGTAGATTTGACAGAGGTTGGACTGATAATTTCTTGGGTTCATATGTGGACGTGCCACACGATCGGATAATCTTTTTCCCAATTACACATTAACGAATAGTCTTCAACATACTGCCTTGGTAGTTGAGATATTATCTACAACCACTTTTTTTTTTTGTAAGGTATGTACCAAGCCTTCACAGCCCACAAATGGGCTATAAAAGATCACGTATATTCTTTTTTCAATATACATAAAGAAATAGAAGATTTCATCAGTTGAGAATTATCATAGAGTAAAGACAAGTAGCTCTTTAGGCCATCCTGTGCTTGATGCAAAGAAAAAATAGAATAAGAAAATTCTGCTTTAAAAGTAGAGTAAGAAGGGAAGGAGGCTGAATCTTTCTTTCTCTTTTTCCTCTTTCCCACAACGAAGGATATATTTTTACATGCCTTTTATATGAGGTATTGGCACACATCTCAGCCTTACACTTGGACCCATCTAAACTTTAAAGAAAATGTATTTTTTTTGGGTATGAAAGAAAAATTACTATAAAGACTTAAAACAGAACACAACTGGAAAAACAAATGCGAAAACATGACTTTAACCTCAACATTTCTTCACCCATGATGTGTCTACAATGCTGAAATTCTCTTTTGGAAGAAATTTTGTAAAAATATCAGCAAGCTGCTCTTCCGTCCTGTAATACTTGATCTCAATTTCTTTTTCTTCAATAGATTCTCTATGAAACGAAGCTTGATTGGACGGGGTATAGTGTAATTGGTGAGCAACGAACTTGGTACTAGCCGTAAACTCAGACGTCCTAAGTTGGACTCCCACTAGGCACACCTTGGGACATTCACATGGGGGTGTTTAGTGCTCTTCACTATTTTCAGTGAAAGTTGAATGGTTTTCATTCAACCCTGGTATGACCCAATCCATACGGTTGTGGGGTCAGTATGGATTCGCGGGACTAGTCAGGCCGAAGGCTTGGATACCCGTCGTTAGCAAAAAAAAGAAATGATGCTTGATACCTATGTGACATGTCCGACTGCGATCGACTGGGGTTTTTCACTATTGCAATGGTTGATTTATTGTCATAATAGATTTTAGTTCCTTCTTCTTGCTTCTACCCAAATGATTCTACCCAAATTCTTCCATGATTCCCAACCAAATTTCCAATGAAGTTACTCAGCTGAAGATTATCTGTTTGTTTCTTTTAGATTCCAAACAAATCACGCCATAACCAAGAGTAAATGCATAGCCAGAGGTGCTTCTCATATAATCAACACAACCTCCCCAATCACTGTCACAATACCCAACCAATTTTAGTTCAGAAGTTCTGAAAATCTAGTGCCATAATTAACAGTCCCTTGAATATATTTCAGGACCCTTTTTGTCACTCCAAAGTGAAGTGACTTGGTTTGCATGAATCTGGACAATAAACTTGCTGAAATGATAGCAGTGACGTACTGTAAATTACCAAACAAACTTCTATACGTGGTAGCATTTACCTCCTTTCCATCATTATCCTTCCTCAAATTTTCACCAAGCTCCCCAGGCATGGTGTATAGTCAAATCGATGGTTATTTCAAGGTGAATAATCTTTGGTCCTTTGACTTCGTGCCAATCCCACAAGTGCAACCAAAGCCTTTTATATGTCTAATTAATGGTTTCCTCCCACTCCAAGCTTCAATAGGAGTTTGATTTTGGACTTCTTTGGTTGGAGATCTATTCATCAAATAAATTAAATTATAAACATCCTCAGCCCAAAAAATATTTGGAAGTCCCTTTTCTTTGAGCATGGATGTGAGGAACCGGGCCCTTGATGGAGGAAAACCATCTATCTCTCTATTAAACATGAGTCGTTACCTTGGTTAGGGTCTAGGACCCATTATTAATTGAAATTGAAATTGAAATTGAAAGGACTTCATCCGAATTGTCAAACCATGGGTTAGGGTGTCAGGTTGTGGTTCGAAGAAAGGGATAGGCACCTTGGTCCCCTGGTAAAGATCGGACTTCTACTTTAGGTATACTAACAAATTATTGAATGGGCCGTTTAAGTTTTGAACAAGTACAAACATCATGATTTTCACACATGCATTGGAAATAAACACATGGTAAAAATATAAAAGAGGTAGGTTCAAATCCACATACCCGCATCTAGCTGCTTTGGGTGGTTAATATATAGAATGTAAAGCAAGTATGCTGATAATGTAAATTGATGAAGCTAGACCTATCATTCATTCTCATAGAGTATAACATATATGAAATTGAACAAGGGTTGGGGGTCATTGTATACAAACATGGCTACTTACACATGTTATATATTGAACAATTAAATAAAAGTAACATTTAACATACAAATGCATTGAAAAATAAGTGAACGCAACAAGAAATCTATTGGTAGAGAATTGAATTTTTTTTTTGCTAGAAAATCAGATATTAAAGGAGGAAAAAATAAAAAAATATATTACAAAAGCCAACAAAGAGACTCCACCTTCGGCAATGCCATTATCTCATAGAATTCAAAAATCTAAATCTATGCCATTATCTCATAGAATTCAAAAATCTAAATCTATGCCATTATCTCATAGAATTCAAAAATCTAAATCTAGATCGATCATCAAAATGGTAGCCAAGAGGTTCGAACTTGAGACCTCTTGGTGAGTAAGGGATTTTGCACACCACAACTCACCAATTACGCTAGGTAGTTGTAGTTGGTAGAGAATTGAAATAAAATTGAAATGAATACAATAAAATCATGTTAGATAGAAGACATCGAGATATACAATTTTGAAAAAGGAACATTTTGCAAAACACCTCAAGAAAATGCCTTTAGTAGGTCTACAATCTGATATTCCATTGAGAGGAAATCTCATGTTTAAATAGTAATTAAATGGTAAAATTATGAAAACTATACAATAGATAGATAATGACTTAATATACAATATTAAAGAAGAGATTTTTTCCAAACTCCCTACGAAAGATGACGTAACTGGGCGCAATCCACTATTACCCTACTGGGGACTTCAATGAATTATGCTCAGTAGAAGTACGATAGCTTGATACGCAAAACTCAGAATGAAGATTTGCAAAAAGGTAAAGGGAGAAGAATTATCCCCATATAACTTTTATAAATGGTGATTTATGGTTTGAAGGGTGTGTGCTCAGTGCAAACTCCAGCTGATGCGAAGTTTAGGAGCAGTTCTTTACAATTCTAGTGCACGAATCTTGGCGGCTATGACTGAGCGTGTCAAATACACGCATGTATGACTATAGAATTTTGTAGGTTTCTCTAGGATCCCTAAAATGTGGGAGGGGTCATATTTTACAGTTGGGAGGCTCCTTGGTTACCTAGGAATGTATAGGAATGCTTCCATGTAGAGTTATGATCTCCTTCCATGTTTGGAGAGAGATTTGGTCTATTTATGGGAAGTGTATATTCCCAACCGGTGTGAGCAATTAACACATTTGTTACATGTGTTTTCTAGAGCCTTCTAAGTGTCCTAGGGACTTAGATTGAGTCTAACCTTCTAGGTACTTCCCTTGGGTGTCAAGGTATGAGATTGGGCCGTGATTTAGAAGAAGATTGCACAATCCACACAAAATCACAGGACTTGACCGAACTTTCTAGCCGACATAGTTGACTTCTGGCCAATGTCGACCTTGGTGCATATAACATCTACCAGAATGCATCCAGCGTCTACTCTGAGTCTGTACAACTCCAGCTTGAGTTGACTTAGGGGTTTTTAGTCAAATTGGGTTTGTGACTCAATTTAGGACTGGTCTATGGTTTGTGGGGTAGTCTTGGTCAATTTTATTTACGTTAAAGCCATCGACCATTTTTTAAAATTTTTGTTCAACCATCCTATGCCAGAATAGAAGCAAAAGTATACTACCTAACGGTGAGGATGTAACATTGTCCATAAATACATGAACCGTCCGCCTCTCAGGGCTTCCCATCTCATCATTTCACATTTTTTGGGTCCGAATCCATATTAAAAGGGGCACTATATTTCCCATTCCCAAGATATACCAACTTACCTTTTTTACCTACCAATCCCTTTTCACTCACCAACCCTTTAAGTGTTTGTCCAAATGTTGAAGGAGTGCTTCCAAGTTCCATTTTTCGGTCACTTGCCAACGTAACTTCCCCTAAGCCAAAATTCCACCAAAATGCTTGCATGCCCAAAATTTTTGGAAATTACAAAAATTCAAAAAAATCCCAAAAGATTCCCTAGCCATAGAAAGTTCTGAAAAGCCTTGTTATGATGTCCGAATGTCCTGGGTACTCTTAGATTTTCCCAAAAGCCCAAAGATTACATTCCGCTGCGAAAGATCATAAGAAAGCCGAGTCATTCAAAGAAGGCAAGCTGAAGGTTGAACCCACCTTTGCCTAAGTCGAGGGACTATCACCAAAGTCCCCAATAAAAAAACCCACCCCTCTTGACCCAAAACAAGGGTCGAGCATAGGTATAATCTTTCAACATAGTAGGCTCAATGTAGACTTTTAATTCTCTTGTGGTAGTGTAGCAATAATTTATCCATGCATAGTATAGGAACAATTAAGGGAGAATGTTAGTTCTTGAGCATCTAGTAGGAAGACCAGATCAACCAAGTGGAGTGGGTGCCTAATACCTTCTCAATTCTGTAACCTGACACTTACCTTTATCTTTGGACCAGACCAACTTTTGAGCCCGTTCCTTATAGATCGGGCTCACCAATCGAGTCCTAGGCCCTAACACTAGGTGGTGACTCTAAACATCATGGTTCCTAATATAATATGTTTTCCTACCCTACACACACCCGTACTTTATGTTCAGCTACCACTAATACTAATAAAACTATCTTTGCCTAGGCTCCTTGCATTATAACAAAGGAAGTTGTGCCTCATAATTTGCTAATTACATGTTGACAGGAAAAGCTTTTGAAGCTAATGTTAGAGGATTTCTATATGGGCTGAAATGAGCATGCAATGATGGGTGGAATATAGGGGAGGTATGGAGCGATTCAGAGGAATTGAATCGCACATTTCTTGACATCACTTCAACAACATGGCCTTGTAGCGCAGTTCCTCTTTTTCTCGATGTTCATAATTTTGTATCTATACCAAACTTCATGCTTACAAAGTAGTTCTACTCATGACTAATCTGAACCAAACTCTCACACATAGACATGGCTAATATGAACATTGATGTACTTAGCCACATATATAATTATTAAATTTCTTTTCTTTTGAAAAAAAAAAAAAAAGTATCATCACCATTAGTTTTCTTTTTAGAAAATCCCAAAAGAAAAGAACCATCACAAAATAAACTTTTCTTTTTAGAAAATCCCAAAAGAAAAGAACCATTGCGAAATAAACCTCCACATATCTTCCAAGTAGGGATACAACGGTGTAGAGCCCATGGATGACAAAAGAGGGCCGAATCCCCACCGTCACCCTTACAAACCCATAAGTCCCTTGCTTGTAGCTAGAATTAAGCTAGCAACATAATTCACCTTAACAAACACCAATGGTGGTGGTGCAATCCAAGAATCAAGAATTGCAGGAAACGATTTTGATGTCGAATTACTACCAGATTGTGAATTTAAATTCTGAAAACCATAATAAGAAGCACTTAAAAGTTGGATAACCTCCATTGGATCCCATACTCAGTGCCTAAAGATAAAATCATTTCTCGCCTTTCAAAGACATCAAACTACTTTCAAAGGATTTATCTTGGTGACAACCTACTATCCATGAAGGTAGACAATTAAGCTTCCTCCACTTCAGGAACTGAGAAACCCAAAACGCTCCTAAACCATATCGCATGGCCAAATGGACATCCCAATAAAATATGAATTATTTTTTCATTACTGCCACATTGTCTACAAATCGGATCAACATGAAGATGACACTGACAAAAGGCATCAGAGGTTGCAAAACCCGTGGCACATAATAAAAAGAGAGTTGAGCTGGGACAGAGAATACGAAAAGGTTTCTCACCACAGTGAGATATTTTCCTTGTCACACTTCTTGAAAAGCAAGAGGTAGAAAATTAGGCCACACCATGGACTCTTCACCGCGAGATTAGTGCGTGCCCTCTTCTCCACGAAATGCGTGATTTCTCAGCCCTTTTCATCTACTAACTCCGGCCAAACCTTTCTCCTCCCGGATACCCTTACAACTTTCCTCCCGTTTTTGCTATGAGGCTTACCATCCTTCAACTTCCTCCTCCAGTGGGAACCGAGACCAGCATAGAACCTCCGGACTCCGATTCGGAGGGCTCAGATCTTGCTGTTGATGAAACAGAGGAGCAAGCTTCTCAATCCTGGCACCTTAGCCTCATTGGACAAATACTTGAGGGCAAGCCCTTCAGAAAACAGGCAGTAACAGATGGTCTTTTAGCAGCTTGGGACCCCTGCCAGGTAGTCACAATCACCCAATCATGGATAGAAGATATTTCTTCCATTTTTCACATCCTCTGGACATGGAGAACATCATGGAGGACGGCCCCTGGTCCGTCTCAGGCAATCTTCTGGTTTTAGAATGTTGGAAACCTTCTCAAGATTGGCTATTCGATAGAGTTGATTTTTGGGTCCAAATACACTCTATTCCGGCTGAAATCTAAAGCTTGGAGTTAGCGTCTAAATTGGCACTGAAATTGGACGGGCAAGCGAAACGATGCTTATTTCAGGAACACAGTTTGGTTCAAAGGTTCACTACTACCGATCCAGAGTTAATATGAACATCACCAAACCCCTGAAGGCTTCCATATCGATGAAGAGGAAGAATGGCGACTTTACCGACGTTGTCATCAAATATGAGAGAATCCCTTTTTTCTGCTATTATTGTGGAAAAATTGGTCATGAAGAGAAGAAGTGCATCAAGAAGTTTGAAGACTCCCAAAGTACAACTTCAGTCTCTCCCAAACGGAAATGTGACCCTGGGAATCGAGGTATACCTCGAGACGCCCGCCGGGTTGAAATTGTCTGTAATTCCGATCTCGTACAATTTCGTGCAATACCACCTTCAGGCGGTGACACATGTATTGATACCAATACAATGGTCCAGATCTGGTATAACTAATAAAACATTAAATCAGTGAAGAGGCATTTAAATCAGATCTTGACCATTGTATTGGTATCAATACATGTGTCACCGCCGGAAAGTGATATTGCACAGAATTATACGAGATTGGAATTGCAGACGATTTTTTTCTGACGTGCACCTCATCGAGAGAGCTCCTTTTATTGTGGCAAGCACAAAAGACAATGAAGTAACCTCTCATCCTACCAGAAACGGAGCCCCTCCCGACTTCGAGGAAGATGCAGGTAGAGAAACATTGTTCCATCACAAAACCACAATGCCCCCAACAGACACTACATGTGGATCCAATCAAGAGGCCTCCCACTAGACACGGTCTGCCCTACAGAGATCTTGTCGCAGCACTCCCCCTGCCCACACTGGCACAGCTACCTCCTTTCCATCGTCTCTATCCGTTATTTCGTCGGACATGCCATCTCTCCAAGAAGGCCTTCCCAATCTTTTGTCCCAATCCCAACAAATCGATACCATTCCTTCCACGCACAAACCAAATCACTCCATCAAATATCCAATCCATTCCATCCTTGGACACATGCTTGACCGTTCCGGCCCCTATTCAAACCTATCTCAAGTCTCGAACAGAACACACAAACCATTTTGTCCCTGTTAAATCATCTCTCATCAATCACATTAACAAACCAAAGCCCAGGCCCATCTCCCCATACATTACTACTATCTGACACCCCCACCACCAATGTAACTAAATCAATGGTTCAGCCCACTACTCCAAACAAAATGGATCATTTAATAGCTACATTGGCGGAGCACTCCAACTCCCCTGTTCCAAAACCACAACCCCTGCATATCCCAATCATTGGCCAACAACACACATTTCCACAGATAACCAAATCACCAACTCCTAAAACCAACAACTCAAAGCCAACCCAAACCATGTCCCGAATCCTTCGCCCTCCAAGAACAGTGAAATCAAAACACCCCTATCTCATCTCAGAACTCTCAAAAACCACTACCAAAGCTAAGAGGGCTCGACGAACCAAGGAGGAGTTAGCTATTCAATTTGAAGGGAATACTCAACAGATGCATTTTTTAATGCAGGAACCCATGGTGACTGGGGAGAATCAGTCCCACGGGTTACAATGAAAATATGTAGTTGGAACTGTCAGGGCTTGGGGAGCACCCTGACAGTTCGCTCCCTCCTGAATCTCTCCCGCTCTGCTAAGCCTGATGTGATTTTCCTCATTGAGACAAAATGCTATTTGGATAAAATTGAAGGCCTAAGTAAGAAGCTAAAGATGGATCACTGTTTCTCAGTTAACTCTAATGGAGCTTCAGGTGGTTTGGCGCTATTGTGGCACCAAGGAGTTCACCTCAAAGTCCGTTCTTATGACGACAGAATTATTGATACAGAGGTGGTTTCTCCCCAGAATCAAGACTTTTTTCTCACCTGCGTCTACGGCGATCCAGTTAGAAGCAATCGGCAAAGGGTGTGGAATAAGATAACACCATTGGGAGCAAATCGTAATGAGAATTGGATTTGTCTCGGAGATTTTAATTCTATCTTGTCTTGGCATGAAAAATCTGGTGGCAACAAGAAGGGTAATCGGGATATGCAAAATTTCAGAGACATGATGAATTTTTGCAACTTAATTGATTTGGGTTCGAAAGGGCCTACTTTTACATGGTCGAATAAGCGCTTGGGGGAGGCTAATACAAGGTTGAGACTCAATCGGGCTTTGGCAAATATAGCTTGGGAGGGCTTCTTTTGAAGATGCAGCTGTTCTTATTTACCCAGCTATCGGATCAAACCACGCTCCCATGATTGTGGACTCTCTTGGAGGCAGATCAACTGGTAAAAGACCCTTTGGTTTTGAAGCCATGTGATTTCACCACCCAGAGTGTAAAATGACAGTTGCTAGAGCTTGGTCCTCTGCCGTGGTGAACAATGACTCTCCCCCTCTGAAAAATAAGCTGACTTCCTGTGAAATTGAATTGAAAAAGTGGAACAAAGCAACATTTGGTCTCATTCAGGAAAATATCAACGGGCTTAAAATAGAATTGGAAATCCTTCAAAGTAAGCTGGTCTCGGATCACTCTCAAGGAAAGGACAATGAAATTACAAGTCAATTGTCAGAAGAATAAGCAAAAGAGGAGATCATGTGGCAGCAAAAATCTCGAATTTCTTGGCTTAAAAATGGAGATCAAAATACAAGGTATTTCCATGCTTCAACAATCCAAAGAAGGCAATGGAACAAGATTATAAAATTGAAAAAAAAATTTGGGTAATTGGACCCAATCTGAATAAGAGGTTTTTGCTGAAATCTTGGATCACTTCAAGGAGGTGTTTACTTTGGATGGTACCGAAGAGGAGGCCCTTCAATCAGTTTTGGATGCTACAACCCCTGTTGTTACAGCTAAGATGAATGATTTACTCTGTGCAATCCCCTCATCTAAGGAAATTCACAATGCACTAAGGGTGATGAAGCCCATTTCTTCTCTCGACCCGGACGGATTTCTCCCTTTATTTTTCCAGAAATTATGGGATATCTCTAATCATAAATTAATCCATTTTTTCACAAATTTCTTATTGACAGGTTTAATGCCAAAAGACCTCAACAACTCTCTTATCTGTCTCATCCCGAAGGTTTCTAATCCTGTTACTCCATACCAACTAAGACCGATCAGTTTATGTGGGATGGCAGCAAAGCTGATTTCAAAAATTATGGCAGATAGAATTAAGTCAAGCCTCCACAAAATCATCTCCCCATCACAATCCGCATTCATCCTAGAAAGATTGATCTCTGATAACATCTTCATCTCCCATGAAATGTTCCACTATATCAAGAAGAGGAAGAAGGGAAAGAAGAAGTTGATAGCTCTCAAATTGGACATGAAAAATGCGTATGATAGGTTGGAATGGCCATTTATTCAACATATGCTTACTCGCCTTGGTTTTAGTTCTAGATGGGTGAACCTGGTAATGGAGTGCATTATGTCAGTTTCATATAATTTCCTTATTAATGGAGTTGACAGGGGGATCCACCCAACCTACAAGAGGCATTCGGCAAGGAGATCCACTTTCTCTTTTTATTTTCATCTTATGCTCCCAAGGCCTCAGAGCAGTCTTAGACAAAGCTTCTTCGGAGCATCGCATCCATGGAATCAAAGTCCGAAATAGAGCTCCACCGATCTCTCATCTCCTCTTTGCCGACGATTGCCTCCTCTTTTCGGAGATTAGCTTAAATGAAATTTTCCAGCTCAGGATTGTATGGATCTCTATTGCAAGGCAACGGCTAGGCAGTGAATCTCCAAAAATCATCTCTTACTTTCAGCCCCAATACTCCTTCTAGAATTAAGAGATGGTTTTCAAGAGTGTTGAAAATTCCTTATGGAGATGGGCCATCCAAATACTTAGGCCTCCCAATTGAATTCGGGGTCTCAAAAGCTCAGGTGTTCAATGATCTTACAAAAAAGGTGTGCAATCGTATTAAAGGATGGAAACAAAAGCTATTGTCCCATGCTGGCCAGGAAATTATGTTGAAATCAGTTGCTAGTTCTCTCTCTAGTTTCGCTGGTTCCTACTTCTCCTTATTAGCATCTCACCATGACAAAATAAGGAAATCTATGTCTCAATTTTTTTGGGGGTAGGGGGAGGATGATCACAAAATTAATTGGATTTCATGGTGCCGTCTCACCCAATCTAAAGAAAGGGGCGGCCTTGGTTTGAAAGACCCAATATTACACAATAGGGCTATGTTATCAAAAGTGGCATAGAGACTATGGTTGAACCCGGATTCTCTTTGGGCCAAATTTATCAAAGCCATCAACTTCCCAACGAAGGATTTCCTTCAAGCAAGGCCAGGAAATCAGCCCTGGTGGACATGGCATAGCATTCTTATTGGGCGCAAGGTCATAGAGAAAGTTCTATTATGGAAAATTGGAAATGGAGAGTCAATCCATATCTGGAACGATAACTGGATACCATCTTCTTCAAATTTCAGAATCAAACACCCAAGACAGGATGGTTGCAATGTCTCTAAAGCTGCTGATCTAATTGATGAGGAGAATAGAACTTGAAAACATGACATCCTAGACAACACTCTCCATCCAACAAACAAAAAGGAGGTTATCAACATCAACTTGAGCATTATTTCAAGACAAGATAAACAAGTTTGGGGTATAGCAAAATCAGGGATATATTCGGTCAAATCGGCATATCATTTCCTATCTAACCTAAAGAAGGAGGAACAAAACCAGCGGGCATCAAACTCCAGAATTAAAGAATAGAATCTTGTTCCTCCTTTGGTTTGGAAACGCATATGGCATTGCAAATCCCTCCCAAAAATCAGGTCTCTACTTTGGAGAGCTTGTGGTCAAGGCCTTGCATCTGGTAAAGACTTATTTCTTTAGTACCAGCAGATCGATCCCTCATGTAAAAGATGTAGACACCAACTGGAAACTATAGATCACATCTTCCTCGAATGTCCTTTCGTGAAAGTAGTGTGGTTCGGAAGTCCACTTTCATTTGTAGTTCCTCCCGGAGGTACTCAAAACTTCATCTTTGGCTTCAAAATTGGGACAAGATTCCATCTCTCAACAAGAAGAAGTTTGAGGAAACTCTTAGCAGATTCTGTTTCATGATTTGGTTCTTATGGATTGCCAGGAGTGAACTATTGTTTTAGGAAAAAAAATTGGAGCCCAATTGATGTCTTTCAAACTGTTCAGAGATCATTTGAGGAATTTTGGCAAGCAAATTCACCCCCACAAGTTCAGCAATCTACTTTATAGGGCTTCCCCAACCATTGGATTCCGCCTCAAAATGAGCTGATCAAGGTCAATTGTGATGCAGCTACCGACTCATCCTCCCCGAAAGATGGCCTTGATGTGATTGTGAGATCTTCTATTGGTGCCTAACTATTTGCTATGTCTGCTCCATCTCACTTCTTGGAGGTTGCTATGGGTGAGGCACTAGCAATCTGTTTGGGTCTTTCCTCAGCTCTGCAAGAGGGTCTCCAAAATATCCTTATTGAGTCAGACTCTTTGGAAATCATTAAGATAATCCAAGAATCTCTTGCTCCCCCTTTTGTTGTGGAACCAATCATCCAAGACATTACTTACTTGTCCTAGCAGTTTGCAAACGGTTTGTTTTGCTATGTTCCTAGGGACGCTAATACAATAGCCCATTCCCTAGCAAGGGAGGCTTTGTCCTTGTGACATGTAACGGACTGACCTAATTCCACTCCTTGGCTTCATACCATGTGTGTAAATGAAGCCTTGTGCTTACCTTCTAAATAAATTTTCAAGTTACCACAGAAAAAAAAAGAGAGATATTTTCCCTGTGGATTTTTATATATACAGTTTAGTTTAAGTTACAATTACACTCAGCCGTATGTAACAACCTAACTAACAGCTGTAACAATGTAACTAACTAGCAGAGTGCGATGTGTCTTCGAACAGAATTTGTTACATAGTTGACGTGGCCAGCATGATGACTTGAGTCATCCTTATTACATAATTTCAAATATAGATGTGAAGTGATAAGTTGTACCCCATAGCTTTAGGTATTAATATCGGATCAGCCATATCCAAATATCTGTATCAGAATCAAAACAGATCGATCCCATATGTATTTTGACTGAGAAGAGTCTATTCCTGAAAGCTCACCAGTCAAGCTTTTTTGTTGGAGGAAATAAAGATAAACTTATCTTCAAAATTTCATCCATATCGGTAGGAAAGAAAAGTTTCCACCAAGGAAGAAGAAGAAACGTGGATCTTGAATCATTAATTTCCAACTATTCACTTTTTCTTTGATGAGTTGTGGCATTTACCTTCAAATTGTCAAATCTTTTTTGGATCGGCCGGGATTTTATAACTGGGTTCTATATTTTGAAAATTCTCAATTATAAATCTCTCTTCCTCCAGCCTTGGTACTCACATTCCATTCTTTGTTAGCTTCAGAGCTCAAATGGCTTTGATGGAGACTTTGTTACCTCTAGTCTATTTTCTCTCAAGTGCATTGCTACTACATTCTGCTACACCTATTCTCTGTCTTCTCACCATTCTATCCAGGGATGAATGTAACAATTATGGAGAAGATTAATCTACTTATTCTGGCCACAAAAGCCCGTATGCGTCATCTATTCCCTACCACAACAATGAGTCAAAAGAAATTTTTGGAATGGAAGCAGTGAGCTTGATGACATAATGACACTAGTGCAATCTATTGGTGGTGCCTACTATGTAGCCAAGGTGGTTATGGGATCATTTCCACCTACTTTGGTCCAAAGTTGACACTGGAAGTCACATTACATGGGTCCAATGTGAAGGTTGCAATCCTTGCTTAGCCATGTCACGTCCCAATTATCCATACACAAGGTCTCAGAGTTACAGGTCTATTCCTTGTGGTCACCCAGACTGTCCAACTCCAAGGGAGGATTGCTTTGGATCATTTTGTGGATACAAAGTAAGTTATGGGGGTGGCACTGGGCCCTCAACCAAGGGAACTATTGTAAGAGAGACCTTAACCTTCCTTTCTGATGTATCTAGTGGAGTTACAGAATCTTATCCCAATAGATTCTTGGGTTGTGGCTTTCAAAGCTACAATTTTAGGTTTCCAGCACAGAGTAACATTGCTGGGACTTTGGGTTTAGGGCCTGAAGGCCGTGGAACTCCCATATGGAGGCAAGTAGACAAAAGACGGTTCTCTTATTGCCTATTTACCTCTGAACAAACAATTTCAAAGTTATATAATGGAGAAGGTGCAAGGATGTCAGGACCACAAGTCATGTCTACGCCATTGCTGAGAGGATCTAACCCATCACTTTACTATGTGGACTTGCAAGATATTAGCATTGCAGGCATTCGCCTTAGACTACAGGGATCGTTCTCCGGTGGTTGTGCTATGGATATAGGAGCTCCTTTTACTTATTTGGCTTCTAATGCTTATGCTTGTGTGAGAGCTAGTTTTGTTCAGTACTTTGCACAATTAGGTATGTAAGATCAAACACCAAGAAACACGAATAATAAAGAGACAATAGATCCGTACGACACAGAGATTTAACGAGGTTCACACATCAGGGTGGTGTGCTACGTCCTCGGGTGAAGAAGAAGATGATTCACTATGCAGAAGAGAAATTACACCCTAGTAGCGGCGAGGAAAAATTCACTCTGAAACCCTAGCTACGTGAAAACCCTGGAATACAATGACTTTCTCAACAAGCAACAATACATTATATATACTCCAAAATCGCGGGTCGACCCATCTGGTCGCCACCAAAATATGTCAGATCGGGTCAATCTTCAAAACGGGTTAAGAATTCGAGACAAACTTAACAAGGTATTCAACCATATTAGTGGAAGTAGACCACGTGGTGTACCCATGTTAGATCTCTGTTTCCCAAGGCCATCTGGTTTGAATAGGTTTCCAACTATGACTTTTCATTTCAGAGGAGCTGATTTTGTTGTGCAGCCCACCGGTATATTTGTATTAGAGTTAGGCCCTGCTACACTCTTTGTAGCTTACCCGCAAACACAACACAAGTTCTCCTATGATTTTGAGCTGGGAGATAGAGGAACTCTCCTCTTTGCCCTTGAGAATTGTGGAGCCAATGGTTGAGATTATTTATGTCTTATCTGAAATAGTTTGTACTCAAGCAATCAAAATAAATAATTCCATTTAATGACTCATCTTTTTAGTCTCATGCACAATTTATCTGGTTTATAGTTTCAATAGCGAAAGATCAAATTGACAAAATTTTAAGCAGCCTTAGGATTTCTATTCATTGCCTTTGATTCTGAACCAAGAGTTGGTCCTTTGGGAACCCCATTGTAAAGTTTTTCGGTTTAATTTGTTTTTGAAGCTATTACGTTAGGCTGCATCCAAATGAAACCAATGCACTTATCTAGGGGAGGGTTCCCTCCATCGCCCGTGTGCAATTTCAGGTGTTGGAAGGGTTCGTTATATAGCGGGGTGCTACAATGTTTTGGGTGGGGAAACTGACGCCACTGTGAAATTTGGGTTTTGAATTGAAGTCCTATAAATTAAAGCCTATTAACCTATTGACCTATCAACCAATAAAAAGTTAGAAGTGCACTTACGATGAGACTGAGAAATAACAATCTTAAACTAAATCATGAAGTGGGTGGGATTGAGTCATTAAGTTGAGTGTCTAGATCAAGTTCAGTACGAGAACATTCTTGGACATCCCTGGTCTATGGATTTCGAATCTATGAAATGAAGAGAGAGAAAGTAGATTCCAAATCCACAAATCAGGAACGTACAAAATTGATCTCATACATGAACCTGATCCGATCTCTTGAGTTGATTGCTCAAGATTTGTTCTACTTCACCAAAATGGGCTACATGTGATGTGTTTTGGTCATGGGTTTCAACATGTTTGTAGAACTAGATTAGGGTCCATAATTGGGCTTGGTGTTCGATCAGAATGAGAACTGATTGAGGATGGTTACATGGTGAGTAATTGGGTTTGACTAAACCAACCCACCCTGATGATTAGGGTATGTTAAACAATAGATTGCCATCGATTTGGTTTGAGCAATTTAGCATGGTCAAGATTCAAGTCAGGGTCTGGTCTTGGGACGGGGTTCAGGCAATCTCTAGACTGGCACATCTAAATATTGTGCCCGGCCCATGTGACTTGTTTAAGAAATTACTGAGAATCGTCTAATTGCAAGTATAGGGCTCGTAAAGTGAAGGGTCAGCTTCGAATTTAAGGTCATCATTACTGCCCTTTTTATGTTGATCGAAGGTTCAAAGTGTTCTTTGCTGATCCGGGACAGTGTTCCATAACACCCACTTATGCACGATGATGGTAGTGGGTATGGGAAAGGAGAAAAAATTTCCTTCATAATAGTATAATTTTCCTAAAACTCTTATCATATTTGGTAACGATGAAATTTATTAATTAAATTTAGTATTTTTAAAATTCAGCCAGTTGTGTATGTAATACCATGAAATTTGATTTAGTGCGATTAGGGTGACTCAAAGTGAGGATACCATACCATGGGGGGTGCATCAGTACATGGTAAGTGCTAAAAGATCATCCATTAGATATAACTACATTGTAGAATAATTTTAGGGTTTTTTCCCTAAGAATTACCATTTTTCCCCTGAACCCTAATTTACCATTTTACCACTGGATCATAATTTGACTTTCTCTTTTAAATTTTCTGATTTTAATCTCAACCTAATATTGACTTATTTAATTAATAATATATAGATGTATATATATATATATATATATATTATCCACTTGTACAATTAACTAACAAGTGAATAAGATGTAACTAACTAACAATCTTAACTAACTAATTGCTGCTAATTAATAATTAACAAATGAAGCCTTTCCTAATAAAGTTGTGGACATTCCTTTTGAAATTTGAATAGCCTTGAGCATAAAGTAGGAGAGAGAGAGAGAGAGAGAGAGAGAGAGAGAGAGAGAGAGAGAGAGAGTTGGAAATGAAGTAGGAAAGGGAGTGAAAGACTTGGTGATGAATTAGGGAGGGGAGAAAGAAGCCAAAACATGGCTCTCTTGTCTCTCGCCCACTATTTAAAGAAAATCAAAAAAAGGGAGTGGGGAATCGTGGGGAAGAAAGAAAAAGAAAAAAAAGGAGAAAAGAAATCAAGGTCTCAAATGATTTTCAAGGTAAGAGTTTCTAGCATGATTTAATTACTTTTTATGTTATACTTGGGGATAGACCATGATTTAAATGTATGAAATTTTGGATTATGGGTTTGATGAGAGAGAAAATAAGATTTTGACATATTAAGAGTATTTTCTGGGTTTGAACATAGTTAGGGATTGCTTTATGATCTAAAATAATTATTGGGAGTACATACATGTGTTTATATGACCTCCTAAAATTTTCATTAAAGTTGGAGTTAGTTTGATACACTGAAAAATTTCTGTTTTCGGATAGGTCACTGTGAGGAAAGTTTTCTATACCCGAGAATGGGAGTAGTGATGGAGGAATTTAGACTTCGAATTTTTATCTGATTTTCTTAATGTAAAAATTTTTATGAGTCTTTTAAATTCCTGAAAAAGTTGAAAGTGATTTGAATTAAGGAAAGAGAGTTAATGATTTTTTCAAATTATTGGACAAAACCTGTTACAGTATGAAGATCATTTTTTAAGGGATTGATACCTAATCTAAGAAGGTTTTTTTAATGTTATTTTCATATGAGACTTATATATATCTGAGTTAGATTTCAATAGGATCTAATTTTAACTTATTTGGAATTTCAGATATATTTTTCTTCTTCTATTTTTCTATGTTAATAGACAGAATAGGTTAAGACAGAATATTGATGAAATTATATAGGAAGATATAAGGATTGTTCTATTTTGAATGATAAACGAAATCGTTACTTGGAATGGCATCAAGGTGAATGGACCTTTATCCTAACTTGTTTATGTTTATAGTATTATCCAAAACAAAATTTTATGAACACTAGGTCTATTCTAAACCTTGGATTTCATGGTGTTTTGTCATTAAAATCTGATTTTTTGCAAACCTAATGTTATACGTATGTTACATAATGATTTATTTCTGATGGTGCTTCCTCTCTAAATAAATTTAGGCCAATATGCATGGGTAATTTTTTCTATAAGGTTCTATCTAAAATTATGTCATCCAGGCTTATGCCGCTTTTGCCACGATTGGTCTCAGATGAGCAGGGTGCATTCCAGAAGGGTAAGATTATTTCTTCCAATATTAGTCTGGCCTCGGAGCTGGAAAATCTTATGCATTCCACTATGAGGGGTGGAGGCATGAGATTGAAATTGAACGTGCAGAAGGCATATGGCTCCTTATCATGGAAATTCCCTTTTGCCTCATTGGTAAAGTTTGGTTTCTCGGATAAATGGATCTCTTGGATCCAACTTCTTTTAAGCTCTTCCAGGTTATCTGTTTTAGTGAATGGAGGGCCAATGGGTTTTTTCCCAGTGGGTTTTTTCTCAGTGGACAAAGGTCTGAGACAAGGAGATCCTATTTCTCCATTCTTATTTATTTTGGCAGAGGAGGTATTCTGCAGAGGTTTGAAGTTGCTAGTAAGGGATGAGAAGCTGAAGTCTCTCCCGGGATCTCGAGGTGTGTCCATTCCCTCTCATTTATTTTTTGCAGATGATATATTTATTTTTATGAATGCTTCTGCAGAATATGTGAAGAATCTCCAAGATTTCCTAGAAAAATATCAAGCTTTTTCAGGGAAAAATTTCAATCTGGATAAAAGTAGTTTGTTTTTTGGGAAGGTAGCACCCCACAAGAAACAATATATTTCTTCTCTGTTAGGTATAAAATCAGAGAGGCTTCCGACGAAGTATCTAGGCGTGGAAATTTTCAAGGGAAGAGTGAGAGGATCTCATCTGTTACCTTTGCTAGATAAGATAAAAAGTAAGCTAGCTGGATGGAAGGGTAAGCTGCTCTCAATGGCGGGAAGAGTGGAGTTGGTGCGATCTGTGATCTCTAGTATTCCTGTACATAACTTTGTAGTATATTGGTGGCTGGAGCATTCTATTAAATTGGTGGAACGGTGGATGCGTAATTTTATCTGGTCAGGTGATATGGAGGTCACAAAGAAAATAGTGGTGAACTGGGACGATGTCTGCAAACCAAAACAGGAAGGGGGGTTAGGCATTCGCAGACTGCGAGATGTAAATTTTTCCTGTCTAGCAAAGTTGACTTGGCAGATTAAGCATGAAGAGTCCTCTATGAGTAAGTTCTTCCGGGGTCGCTTTCTAAAAGTAGACGGATCTTTGAAATTTGGCCATATCTCCTCTTCGATTTGGCCAGGGATAAAGAAAGTTTGGAATTTTGTGACTTTAAATGAGCATTGGATAGTAGGTAATGGGCAAAAAATTGATTTCTGGAAGGGCAGGTGGTTGGATCATCTCTCCATTGAAGAAATGCTTCTGAATGATGGCGGTCACAGTGGGAATTTAAAGGCAAAAGTCAGTGATTTTATCCATAATTTTAGATGGGAATTTCCTCAGGTAGCGTCTAACTTCATGAAAAATATTACAAATAAAGCAAAATTGATATATATTTCAGGCATGGAGGATGAATGTCATTGGCGCCCTTCTTCAGCAGGAGTTTTTTCCATAAAGTCAGCCTGGGAAGCCTGTAGACGAAGCTCGCCTAAGGTGAGCTGGTCATCTTTGGTGTGGAAGTCCTCTATTCAACCGCATCAAGTAGTTTTTGGATGGAGATTGATCAGAAATAAACTTGCTTTAGATGTGAATGTGAAAAGGAGGGGTGTCTCTCTGCCCTCAAAGTGCAATTTTTGTGGTAAGTCGGAGGAGTCTAAAAATCATTTATTTTATGAGTGTAGCTTTGCTAGCTCTATATGGTCTCGGTTCTGTCAATGCTTTGGTGTGTTGAGACCAGCTTTTTCTGATGAATCTCATCTGATTTCTTGGTGGAAACTCCAAGCAAAATCAGTGTCATTGAAAGGGGTGTGGAATAAGGGGTTTGTGTTAATCCCTTTTTTTATTTGGACGGAGAGAAATTTCAGGCGGTATGAAGAAGTCTCTTCTTTTGAGCAGATTTGCTTTTTGAAAATAAAAAATGAAATTCACTCTCAGACACTAGCCCATTCTGGGGTGGCTATTTCGATTGGAGATTTGATGTGCGCTAGAAGGTTGGGATTTTCAGGGGTTCAACGCCGGCAAAAAGAATTATTTGAAATTTTTTGGTGTAATCCTCCAACAGGATGGGTCAAATTAAATTCTGACGGCTGCTCGTTGGGCAATCCGTGAAAAGCAGTTGGGGGAGGTCTTCTGCCCAATGAGAAGGCTGAAGTGTTATATAATTACAGAGAGTTCCTTCAAGTTGGCACAAATTTTGAGGCAGAATCCCAGGCTATTATTGCAGGAATTGAAGCTGCAAACCGATTGGGGGTACAAAGTTTATGGATTGAATGTGACTCAGTCGCGGTGGTTCGTCTTTTGCAGAAAAAGAAAATTCCTTGGAAATTTCGGCAAAGGTGGATTAACTGCTTACCCTACCTTGAAAGGGTGGAGTGGAAGATCACGCATTGCTTTCGTGAAGCAAATTCTGTAGCGGATTTCTTGGCAAAGTCTGCCGCTCGCTTTGAAACCTCTTTACCAGTGACATCTTGGCCGGCCTTGGTAAAAATGGACCTAAACATGGATGCCTCGGGTCGTCCGAGATATAAACTGCTATAGCCCTCTAATTCAGTCTTCAACTCATTGTGGAGGAGAGTTGGTTGATGGTTTTTTCTGTTGATGGCAATGCCGAAGGTGGATTAAATCTGTCTCCGCTCGTCTCAGTTTAACTGTCGATATTTCGCTTGGGTATTTTATCCCTCTTGTATTATATTTTTATCTTCTTTTTTAATACAAATGATATTTTAGCCAAAAAAAAAAAAAATGTTAATATTATATGTTAAGTTGTGATTATGATTGCATGGAGTAATGTGTTATGTGCAATACATGATTCTTATAACACATGGGTTTTTGTTTGTGCATGTATTCTTTCATTTTTTGTCTATAAAATTTTACTAATTTTCATGTATGAGATGCGTTGTGATAATGATGTTTTACATTACTGGCCTTGATTAAGGAGGGATGTGAGACTTTCTTGATCATTGCTTTGTTATTTATAGTTATTGTTTTGATGATTTTTATAAAAATTGAAACTGAATTCATGTTCACATAGAGACCGACTAGGGTGGAATGAGAGTATTAATCACACTTGAATTTTGAACTTGTTTGTATTTATATATATTTTCGTTCTTGGATGACTTTATTGTTGTTGTCTCGCCTTATCAACATTGTAGTTATGATGTTGAGTTGAAGATTGGTTCATTAGACTTTTTCTTAGTGGAACTGTGGACTACTAGATGACGCAACTTACCCTCAATAGGATCTACTAATTGTTACTTCACCTTTGGGAGGTATGACTTAGTCTTTGAGAGGTTGGGCACTAAATAGCTTCTACGTGTTTCTATATGTTGAGTGGAGGCAATGTGGTACTGTAACGCATTGTCCATTCATGGATGCTATTGTGAATTTGTTGTTTAATTTCTTTTGAGTCGTCATATTTACTTGGAATCTTTTGCCTAGAACAATCTCTATGGATGAATGATTGATTGTTGGTGGAGAGAGAAACACCGATATTATAGGAGAGATTATGAGCGCCACGATTAGGGTTTCCTCTCTAGGAAAACCTGATCTTCACGGTGGCAACGGCCGTCATGGGCTGGATGGCGACTGGCTAGTGGACTCCTTTCTGATTGGGGAGTCCCATCTGATCCCCGGCATTGCTCTGCCACAGCCAATATTGAGTTTTGCCACCTGGGATGGATTCTTTGTGAATGGTGAAGAACGTTTTCTGCAGGAAAGTTCTTCACATGATCGTCCTCCACAGGTGACTGCACAGGAGCAGCGGCATAGACAAGCTGAGGATAAGCAGCGTGGAATGGAAAGGCAACGCTTTTTTGCTAGAGTCGTGGGAGGAGGATCGCTTACGAGAGTCGAAAGCCTGGCTTCTCCTGTGCATTTGGGGAATATGACAAGGATTAAAATCCCACAAGAAGCCTATGTGAGCCAGATCAATCGTTATAAATTTGCACTGCTAGGAAGAGTGAACTTTAGGGCTAGTTCTATGGATAGAGTTCGTTCTTTGGTTCATTCCTGGGAACTCAAGGATGAAGTCTACCTTAAATCTCTGGGCAAAGGCTTCATTCTTTTTTGTTTTCAGACTGAAGCGGAGATGATGGCTACTTGGAAGAGAGGACCGGTGAGGTTTGATGGCTTACTCTTGCACTTTTTGCGATGACGGCCTGAGTTCAAAGCAAATGAAATTCGCTTTCCAAATCTTTCGCGAGAGTGTTGGGATGAAGAGATCCTTCTTTCAATGGCAAAGGCTGTCGGGGGTCCCATTGCCATTGATCAGAGAACGAAGGAGTCGCAGTATGGCCATTTTGCTTGGGTATGTGTTGATGCGGATGACTCCTTGCCAAGGGTTGAGGAAATTTACGTTGAACGTGAACACCTTTCCTCAATGGATTTATTTGCCTTTAAACAGGTTGTGGAATTTGAGGACCCTCCTTCTCGATGTGCACTATGTCGTTGCTATGGGCATAGGGCAGCATTGTGTCCTCAGAATATCAAGGAGACTATGGCTGAGCCTTCAATTTCTGGGGCTACGTATGTAGATCATAAACCAAGGATCCAAAGGCAGCGAAGATAATGGCGGCCTAGACAAATCCATCCGCCATTCGAAGTTTCAAATACGACCCAGCCTTCTGATGAGAACCAGCTTCAAGAAGCAGAGGTGGTTGCTGAGATGTCGAGTTCTGACGTTGAGGCGGATCCTAATTTGGGGTTCATGGAGATAATTTGGGTGTTATTGATAATGAGGGTGGGGTTATTGAAGTTGTTCTGGATATTAATGAGAACCTAGTTGTATATCTAGTTCCTTGTGATCTTACTTCTGCACCAATGTCAGTAGCGATTTGTGATGGTGGTAGTGTCGCTGTTGTGGAGTATGACCTACCACAGCTGTCCGCCCAGACCCATGGAGAATTGCAATAATGGTTTTGCTAGGGCTAATGCTCCTGAAACTAGTGCCTAGGGTGTGAAGAAAAAAAAGAGAAGAGAAGCAGAACAATTAAGGGTGGATAGGGCGTTAAACCAAAATGGAAATGAGGGCAATGCAAGTCGTCGAGTTATTCGCAGCATCAACAAATCAGTTTGCCAATAAAGTGCATCTTTTGGAATGTAAGAGGAGTAGCAAATAGGCGTGCTCGAGCTGAAATCAAATTGCTTGTCAAGGAGCATGATCCCATGTTTCTATGTTTGGCGGAGCCAAAAGTGCAGAAGGATAAGTGTCCCTATAATCTCTTCTCTTCCCTGGGATATAATTCTGATTTTATTGCACATAGTAGAATAGATGCGAATCCAAATATCTAGTTTTTTTGGTAAGAGGGCATTCTGCATCCTATAGTAGTTTTGTCCTCTGACCAGCATATTACAATGCATATGGAGATTCAGGGGATTAAATGTTTTATTTCTGTTGTCTATGCTAGTTGTTTCAGATTGTTGCGTAGGCAGTTGTGGTGTGATTTATGCACTATTTCAGGTTCCATGCAGCCATGGCTGATAATTGGTGATTTTAATGTCTATCTTTACTCCCATGAGAAGAGAGGTCCTGGGAAGTTCAACTTGGGTTCAGTGGAGGAGTTTGCAGCTTTCATGGAATTAGCAGGTGTCATGACTCTCCCCTCCACTGATGCAAGTACACTTGGACATATAATAGGCAATTTGGAAATGTTAGAGCAGTTTTGGATCGCAGCTTATGCAATGATGCATGGTTGAATAGGTTCACAAGGTGTGCCCAACGTGTTTTGTCGTGTGGCTATTCTGATCACTCAGCGCTTGTGGTCGATTGTATGGACATTCCTAAACCAAGGAATGCTCCCTTTCGCATGATCAGGTTCTCTTGTGCGAACTTTAAGGATCTTGTGCGGACTCATTGGAGTGTATCGGTTATGGTTCTCCACTTTATGTGGTTACCAAAAAACTAACAAGACTTAAAGGGCCATTCGAGCGTGGGCTAGGGAGGTGTTCCCTCACATTGACCTGGAGGTAGTAAGGATGGAATGCAGTTTGGAAGAGGTAAAGCAAGAAATTGAGGCTTTTGGGTCAATTGATGAATTATTTATAAGGAACAGGCTGTAATAGATGTTCTCAATAAGGCAGTGATTTTACAGGAAAAACTTTGGTTTGAAAAATCTAGAAATAGATGGCTAAAATTTGGTGATCGATGCTCAAAGTTTTTTCATCAATCCGCCAAAGCAAGAAGACAAGGAATACAATAAGAGAACTTCACACAACTAATGGTGCTGTCCTCACTGATCCAGAGGTGATTGGGCAAAAAATCGTGGATCACTATGTTGCCTTTCATAGCAAAGGAAATTATATGAGGTATGATGGTCTTCTTGAAGGAATTCCACATGTAGTGACACAAATGGACAATAAGAGATTAACGGAGATTCCAAATAGAGAAGAACTCAGGTTGGCCATGATGGGTTTGGATCCTGATGGATTCCCTGGTGCATTCTTTAGAGTGTGTTGGGATATTGTTGGTGCAGATGTGTGTGCAACTGTTCAAAATTTTTTCAGAGAAGGTGTGGTGACTAAGGGTGTGAATTGCAACTTTCTGACTCTGATACCCAAAGTCGCTAATGCTCGAAAAGTGGGTCAATTCAGACCAATTTATCTCGGGAATTTTGTGTTCAAGTTAATCCCAAAAATCCTAGCTACGCGCCTTTCTTTTCTTCTTTCACGATTAATTTCAGAAGAGCAAGGAGTGTTTCAAAAGGGGAAGGTAATATTCTCTTCCATTAGTGTTGCTTCAGAGCTTACAAACCTTATGGCCAAAAGGAGCTTTGGAGGTAGTTTTGGTCTTAAGTTGGATGTCCAAAAAGCTTTTGACACATTGGACTATAAATTCTTGTTTGATGTTTTGGATAAGTTTGGATTTCATGCCAAATGGATTGATTGGTAAGACAAATTCTACAATCAACAAGGCTATCAATGACGATAAATAGGGGTCCAGTGGGATTTTTTGGTGTGGAAAGAGGTCTCAGAGAAGGTGATCCTCTCTCGCCAATGCTGTTCATTTTGGCAGAGGAGGTTCTGTGTCGTGATCTTTAAGCTTTAAGGTTAAAAGACATGGTGAAGGGTTTGCAAGGTCCAAGAAATGCATTTTTTTTTTTTGCTAAAGATGTGAATATTATTAAAAGCAAAATGAGAGTACAAAGAAAATAAAAAGGGCAAGCCCGAGACCCCGAGAGCTGCTTGAGACCTCCACCTTCGGCATGGCCATCAGCAGAGGAGGCAAGCTTAACCCTAGAATAAGTGGTACATGTGCCTACCCAACACATCATCCTCTAAATCGACATTAATATGATTCGGTAAAGGCACTGCGCAAGCAGAGACACCTGCCTGTCCAAGAAATGCATTTACACCTTCGCATTTGCTCTTCTCTGATGATCTGTTTATTTTCATAAAAGCTGATTTGCATGGTATGAAACATCTAAAATGCTTCTTAGACAGGTATGCAACCTACTCTGGTCAAGCTTTTAATTTAGATAAAAGCCATATTTACTTTGGCCCATTCCTGCAGTAAGTAAGCTTCAGATCAAGGAAGTGTTATGTATTCCTGAATGTCATTTCCCTACTTGGTACTTAGGAGTTTAGATTTTCAAAGGAAGGGTAAAGAGTAGCCTTATCCTACCTCTAATGGATAAATTCAGGGAATGACTATCAGGATGGAAGGGTCGTTTACTATCAATGGCAGGAAGAGCCAAGCTGGTGAGATTTGTTTTGAGCAGTTTACCTGTTCACAATTTTTCTATTTATTTGTGGGCTTCTTCTCTGATCGCCACTATGGAAACATGGATCCGTAATTTTCTATGGACTAGAGAGGCTACAACTACCAGGACAATAACTGTCGAATGGGATTTTATGTGCAAACCAAAGAAGGAAGGCGGTCAGGGAATTAGACGGCTAAAGGACATCAATATGGCCATATTAGCAAAGCTGGGGTGGTTCATTAAGAATGACAATTCTTTGCTTGGAAAATTCCTTAGAGGTCGATTGGTTACAAATCAGGGAAATTTAAAAACTGCTACTTTTTCATCGATTCTACTTGGTCTTCGCAAAGTGTGGGATTTCATTGGTGAATTTGAACGTTGGATCATTGGAGATGATAGTTCTATTAGTTCTTGGCATGATCGCTGGTTGAAGAATGGGAAAATATCTGATATGCTTGATCCTATTTCTCTATCTAATCTTGATCTTTCAGCCACAGTAGCAAATTTTATTGAAAATGGGCAATGGTCTCTCCCTAAGGTGTCAAACCATGCCCTATAGGAGATTTGAGCACGTATGAAGACTGTTAATCTTCTATCATCTGGTGATTCAGATAAAAGGGTATGGTCTCTTTCTGAATCAAGGAAGTTTACAGTTAAATTGGCGTGGGAAGGTATCAAGGTAGCTCACCCCATTCAAGGATGGGCGACTCTAGTGTGGAAAAAATATTTGCACCTTTGATTTTCCATGTTTGGCCGGAAATTGTATCATAAGCGGCTTCCCACTGATGATCAAGTTCATAGCAGAGATGTACTTATTACCTCAAGATGTGATCTATGCCAGCTGAGTCAGGATTCTCTAAATCACCTATTTCTAGATTACAATTTTAGTAATAATGTGTGGAGAGATATTCTGTATTCTTTCCAGGTACAATGGAGGAGCTTCCCTTCAATTGAGGAGCTTTCTTCATGGTGGAAGAGGAAATCAAATGCTGTTCATCTGCGAACTACTTGGTTGACCCCTTCTAATCATGATTTTTTTTCATCTTTGGAGAGAAAGGAACTTGAGAAGACATGATAATGGTAATTCCAATGCTAAAATTGTTGTTAAAAGAATTCTTCATGATCTAGATGAATTTTCAGCGATAGGTGCCATTTCGATAAATGGAGTGCAGGAATTGCTTTTATCCAGGCAGTTACACATCAAAATATCTCCAAAGAAGACATAAAAAATCAGCGAGGTATTTTGGACTCCGCCCAGAGAAAGGACCATTAAGCTAAATATAGATGGATGCTCTTTGAGAAACCTAGGGCAATCAGGAATAGGGGGTTTTCCGCGACCATACTGGGAATCATATCCTAAGCTACAGGTGGACTAGGAATCACAACGAATTTTGTTGTAGAGTTTGAAGCGTTCTTTATGGGAATGAGGGTGGCCAAAACCTGGAATTGGGAGAGCTTGTGGGTGGAGTGTGATTCACAGCCGGTGGTAACCTATATAAAAAATCGCACGATTCCATGGTTCTTTCAACAACACTGGCGAAGCTACAAGGCTTACTTAGACACCACTACATGGTCAATAACCCATTGCTTCAGGGAAGGAAATAGTGTTGCAGACAAGTTAGCAAAATAAGCAGCTCTAGTACAAACTGAATCAATATGGCATTCTCTTCCACTTTCACAGTGAATGATATAACATGGGATGCCGAGCAAAGGCCGAGATACAAGTTTTCATAACAATGCTGATTTTATTTTGACTTACTACTCTGCTGATGGCAATGTCGAAGGTGGAATAGTATTTCATCACTAAAATCAGAGATTTAGTTTTTCTGTTTGAAGTTGTTCTCCTTCTTTGCTGATGGCAATGCCGAAGGTGGAATAGTATTTCATCACTAAAATCAGAGATTTAGTTTTTCTGTTTGAGGTTGTTCTCCTTCTCTGCTGATGGTGGATTCGGGTTCAATGGATTATCACTATTTATTTGTAAATGTATTCTCTCTCCTATTATAATACAATATACTTGCTGACTCTTAGCAAAAAAAAAAAAATCATATTTACTTGTGAGGCGATATAAATGTTGCAACGCAAGTATGTGTGGTATGCTTGTTCTTTTGTTTTCTCAATTTTTTTATATTATACTATATATATATATATATATATAATTCTTGATAATGGTTGTATGATCATGATTGTAAACCTGTTTAGTGTGGTGGTTCTACTTACTAAGTTTCTTCCCAAAGATTGACCCTCATAACTTACAGATTACTTTAGTGAGGACTATTATGAGAGAACGTGAATGTTGAACCTATTGTTGATCAGCAGAAGGAAATTGCTTATGAATTCAAAGAAAACAATGATTTTTATTTTTAGATGATGTAGACTTTGAGTTAGATCTTGAAGATGTAGTTTAATTCACATTACTTTAAGCTTGAAATTTAAAATAAATAGTTGAACATTGAATTTTAATGGATATGAGAGTTTCATTATTTAGATTTGGATGACTCATAACCGATTTAAGAGATGTAATTGTACTTAGTAACAGAGCCATTCTATGGTCACCAAATGTTGAAGCCGTTTGAGGAGCAATATGTGATGGACACATTTAATGAGCACTAAGTGATGAAACTAAGGAGTACCTACCGATAGACCCATTTGATGAGCACCAAATATTGAATCCATTTGATTTTTTTTTGTAATAGGGTAATTTATTAAGAAGGGAAGAACATCCAAAAAGAAGAGAAAAAAAGAAAATAACAGCTGGCGCCATTAGCGCAACTTGCTGTCTCCACCTTCGGCATTGCCATCAGCAGAGAAAGCAAGCGAGCATCCTAGCCAAATCTAAATCTGTGCATATTTGCACCATCATTCACAAGCTCTGCTACAATGCGATTAGAAAATTCCACTGAAGTCTCGGACAGGCCAGATTTAGAGGCCTTTTTAGCTAAAAAATCTGCAATGGGGTTTGCTTCCCGAAAGCAGTGAGTTATTTTCCAAGAAATGGATTCCAAATAATGAAGGAAAAAAAACCATTTTTGGAGAGCAAACCAGGGGATCTGCCTTCGTTGAATCGCAGACACCACAGACGCCGAGTCTGATTCTATCCACACATGTGTCGCATTATGAGTCTGTGCCATTGCAATTCCTTCCAATACCGCTTCAAACTCAGCCTCGTATATCTTCTTAATACCCAGAAAAATACTAAAAGAATCACAAACCTGGCCTTCACTATTTCGCATCACACCACCTGCTCCAGCTTTACCAGGATTGCCCAAGGAACTACCATCCACATTGACCTTTATCCAGCCAGGGGCCGGTCGACACCAGTGCACCTCAAGGGGTGGAGAAGAAACTGAGGGAGAAATGGATAAGCCCAGATTTCTGCAGCATAACACATCTGAAACTGCCTTAACCTCTTTGCATGAACTGCCATGGCATAGAATCAGCTCCTGTCTGATGGATTCAAAAATAAAATAAGCGTGTCTTGCCTTAGCCTCATGCCTTCTTTGATTTCTCTCCCACCATAGATGATAAGTAATTAGCAGAAATCCCATCTTCCATGGCTTTTTAACGTTGAGGCCAGTAGCTCTTCTCTTCCACCATAGAAGGAAGTTAGCAATCGACACCTGATTTTTCCACTGAATCCCAAAACAATTTAAAAATTTTTCCCATATAGAAATAGATAATGGGCAGTGGAGAAAAATATGATCAATATTTTCTTCGGCCATCCCACAGAGATAACAGCAAGAGGCCAAGTAGACACCTTTGCTTTTAATGTTCTCGTCTGTAGGAAGCTTACAGTGAACCAGCCTCCATCCAAAAGTAGAATATCTAGGGGGTAAGTCCTTTTGCCAAATTAATGAGGCCCAGGGCACCTTAGGCGACTCCTTTCTGATGACCTCCCAAGCTGACGCCGTGGAAAAATTCCCCATAGGCGTTAAAGACCAAACACTTACATCTTCCATTTGCACACTGGGAATTTTAATCTTTTTTATCTGATTAAAAATCTGCTTAAGCAAAGGAGCATTTACCTCTGGAAGATGCCATTGTCCCTCTCTAATAAAATCTCCCACTGTAGCAGAAGTGATTAGAGAGCTGGAATTCTCTAAGTTGATCTCCTCCATTATAGATCTCTGTCCCCACCATTTATCCTTCCAAAAATTAGCAAGAAGACCATTACCAATAATCCATCTTTCCTTGTCATCCACAAAACTCCACATTTTTTTAATTCCTGAGGCAATAGAGGAGGGACGACAGTCTTTAAGAGTTCTTCCATCTTTCTTGACAAACCTAGTTCTGAGAAAAGCAGCAGCAGTAGATTTCTCCTTTCTCATTCTCCAAACAAGCTTGCAAAGCATGGCCTTGTTAGAATCTCTAAGCCTTCTTATTCCCAAACCCCCTTCCTCCTTTGGCTTGCACAAGGTGTCCCACTTTACAGTGATTGTCCGCACCGTGTCAATCTCCCCTGTCCAAATAAAATTCCTCATCCATCTCTCCATCAGAGAGATGAGGGATGTAGGCCACCAGTAAACTGAAAAACTATGGGTAGGCATTCCAGAGATAACAGTTTTAACCAGTTCCACCCTCCCCGCCATTGACAAGAGCTTGCCTTTCCAACCTGCCAGTCTACTCTTAATCTTGTCCATGATCGGAAACAAGGCCTCCTTCTTTATTCTTCCCTTGAAAATTTCAACTCCCAGAGATTTGGTAGGGAAATTACACACCGGGATGCCCAGAATGTCAGAGATGCACTGCTTCCTGGCAAGAGGAATTTTCCCCAGGAAGAGTTTGCTTTTTTCTAAACTTATACATTGGCCTGAAAATTCCTGATATTTAAGCAAAAAATCCTTTAAATTCCTGACATACCTCATAGTGGCATTGGAGAAGATAAAAATATCATCTGCAAAGAGGATATGACTAGGGGTAGGGACGCCTCTTGGACCCTGAAGCGGCTTCAATTTATTCATGTGAATCAAGGACTTAATCCCTCTGGACAAAACCTCTTCCGCAATAATAAATAGTAAAGGAGAAATAGGGTCCCCTTGTCTTAAGCCTCTCTCAACATCAAAGTACCCCTGCGGGCCTCCATTGACCATAATTGATATCTTAGTCGATATCAACATCTGATGCAGCCATGAAACCCATTTCTCAGAGAATCCAAACTTACGAAGCACGAGAAATAGGAAATGCCACGAAATAGTGTCATAAGCTTTTTTAATATCAATTTTAAGGCCAAGACCACCCCCTCTTGTAGAAGCAAACATCATATTAGCAAGCTCTGATGCGAGACTAATGTTCGAATGAATTAATTTCCCTTTTTGAAAAGCCCCTTGTTCTTCCGAAATCAGACGAGGAAGGAACTTTTCAAGTCTCAAAGCCATCACTTTTGATATGATCTTGCAAAAAAAAATTCCCCATGCATAGGGGGCGGAATTTGTCCAGAGAGGAAGCACCTTCCACTTTAGGTATCAGCACCAAAAAATTATTGTTTATCCCTCTGGGCATATGACTAGAGCTAAAGAAATGGCGAGTTGCAGAACATACCTCCCTTTCAACAATATTCCAGCATCTCCTAAAAAAAGCTCCTGTAAATCCATCTGGTCCTGGAGAGCTATCCGGGTCGAGCTCCCATATTGCCTTCTTTATCTCCTCATCACCCGGGATAGAATCCAAGAAAAAAATATCATTTTGTTGGAGAACCGTGGGAATGGAGTCAAGAAGGTCCACATGATCTATAGTAGGGGTGGCTTTGTGAAAATCCTCATAAAATTGCACAATGTACTCTCCCAGCTGTTCGCGACCTTCCACAATGGTCCCATCTTGTTTCTTGAGGCATCTAATGGTATTTCTAATTCTTCTCATTTTTGCAGACAAATGGAAGAATTTAGAATTCCTGTCCCCCTGCTTCATCCATCTGATTTTAGCCTTTTCTGCCCAAAGCTTTTCATGCAAATCCAAGGCTTTAATCAAAGAAGTTTTTGCATCTGCTTCCCTAGCAAAAGAGTGGTCATCTAACCCGTTGGCTTCAATGTCTAACTGCACCTGCTTTAAGTTTTTTTTTGCATCTTCAAGAGCTCTATCAATGTTTGGAAAGGAGGTCTTAGCCCAGATTTTCAAAACTTCTTTTAATTTTTTCAACTTGAGCATGAGGACGAAAATAGGATTCCCTGAAATCCACTCACTCCAAGATGAGTTAACCACAGTTTCAAAATCTGTATGGTCTATCCAAAATTTGTGAAACCGAAAAGGGGCATTAGGCGGTCTCTGAGACAGGGCTGAAGTGACCATAATAGGGGCGTGATCAGAGGCAATTCGATCAAGGACTGTTTGGGCACAATCCTGAAATCGAGATATCCATTCGTCATTACAGAAACTTCTATCCAACACTGCGCGAACATTACCTCTGCGGCGGTTGTTGGACCAAGTAAACTTCAGTCCAGAAGAAGGCACTTGAGCCATTACACAAGCATCAACCATGGCTCCAAATTCAGCTGCCGACCCCATACTAAAGTTGCCCGGCCCTCTCTTCTCATGAGATTGCAAGGTTGCATTAAAATCACCCATAATTACCCATGGAGTAGGGGACTGAGGAGAATCAGCCAACAACTTCATCCACAAAGTTCTTCTTTCAGCTCTAAAGCTACTTGCATGAACGAAAGATACTTGAGCCGTAATTGAGTCCCATGTAATAGAAACCGAAATATGCTGCTCAGACTCCGCAATAATTGTAGGAATATTTAAATTCCTCTTCCAAACTACCCATAAATTTGGGGCATTTCCGACCCGAGAATTATGAATAAAATTGCAACAGAAACCCAATCTATTAAAAAATAAATTAGGAAAATTAGTTACCTCGATCATTGGCTCTGCAATGCAAAGAAAATCAGGATCCTTTTCTTTCACAAGAACACGTAAGGCGTTCTTACCAGAGGCCTTCTTTATACCCCTGATATTCCAGAATAGCAGCTTCATTATGTCACTTTTTGGAATGGGTCTGATGAGCCGACTTGGATGTCTGCTCCTTTTCTAAAACTTTGCCTTTCCTTGCTGCCGCCTCCTCTGCGCGTAAAGCATTATCAATAGCAGCAACCTCTGGATGGTGAACAAAAGCACGTCCTCCCTCCAGCTGGGTGGGAGGAAGTCCCTTTACAATATGCTCAGCCACCACCCCTTCCTCACCTCTACCGCCTCTACCACCTTTAGTTGATCCTCGACCAGCATAACCTCTATTGTAATTAATATTACGTCGAGGCCTTAAGTTCCAAGCTGCAAAAGATTCCTCCAAATTGTTTCCAACCCTTGGATTAGCATCATCCTTTCGCTGCTCGCTTTCCACAGAGTCAGATTCCTCGTCGGATACCGTATTAATATGGTCCGACCCATATTCACCCTCACCCAATGGATTATCCACCATATTTGGCTCCAGATTCTCCCTGCAGTGATTATTGATAGAATTCGGTCCTCCCAAATTCTGTGATAGTGTATTTCCATCATTAGAAATACTATCTTTGTTTAAGTCAACCACCAGATTTCCCTCCACAAGGCAATTAATTTCCCCATTCACTGTTTCCATAACCGTAGGAGAGAAATATTCTCCTACCAATCTGGGACTCCTCACACAGCTGGGGCTGGCCGTTTTTGCAGTGGAACCTTCTCTCCCAACTCCGGCGAAGTTACCTTGGACATGGACATCTGCAAAAGAAATGCCATTATTCTGGTTAACAGGCTTTCTTTTGTCCTTCTTATCGCGACATTGGTTGGCCATATGACCCAGTTTTTTACATAAGGTGCATCTTGAGAGATCGTCCTCATATAGCAAACGCTGTTTGAACCAGAAAACGATGTTTGTACCAGGTTTCATTCGTTCCACTTGGATCTCCTCCACCCTGGCTCCGACCAAATCGATCTCAACGAGGACTCTGGCGTAGTTGCCCATGGTGCCATTCAATGTTTTGCGATCCAATGCTACAGGCCTCCCTGCGGCTTTGGCCATTGTCAGAAGGATTTTTTCATGCCAATACTCCATTGGAAGTTCAGGGAAACGAACCCAGACTAGTTTAGTTTGGGTGTGATTATCATGGATGCTAAAATTTGGCCTCCACCTCTGAAATCTAATCACCTGAGTCCCAACTTTAATGGGTCCTCGTCTCCAAACCGATGACATATCCCCCTCCCTCTCAAACCGGAAGAGGATGAAGCCCTTCCCTAGAGGAGCAAGATTAATCTTCCCCTTCAAGTTCCATAACTTTGCCGAATCACGACGAATATCATCCATGGAGATGAACCTGAAATTTACCCTTCCGATCAAGGAAAAAGAGAACGTTTGAAGTTTCTCTTCATAGGCCTCTTGTGGTACCACCACCTTAGTCAGAGGCCCAGCGCGGATAGGCTCTGGAAGATCATCCACATCTGGCAACCCCTTCTTTGACACAGCAGCATAGGATCGACGACAACCTTCAGCATCTCCTCCAGGTCGTTGGTCCTCCATTGCTGCACCCTCCTTCGGCCTGATCTCCTTAGGCACTAATTCTCTATGATCCTCCACTGAAGCATAGCCATGGTTGGAAGCAAGGCTCCAGAAGTCAGTGATTAACATTTGTTTACTTCTATCCGGTGGCCGACCTCCGGCAGGGGCAAAAAATTCCGGCCCAGTTTCCAATCTCTCCTCTTCTTCTCTCATCGCTCAAAACCTGCAGACTAGGAAGCTGGTGAAGGCATCGACTGCCGTCACCGCGGGAGGAACTCTTTTGTTGCTTTCTGGTCTGACTTTGGCAGCGACGGTGATAGGACTTACGGTGGCGACGCCGGTTTTGGTGATATGTAGCCCAGTACTTGTGCCGGCGGCGATAGCGGTGTTTATGCGCTAGTCTCAGGCACTTCTCAGTTCATAACTAAGAGAAGCGATTGAGGTCTGAAGTTCTCACGGCGTCCGACGAGCAGATCCAAGCAGATCCGAGCAGATCCGAGCGGATCTGAAGTTTTCACGGCGTCTGAAGTTCTCACGGCGTCTTCTTCCCCTGGAGTTCTCCCGCAGGTCGACACTTTCCTCGATGCCACCGGCCACTTGTTCGAAGTTCTTCCCCTGGTTCTCACGGCGTCCGAAGTTCTCCCGGCGACACTTCTTCCCCTGGTTCGAAGATCTCCCGCAGGTCTCCCCTGGTTCGAAGTTCTCCCGGCGACACTTTAAAAGTGTATTTCAAAATGACAAAATCGCAGAAGCTACAACCGTCTCCTCAGAGATCCAACTTTTCGTTCTCTGTAAAATCTGCCTTTTTCCCTCCACTACGATCGCAACTGATCGCCTCTGATCTGCTGATCTGCAACTCTGATCTGCAACTACGATCGAAAAAAGAGTCGCTTCAGAGGCGATCGCCTCTGATCTGCAACTGTGCAACTACGATCAGAGGCTACGTGTATGAGAGAGAGATCAACTCCTCAAATCCCTTTTTTCTAGCTGCCAATGTGTAGAGCTACTCTTTACTCTATCCTCTCTATTTTTCAGCATGCAAGCTAAAGAGTTGAAGAGATTTCTCATCCCTCATGAGGACTTTTAGAACTGTGAGGATGATAATAAATTAGCTTTCAAATAACCACTCCTAACTATTACTGGAGTTAGAGAAAAAAAAAAAGACAATAAGTACTTATGCTAACCTAAACAATCTAAGTAACCATCTAGTTGTGTAAGCCAATATTGATTTGAACTGGTAAAAAGAGCTCTGCATCTCCAACCACAATCGTGTTTTCCATGGACGGCAGTGTAAGCCTCATAAGTGAGATCACAGCAATGTTGGAGCCTTCTTAATTTCAGTTGAAGTGCGCGAGCAGAAGATACCATTGAGTATTTGAACCGAGTGTAGCTGAGGCTATAACCAAAAGGATAAAGGTTTTCACCATTGAAGAACTTATAAGGCCTTCTAGGGTAGCCAAATTTTGGAAGTGGCCTTAGGGACATGGAATTCATGGGCAACTTGTCTATGTAGTCATTAGTGTACCATGTAAAAGGTAATTTTCCACCTATATATCAAACACTACAAGTGAAGGGATGTCATCAAAGAATCTAAGTCTCATGAGAACAACATAGTTGTTTTCAAAGCCCTATCATAGTTGCATTCTCACCATAGTCTTGGAAGTACCATCCACATTCCAAATCAAACCTGAAATTACCAGCAAAAAAAAAAAAGCTAACTAATTACACTTGAATATTTTACAATTTGATTGACAAGACACATTCCTTATAGTACCTGCATTTAGTGATTTTGCAATAACATCTTCATTTAAATCATCAACCCATTTTTGTCTATGAGCTTTTACATCCATTGAATAGCAATCAGATACAATGTACCTGTAAACCACAAAAGAATTAAGAAAAAAAAATGAATAATTAACTATTAATGTCAAATTGTCTAAAAGGAGAAGAGATCCAAAGAAAGGGAACATAAGCCATTAAGAACCCACTCTCCTATAATAGCCTCTCTCAAAAGTTTTGGGTCATTGAGGATTTCATTAACATTGTTGAAGGAGCACATAACCAACTGATTAACAAAGGAGAAAAAAATACCAACTAATAATACAAACTTCCAGAAACTAAAAATAGGGCAAGAAAGAAAGAAACTTCTGAAACTTACTATAGGTAGAAAAAGATGAAGAGGCTACCAGGGATTTGATAGATTTCGATGGGAACTTGTGGCCTTAAAACCAACTGCTAGGGCTTTGAGAATGCATGTAGTGGCATCTATTCATGAGTCCAATAGAGAGCCTTGTCTACCTCGTCCGTAACATCCTTGGGCATTGGCAAAAGAGACGCTGGTGGCTTTGTTGCAGCCTTGCGGGCGGATCAAGCTTGGAACACCAATTGAGCGACTATGAGTTCTCTCCATCACAAAGAGACTTATGTTTGGACAATTAGCAAGAGAAATTAGGTCTTTAGGGGATGTGATTTTGATTGAATTTCTTATCAAGATAGAAAGAGAGAGAAACGTGAAGAAAGGAGGAAAATAATTTAAAAAGAAAGAGGAAAGTTGGAAAGAGAGAGGGGGGCGTGAGAGTTTGAAAGAGTAAGAATCTAATATTATTTTTATTTGAACCAAATAAAGAAACAATTATTTAGAAACTAATATTGTTTCTTATCACGAAAAAAAAAAAAAGGGAAAAATTTTTGATTGATTTCAAGTTCCAGAAAGATAAGGAATGTAGAGAAAGAGAGAGGATATAGAAGGAAATCAGAAAGAACATATCTTATTTTAATTTTGAAAAAAAAAACATTAGAGAATTATTACTGTTAAAGAATCCAAATAAAATTAGCAAAGCAATTGGAAGAAAATATATTTTGCAAAAACCTAAGTGAAGATTAGAAATAGAGAATATAGAAAGGTGAATATTTTATTTTTAAATTTAAATATAGAATGAGATAGATTGTACCAAGATAGTAAGAGAGAGAAAGAGAGAGGAGGAAGGAGTTTAAAAGAAAAAGGAGACCTAGAGAGATCGATGAGGAAACTAATATTTAGTTATAAGATTTTTTTTTTTTAGATTTAAAATGAAATTAAGAAAGTAATTAAGGAGCCAAAAAGTAGAAAGATATTCTTTCTATATATGGGGCCTAAGAGTTTGAGAGGAGAGCATGAGAGTTCACACACTATCTCTCTCTTTTTTTTTTGTGATATTGAGAGTTGAGAGGAATAAGGAAATTAATTTTTTAAAGGTATAAAATAAAATATTTTAGAAAGAGTGAGAGAATATATTTCATAAGAAAGAGAGAGAGAGAGAGGACGAAAAATAAAATGGTAAAGGAAGAGAGACAAATAAGGAGACTAATTTGATATTGAGCCACTCAATTAATATTGAGACAAATAAGGAGATTAATTTTTTTTATTATAAAGAAAATAAAGAAATTATTTAAAAAAATAAAGGGTACCGAAAAAAAAAAAGGAAATTTTTGAAAAGTGAAAAAAGTGATAATGAGGAAGTTAAGATATTTAAATAAACAAGAAGGGTAAAATAGTCCAAAAAAAGATTAGCCACGAAGCATGAGTACATACTTTTATATAATAGTATGATAGTATGACAATATGACAGTATGATATAAATGTTTTGAGCCTTACAAGGCAGACACATGCCCACGCGCTAGCCAATCAGAGGGTGCACGCGAGCATCTTCAGCAACTTGTTGGTGGGGCAGCACAATTCCACACCTATTGTGTCAGGTTGTTTCCTATGCTAGCAAGGTAGCAATATTTCTCCTTTTCTTTTTTAGGAGAAAAGAAAGTTACTTGTTTATGCGCTCCTACGCCCTGACATTGGGGCGGCGAAATACATACCCTGTTGAATGGCTTGGTGCACTCTCCCATTGGTCCCTCTTATACAAGGGCCACATGACGATATAGCTCTCTCTACCTTTTTATAGGGGTGGAGATTGGGCATGCCGCTAATTTCCCGAGTGCTAGCAGCCCAAACAATGAGGGGTCTGGGATGGTAAGGAAAGGGGGGCATTTTCAAGGTGGGGAGAAGAGATGGGGACACAATTCTGGGAACAGTATTGCGTGCCCATATTTATCCCTTTTTTAATATGTATCTTCTCTTCTTTATCTATAAAAAATCAAAATCAGACTATACTAGACCAATAAGTGATGATTAAGAAGGGAAAATATTATCTATAAGGTAAAATGATCAGCACGCCCTCATGAAAGGAAAATGACTCTTCTGTGGATGCTTCCTTGTGTGCTCTCATTGACCTACGCACACACATAGAATCCACACACCTTCACAAAAAACTTTTATCATACCAGAAAAATGAACCATGTTCATATTTTCTGGTAGCTCTGTTTCGTTTGGTTTGGTTTGATTTTTGTAGACCTTATGTAATATTGGTCAATTTGGATCTAACCCAATATATATAGAAAACCAAAAACACACAACAAAATCGAACCAAACCGATGTTTTGATACCTCTACTACATTAGCCATCTAGTGATCCAGAAAATAGATTTTGAAAAGCCTGGCAGCATGAACCGTGCGTTACTTGTGCTAGTCTCTGAATGTCGAACTAGAGTATTCTAGTCCAAAAATTGTATAAAATCCGGGTTAGTGTTTCAACCCGAGCCGATTGATTTTGGGCTGACCAGGTTGGATAGTAGCCGCAGTCACTCATAGATGGGGTTTTAACATTTAGAGGCCAATGGATTCTTTTTAGTAAGATTCATTTTATTTGCCCATGGATTCACTTACAGTAATGCTGATCACTCAGCTGGCCCACGAAATTGGAACCAAAAATAAATGGTACATTTGGTAATTGGTATGGTACAATTATTGATATAAATAAATAATAATGGTACAGCTAAGAGCATTGTCATTGGTGGGCTGGTTGACAGGGTCATGGTTTTTTTTTTTGGATAAGCTAAACTTTATTTATCATAAGAACATATAGTGCACATGGATTTCGAGTTACAAGATTCAAGGAACCATGTAATCGAAATTATTCAAATAGTCCTACACGTCAAGGACCGGGTCCTTCTAGCTAACGAGTAAGCTAAATTATTTTCTTACTTTAAATAAAAGCAAAAGTTAATAATTCTGAACTTGATGTCAATTGAATAATATTCTAGATAATAAGAATCGTTGATGTTGACGAGTCAAAGTGATTGTCGATGAGGATAAAGATCAGAACTTCATTATAAGAGTTTTTATATCTGACTTCCAAGCTAGTTTAATTAGTTATAGACTTTTAATCCATTAGCTATATTTGCTTGGAAGTTCATTCTCATGGCTGCCATTGCTGCTATCCCTTAAGGAACATGTGACCACTAATCAAGGTTCTATAGTTGTTGGTGGGCTAGACCAAGATATATCTTCAAAGAGTTGAATTAGTAAGTACTTTCACCATGAAGAAATTTATGTTGTGTTTCTTACATTAAATGTGATTGAAACAACAAATTTAGTCATACTAATTGTACATTAATTTGATATTTTCATCTTCAACTATTTCAACAACAATTCAACGGGGTCAATTTAGTGAGTAACCATATTTTCCATTACCTAACCGTCTAAGGGGAGTGGAACTTTATTTATTTGATCAATTCCAGCTCAAATATATTTCACGTGTAGAAATGTAGTTTTAATATAGTATGATTACGAGGTCAAGATTCACGAAAGATAGTGGGGAGAAATGAATTGGAAGAAGTCTTATTAGTAAATTTGAAGTGGATAGTTTAGAACAGCACTTGTTCATTCAATATTGGAAGGCCAGACCAGTGCCTCTATATGATAAGTATTTGAACTACGCGGTGAATAATATCAAGAAGACCAGTACTACTCTATGTATATTATTTTTCTTATTATCTTTTTCTCTTCTAAATCCCACCATGAACTTCATATAACTTAATCATACAAATTAATAATAATTACTATTTAATTGTGGTAGAGGTCCATCTAGGAGCACGCCCCAGTGCATAGGCCAATGGGAGCACACGTAGAAGCATCAACAAGGTAGGCACTATTGCCTTTATAGGGGCAAAACAATAATTTCCCCTCCCCCCTGTATATGGGTGCAACGCCCAAACTCCCCCACAAACCCATTTTCCCTATTAAATTAGATTAATATTCAAGATTCTACACTTGCCGATGGGCATGACCAAGGTACCCTCAAAGAATTGTATAATAAAAAATAAATAATTAAAAGGGAAAAGGCTGGGTATGCCTCCACTGTATCCAGATCTATGCCAATCTCTCTCCTTCTCCCCTTGGTAGAGTCCCCTATGGCCCTTCTATCTCATCACTCCCATTGGTACAGCTGCTAGCTCTAGAAAAGCCGGCGGCTATCTGACCTCATCCATAAAGAAAAAGAGAAAGATAAAATGCAAAAGAAAGACAATCTCAAAAACCCTCTTTAGACAAATCTAAAAAGAGGGCAAAAACCCTTAACAATCCAGTAGGATATAGACCCTACATCAAACAAGAAACAAACCAAGTACACATGATAGTAAACCATACGTTCACATCTCTTTGAACAAGCCCCTGAGATCATTACAAAAATCAGAAGGCAAGAGAAATGTCTCCATATTATTAGGGTTGCATTTGGTAGCCAAGAGAAGAAAAGAAAACAAAAGAAAAAAGTCTAAAATTATGCTATTTTCTTGATTTAAGAAATTCTCATTGTGCTTGGTATGTCTTGAACCAAAATAATATTCATTTTGAATTTCAAAATTCACCTTAGGAATAGTGAAGTTTTTTTTGTTTTTGGCTACCAAAAAAATAAATTCTTGCCAAAAACACATAAAAACACAAGAAAATACAAAAACTTTTCTTTTCTTTTCTTCGAATGATAGCCAAACATATATATATATTTTTTTCTACCATTTCATTTAATTTCTATTCTTTTTTTTTTCTTCTCTTTTCTAGATTCTTTTTTCTTTTCATTTCATTTCTATTCTTTTTCTTTTTCTCTTGGATACAAACACAGCCTAGGAGAGGAAGAAGTTCAGCTGCCATCGACATTAACCTTTAACCAGTTCAGCTGAGGTTTACACTAGTGCACTTCCAAAGGAGGGAGATACCTGTGAGGCTCCACTGTCAAACCCAATTTTCTACAGCATATAACATCATTCTGAGATTTCACCTCCCCCTTCCACCTCCCTAAGAAAAGGCCGAGCTCCCGACGGCTGAACTAAAAAATGTGCAATTCCTTCCTAGAATTTTTTTCATGACACCTTCTATTTCTTTCCCACCAAATGTTTGCTGCTATAATAGAAAAGCCCATCATCCATGGGGTGTTGAGGTTTACGCTTCTAGCCTTGGTTGTCCACCATTTAACCAGACTATCCATAGACTGGGGCCCACTGCCACCTCACCTTAAAGAATTCAGACAACATTTTCCAAATAGAGGTCGCAAACGAGCAGCTGAGGAAGATGTGATAGATACTATCTTCAACTTGGTTATAGAGAGCACACCTAGAAGCAAGGTGAATTCCCTTATGCCCAACCTGCTCATCCGTAGGGAGTTTTCCATGAGCTAATCGCCATCCCAGTGTAAAGTATTGAGGTGGCAGGCCTTTCCGCCAAATCAGAGAACTCCATGGAACCTTGCTATCTATCCTTATAATGCCCTCCCAAGCCGAGGAGGTAGTAAAAGATCCCAAAGTCGACAAAGACCAACAACATATATCTTCTAAGCCACCTGAAGGAATTTTAACCTTCTGAATTTTTTCAAAAATTCTGAGCAACTCCACCAATCTCACCTCAGGGAGCGCCCATTCACCCCCATAAATAAACTCACCCACCTTGGCATTAAAACTAAGATTGGGTAGGTTCGTTATCTGAAGCTCCTCCAGCACGGACTTGGATCCCCACCACTTGTCCTACCGGAAATTTGGAAGATTACCATTACCGATAATCCATCTTTCATTCTCTTCTACAAAACTCCAAACTTTTTTAACACCTGAAGCTATAGAGGAAGAGAAGCCACATTTTCTAAATTTGCCATCTTTCTTAACAAATCGAGCCTTAACGAATGAGCTAGCCATCGACTTCTCATGTTTAATTCTCCAGACTAGCTTACACAACATTGCCCTATTGGTATCTCTGAGCCTCTTGATACCTAAACGTCCTTCCTCTTTAGGCTTACAAAGGGCCCCATTTTACTGTGATTTTTCTTGTAGTTTCTACCTCACCTATCCAAATGAAGTTTCTCATCCACCTTTTCATAATTACTAAAAGGGAAGAGGGCCACCAATAAATAGCACAGCTATGGTTAGGGATACCTGCAATGACCAATCTAACCAGCTCTGTTCTTCCCACCATTGACAAGAGATTTCCTTTCCAACCTGCTAGGCGCCCCTTCACCTTGTCCATCACAGGCAGAAGAGCATCTTTCTTCACTCTTCCCTTAAAAATCTTAACACTAAGGTATCGAGTTAGGAAGCTGCAAATTTGAATACCAAGGGTATCAGCAATAATCTGTTTATGAGCCAGAGCAATCTTTTCAAGGAAGAGTTTACTTTTCTCGAAACTGATGCATTGACCTGAGAATTCTTAGTACTTCCATTTTTTTCGCTAGGAATTAGGAAATATATATTAAGAATGAAAAAATGGGAAAAAACCAAATACAAATCCCATAGTTGGGACCATGGTTTTAAGTATCTCTGATACCGATACAATACCCTCCGATACATATCTTAAATTTAGCCGACCGATACGATACACATCGATATGATACATGAAATTTTTAAAATCCTTTCGTATCGATATATATCCTACAATACATACCGATATGCATCAATACACCACCAATACACATCGACACGATACAATATGCCTTGATACGACTATGAAAATTATAAAATTGAGGTAAAATGTACGTTTCGGTATGTATTGGTACGTATCAGTGAGTATCGGTATGTATGGATCGGTACGTATCGGTATATATTGGCACGTATCGGTGAGTATCGATATATATATCGGTACCTATCGATGAGTATCAATACGTGTCGGTGAGTATCGGCATATACCGATACAATGCGTTATGGTCATATAATGGCCAAGATGGGTAATTTTTCAGAAAAACACGATTTTTTGAAGGGTTTTTGTTCCAAAGTTGCTGTCAGCCATATTTCTCTCTAACTAAAGTGGAAATCGAGATTGGGAACAAGGATTTTACATTTATGGGACAACTACAAACCTTTAATTCTTAGTACGATACCCTCAATTTAGTGTTTATGCATAATACATGTTATCAATAGCTTTTTTAACAAAATATTTATGCAAAAGTGTTTAAAAAAATGTTTCCTATCCATTTATGTGTGTATTTTTAGCGTATCTTAGTGTATCTCTGATACAATACGATACTCTCCGATACGTATCTTAATTTTGGCCGACCGATACGACGATCAATACCGATACTTTAATCCTTGGTTGGGACCAAAATAAGGAAGAGAGACTTGAGCACCTAACCCACCTTTGGCATTGCCATCAGCAGGGAAGGAACCCAAAGAAACTCAACCAACAAAGGGGAAGCAATACAACTATGTAAATCTATAACGTGGTTGCCTGAGTGCATCCTTCTCTATCTCCATCTGAATAAGGGCTGGCCAAGATGAGACTGGATCTGAAATATCTTGAACAGCAGCCGATTTTGTGAGGAAGTCAGCGACTGAATTGGCTTCACGAAAGCAATGAGTAGCCTTCTACCTCGCTGATTTCATAAAAGAGGAGAGATTTCTCCATCTTTGATGAACAAACCAAGGGACCAAGCCTCTAATAAGAAGATTGACCACAGCGACTGAATCGCATTCAATCCAAAGATTCTGAACCCTGTTAGATCTAGCATATTCAATACCAAAACTGACAGCATAAAATTCAACTTCAAAGTTTGCTCTAAGACCTTTTGAAGTTTAAAACGATCTCTGCCTTATCGTTTCTCAAAATACCCCCAATACTAGCCTTTCCAGGATTCCCTAGAGAGCATCCATCAGTGTTAAGTTTGAACCAGCCTAAGGGAGGGGCACACCAAAGTACTTCAAAAACATCACCTCTTTTTCTAAGAACACGAGGGATCCCAATCCTTCTTGCACACAACAAATCAGAAATGGATATAGATTTTCCCGAGAGAACTAAGGAAAGAGCACTGATTTCACCTTTGACAGAAGCAAAACATTGCATTGAAAGCTTGGAGATACCTTCAAACCGCCTTGAGTTTCTCTCCTTCCATAGGTAGAAAGGAATAAGAATAATTCCTTTGATCTCAAGGAGGCGTTGGTGAATATGAAAATGTCGTCAGCAAATAAATCTGCTAGTTGGTACAACTGCCTCCAATCATGTTTTTTTTTTTGCTAAAGATCAGCAAAGAATATTATTAGAAAAGAATGAATGCAATACATAATGATACTATAGAAGAAAAGAAATTTAGTTTGCAGTCCACCTTCGGCATGGCCATCAGCAAACTAACAACCTAAATCAACTAGCAGAGAAAATAAAAAATAAATCAGTTGAATCTAAATCTCGGACAGTCTTGAGCATCCCAACTAAGACTCTCCAAAGAAAAACGAGGATCCATCTAAGTCATTGAGGTTCTCGTTGCCGCTGCATGGTTTGCTAAGCTATCCGCAACTAAATTTGCTTACCGAAAATTATGAGTAATTCTCCATGAGGTTCGATCTAGATAGCTTTTGTAGTGGAGCCATCTTTGTTGGAAACACCATGGGATGTTACCATTCCTAATGCACTGAATCATGGCCTCTGAATCCCCTTCGACCCAAATAACATCCAAATTCATGTTCATTGCCAATTTGATTCCTTCAAAGAATGCAGCAAATTCCACCCAAAAGTTGATAGCAATACCTTCATAAATTGCAAAGCATCAAAGAGGACTTCCCAAATGATTCCTTAGGACACCACCCACTCTCGAATGACCTAAATTACCCGTAGAACATCCATCAAAATTGATCTTAATACAACCCTATTCCGGGTGAGCCCAACGAAATTCAGAAATACCTTTGTGGGGTTGCGAAGAACAAGAAAGCCACAACTTCCTGGATAAGAGAATTATGAATCCTCTTCCTCCATACATGTTTGAATTCCTTTCTAACAAGCAAACGCGAACTATGAAGAATTTTAAATTTTACCCTTAATCAACCCATTTAACATGTCAATCACCAATTTGAAGTCCGATTGGATAGAAACCTCCAACGGATTATTGTCAATGCATAAGAAAATCTTCCTATAAATACCTTGCACCACCATGCTTAAAACTAAAAGATCCTCATCAACACCCGAATAAACCATAATGGGGAATCTCCTATTATCTCGAATCAAATATCCATATATAGCTTTGTCTTGAGAAAGAGCACCATCACAATGAAAGAGCAATCATACCATAAGCATGCCCTTGGAACTTTAAAATCCAAAGACATGCACTCCCCAAGTATCAACACGGTACTGGTTTCTTGCATTATGAACACCCACAAAGTGAATTGACCCAAATCACATTGAAAGAAAAGATGATTCTATTTCTAATCCATCCCAAAAAAAAAAAAAATACTTGCACCAATGTTTGGGCTGAGAGGTTGGTCTTTCATTAGCAAAGCATCAACAAGGCATCTCCATGTTGTAAAAGACTATCTAAGGATATTTCCAGTAAATCAAATCACTTCATGTCAATCAATTTTCATCGACTTATCCAATACAAGGTCTCAAGTTGATTTCATTATGAAGAAACCTAAGGAATCAACTGTCCAAACCACCAAATCTGCATTTGTGTAATGTAACATTCTCAAGTAAGGTAATTCCATGAAAACATCAATTAAATCAAGAGAAACTGATGGACCAGGTGCCAATTCACCCCCCCCCCCCGCAAAATATCATCCAGAAAAGCATATCTTTGAGAACCAGCATCATAGCAAAGTCTATCTCCAAACCTGTTCATGAGAACACCCCTAAGAGATGCCATTATCAACTATTCTTCCATTCCGAATAATATGGTGAACAAAAGGTTCCATCTTGTCTCCATATTTAAGAACTTTCTCCACACTCACGAACAATAGTTACCAATCTTCAAGTTCATATTGGATCATTCTTTGAATATCTCTTACGAATCCGATTGACATAAAGAATTCTTCCCTGAGGCAGTCCACCAGATTTGTTTTATTATTCCCTCAATGTTCATATAATTAATGCGCTTGAGGCTCAGCCCTCCTTCATTCTTTGGTTCGTAAACAGTACTCTAAGAAATGTAATGCAGTTTTTTTCAAGCAACAGAAAAAATAGACTCAAGCTTAGATATGAAATTACAAAGGCTAAGCAAAAAATCCCGACCGCGACCTGCATAAGATAAGAATTTTGTTTCCAACCCTCCAATGAATATGCACCATGATGACATTTCTATCATGAATTTCTCAAGATATTATTAGATAAATAATAATATTATTGCACCTTGTTGTCATAAAGGTGGTTAGTGAGAAAATACAACCTTATTTTGATCGTCCCATGTCTTTTTCCCATAACTATTTTAGTCATGGTTTAAAAAAAAAAAAAATATTTTCAAAATAATTTGAAAATAACTTATCATTATATAATTTTCAAGGTCATTTTTCATGTGAAATGATATGATTTACCTTTATTAATAAAATAAATATGATATATTAGATAGGGAAAAAAAAAAAGGTTACAAGTTTCTTTTCACCAACTTTGAATACAAAAAATTTAACACCCCTCCCCTCAAAAAAACCTTGATTACAACAATATTCTTCCTACATTAAAACCTAAATTTAGTTACTCAACTTATCATTTCAGTCCATTCAATGGAAGGTAACTCATTGTTTTAGAGAATCTAATATTGTGGCGGATTACTTTGCAAAGTCAGCAGCAATAAATAATAATGGTCATACTATTGAAGAAGTAATAAATTTGATGTCTTCATTAGATAAGCTAAGAGAGGCAGAAGGATTTAAATTTTTCGGAAAAAGAACGGTCCCTGGTTGCATTCTCTATACTAAGATAAAATTGCACTTGAAATGACCATCTTGCCCCTTGAACATCCTCATGGTCGATGCCTCTACCTAATTTTATTTAGACAACATATATAAATGTGTTCACAGGCTCTCTCATTCAAATTATTTAAACAAGCTTCGCAATATGAGTTGTAGAATCTATCACGTTACAAGTAAAGGAAAGGGAAGGGAAGTGGAAATAGATTAAAATAAAATAAAATCAGACCAAGTTTCTCTTCGCCCATAGTCAAGGAAGAATTCCTTTGACCACTTATTAGGATCCATCTGATCAAAATCATTAAATCTAGTCCATTGAAATAAAGCACATGTAATCTATGAAATACAATGTAATTAGATTCTATTAACATGTGTAAAATATGTCTATGTATGGATCAATCGCACAAATTATGACAAAAAAAAAATTAAATACAATAAAATGTATAATCCAGAATACAATTTTTTTTATTAGATCCAAAATCGACAATTCTAGCTTCAATAGAGACGAGAATATGATGATGGATGCATAGTAAAAATCATATGAGTCTTTATAAGATGACACTCAAAGCCCAAAATCAATGTCTTCCTGATAGTCCATTAACCTCCAAGAACCATTAGCAACTTGAACCATCCCCTTATTTTGCGCAACCCACCATGAGACAGGCACATGATATTCGTCCTTCAATGCATCCTTGGACTTGTTCAAGAGTGTGATATCAAGATCAACTTCTAGCTTGAATCCTCCTTTGGCCCCTTGAGTTCCAGCGACACCATGTAAATACGCCTCCAAGCTATGCCAGCTTGAAAAATTGCCAGGACTCTTCAAGTAGTTAGACTTTCTAGTGTCGATCACCAGTTCTTGTCCAACATCAGAGTAGCCCAAATGCGGGTATTTGGGGACAATGTCAGGGACGTTGTGGATGCGCAACAATCGAAGGTCATCTAATCCGGAGCAGAATTTTCGAAAGTCGGCATCTCCAACGCGAGGGCTGGCAAAGACGAAAGCCGTCACCAAGCAGGAATTGTCTAGGTGGTCATCCTTGGGCTTGTTCAGTCCATTGGAAACTATGTCTGCTGCGTTCAGTGTTGCAAGCGATGCTCCCAAGCTGTGGCCTGTTATAGTTATGCTGATCTCTTCGCTTTTGAATTTTTCCACTAGTCTACTCACCTCATCCAATACCTGAGATACCAACCAGAAAAGGATTTAATCAACCATTTTCTCACATGAAAAGGCCATCTAAGGCCTTTGTTTGGTTACAGGTGAAGAGGAAAATAATATGAAAATACAATTTTTTTTAGATCATGACTTTATTTTTTCTTTTTAAGTCACATAATTTGTGATGATTATTATTTTTTTATCTTTTTAATATTAGAAAAAAAAATTATATCCAATTAACATGTAACGTTTAAAAAAAAACACACACACACACAAGAGCGAAGGAGAAGAAAGGAAAGCAAAGAAAAGCTAAAATTTGATAAGGAAACAGAATTCACCAATAACTGGACACAAGAAGATTAGGGGTTTTCTGAGAAAGGGAGGAAAGAGGATGACATATGCTACACACAACTCCAATTGAAAGAACCAAATCCTAGGATTGAGATGATGACGATCTAGGATCAAAGGTATTGCGCCAGCTTCTATTGGGAAGTAGTTGATGACATATAGCTTAAGGCTGCTTAGTCTTTACTCCCCAATCCCAGTGATTAATAAATACTTTACCATGGATATTCTTCTTAACTAGCAGCCATCCTGCCATCCTTTATTCAATTATTAAATAAATAAATAAACTAAGACAAAAATAATTTACCTGGGCTCTTGCACTGGACTTATTGTAAAGGGACAGTGGATCAGCAGAAGTATACATAGAGTACCAACCCTGATGCACCTTCACATCACCGGAACCCTTCCCAAACATGGAATATCCATCACCATCTTCAGGAGGGACCAAGATGAAATTCAAGTCATTGCCCCATTCCATAGCCTGCTCAGTACCCCTCCATGCAATCACTATATCCCTCCTTCCCAACACTTCTTTCCCTTCATCCGTAGCCACCGCAACGTAACCTATCCAATTAGATTCCATACTCCATGCCTCCCTCGACAAAGATTTCAAGATTAAACCATCAGGTACTTCCACTGAGGATGTGGCATATAGGAACTTAGTCACCTCGTACTTGTATGGATTAGCCATCTCCAGACCAACCTTGGAGAAGAAATCCGACCTCCCGTATCGGCTGCTTCCGGCATACTTCGACGTCTTATCTGAGTTGAAGGCGTCGTATGTCGCCTCAGCCATTTGACCGTAACGGATAATGTATCGCCGGAGATCGATGTCGAGTGGGTCTAACATGTTCTTCCAGTTATCTTGCCCGCTCAGTTTCTTCCATGTTTTGGAAATGCTGCTGTGATTACCGGTAGCCACCATTTTTTTTTTTGTTTCAATAACTTCCAAACTCAATGAATCACGTACAAGTTTATACAGTGAATTGGACAGTGAATGAGAGATATTCTCTTTCTTCCTTTAGCTTCCAATTTGAGAGTTGCTTGGGTTGTTCTTTCACAACGATACCAATTTATATATAGTTTGGAGCTTGGACCAATTCAATTGGTTTTCAAATCAAGAAGCCAAGAAGAGCTTGTGCGCTTGCCATGCATGCAAGGGAAACCCTAAACCTACCAGTCTAACTTGGTTCCATCAGCTGATATTAATTGCCGCGCTCCTAAATGGATGTCAAACGTCAGACCTACATAATTGCACCAATCAAATCCAATTGAACTCTATCTTCCTCTTTTTCTTTTTTTCTTTTCTTTTTTTTTTTTTTTTTTTTTTTTTTATT
>NC_056565.1:19260963-19329746 GCF_013358625.1 Macadamia integrifolia
CAGCCTCTGTAACACCATCCTCAAGTGTTGAGTGTGCTCCTCTTCTGTCTTAGAGTAGATCAAGATGTCATCAATAAAAATAATTACCCATTTATCGAGGACATCGTGAAATACTCGATTCATTAAATCCATGAATGCTGTCGGTGCATTGGTTAACCCAAAAGATAACACTAGGAACTCATAGTGACCGTACCGAGTCATGAATGCTATCTTGGGTATGTCGCTGCTCTTTATCTTGAGCTGATAATAGCCTGATCTAAGGTCTATCTTTGAAAATACCCTTGCACCCTGCAGTTGGTCAAACAAATCATCAATGTGTGGCAATGGGTACCGGTTCTTAATGGTTAGCTTATTCAATTCCCGGTAATCAATGCACATATACAAGCTGCCATCCTTCTTCTTGACAAACAATACTGGGGCACCCCAAGGTGAAACACTTGGGCGAATAAACCCCTTCTCCAACAATTCTTGCAACTGCATCTGCAACTCCTTCAGTTTGGCTGGTGCCATCCAGTATGGGGCTTTAGACACTGGAGTTGCTCCAGGAACAAAGTCTATGGCAAATTCTAACTCTCTATCAGTCGGTAAATGCATCAGATCATCTCGAAAGACGTTGAGAAACTCTTTAAGCACCTTTACCTCTTCTAGAGGTGTAACCCTTGCATCAACATCAAGTACCGATGCTAAGTAGCCCTGACATCCACTCTCCAACAACTTTACCGCTTGAAGGGTGGAGACGAGGACCTTTCTTGCCCACTTCATTTTATCTGCTCGGTAAACCAATTCTTTTCCTTCATCATCTGTCACCCTGATTAATTTTTCATCACACATCACATTAGCCCGATGGGCCAATAGCCAATCCATGCCCAATATAACGTCAAAATTCTGCATATTAAACTTAATGAGTTGTGCATCTAATTTCTTCGCACTGATTTCCACTGGGCACGGTCCATACACCTCCTTCAACTGTGTAACTTTACCCATAGGCATACTAACAATCATTCCCTGATCTAGGGTCCTGGGTGCCATACCAAGTTTCTCAGCAAATCTCTTAGAATGAATGTGTATCTCCTGAATCGAATAAGACATAGGCTGGTATGCCCGATATAGATAGGACACCTAGTGTAACAATGCATATAAGTACAGCAGGTCATCAATAGATAACATAAGGAATTTCTTAAATTTAAAATGTACCTGCTACCACCTCCGTGTTGGCCTCGGCTTCCTCAGCTGATAGGGCATACATCCTTCCCTATGGTTGATTCCCCCGAGTTAAGGGAGGTCGGTACGCAGAGGGCTGACTGGAAGGCAAGGCTGGTCTGACGCGACAGTCCTTAGCATAGTGCCCATAGGAATGACAGTTAAAGCAATGGATCTGTGATGTCGAAATTGGGGCGGGGCCCCTCTGCACTTGACCCGCTGTAGATGGAGGTCAGGGCGGCCTTGGGCCTGTAGGCACCGTACTAGTGTTTAGGTGAAAAGATGTAGAGCCCGAACCACCAGCTAGTTGAGGAGGGTAGCCAGATGGCCTATAGGGCTACCTATATGTAGGCCCAGAACTATACGACCCACGATATACCTTGGAGGAGTTGCCCATGTCTGGAAATGGATTTGACCTATTCCACAATCCTGGTGTGAGGGACTATTCTCCCTTCTGCTTATCTTCCATGGTCTTAGCCTTCTGCACAATTTGGCCATAGTCTGTCAAATCTAAGACCTCAAGTACAGACCCAATGGATGCCTTTAGGCCCTTCGGAAATCTTACAACCTTTTCTTCAGCTGTCCTCATATTCCTAAGCGCAAAATGGAACAAGCTCTCAAACTGCTGCTGATACTCAAGGATAGTCTTACTCCCTTGAGTTAAGGCTATAAATTTTGTCTCTTTACGGTCTCTGAAGCTACGTGGGTAATGATTGGCCAAGAACAACTCCTTGAATTGTTCCCAAGTGGGTTCCGGATGTGTAGCCAACAATATGGGTTGGAGGCTTGCCACCAAGAGTTGGCCTCCTTGAGTTGCAACCCCACACAAATAAGTTTCTGTGCTTCAGTGCACTCAATCACCTCAAATATCTTCTCCAGCTCTTGGATCCACTGGTCCGGCTCCAGAGGATCACTTCCCACCTTAGAGAATACAGGTGGCAAGTTCCTCTTGAATGACTCCACTACCCTTGACGTATTATTTTTCAGTGGGTAATTGGGTGCATATGCCGGATAGTAAGGGTATGGAGGGGGTACCACATATGGAGAAACGCTGAAAGGCGGAATTGGAGGTGTACCTCCCACTTGTGGCCCAGTACCAAACCCTACAGGCGGGTCCTATGGAGTAAGTATCCGGGGAGGTTGACCTATTTGAGAAAGGTCTAATTGTTATTGTATAGCAGTCATAAATGCTTGCTGCTGCTGAAGCATTTGTTGCTGGAAAGCCTGTTGTGACTGCTGAATTATGGTAGCAGCATCACCCAGAGTGATGATCGGTGGAGGGTCCGGAAGTGTAGTCACAGGTGGGTCTCCTTATGCCACACCTTGACCAAAGGGTTCTGGGGGTTGTGGAAGTGGGGTTTGCCCCATAGGGCGGGACCCCCTGGGATTCGGTGGTCGATCGACTAGACGAGGACCGCGCGAGGTACCTCGTGCATTGCTTCCGGATCTAGTACGTACCATCGTATCCTTGCACCTGAACCATACCATACACCACATTGGTTAAGCACCTTAGAATTTATATCGGCACATAATCATATGCCAACGCACAGGGTATTATAGTGGATGATGTTTTGCAACTAGCCATAACTTAGTCCCGAAAATAAAGTGCTAGTGCTTCAACAAGTAGTACAGGGTTTTTTTTTTTCACAGGTATATTATTATAATAATAATAATAATAATAACAATAATAATAATAATAATAACACCCCCACTTTTTCCTTTTTTTTTTCAAGTTTTCTCTCAACCGGCGGGCTGTCACTGATGGGCAGGTTGGCCCATCAGTCGGCCCATCAGTCTGACCCAAGCGAAAATACGAACAGGGATTTTAAGCCCCTGTTCCTCTTTTCTCCCATTTCTTCCTCCCTCTCTCTCTCAGGCGATTTTTGAGAGCTCCTTGACGCTTCCACTCGTGATCTCACTCAATGATCCAGTGGGTTTTGGGAAGATTCAACTCATCTACTCTCAAGTAAGTCTCTTCCCCATTTTTCTTCTTAGATCGTGTACTTTGGAGGTAGAAACCATGTGTAGTCCCCAATCTTGATTTTTTTCCGTGTTCCTTTCCATAGAACAATGATTTCATGTGAATGTGGTGTTTTCTTTGTGATTTATTTCTAGTTTTAGGATTTACTTCTCAATTTTTGAGAGAAAACCCCAACCGTGCCCTAGTTTTCTCAAATTTGGGGCTTTCTTCAATCTCTGCTCTTTTCTCCCCAGCTAACAACTCAAATGCAATTCCTTATGTTTGATTTGTACTTGAAATGTTGTAGAGATCATGGAAAGTCATGTATGCTTGAAATCCCATCTCTTCCCATGAAAATCCATCTCTTTGTGTTGGGTTTCTTTGATTCTCTTTCCATCTCTTCATACTTGTGGATTCCTTTCACCTCAATATCATAATAGTAGATGCTTTTGCATATTCTAGATTGTAGAATGATGGCATTTCATCCATGAACATGTAAGACCTTGCTTTACTCTATTGTGAGATTTTTCATTTTTCTTAGGTTGACCTTGCACATTGAGAATTGGGGTGTTTCTATCATTCCTTACTTGCCATGCTTTATATGTCTTTTATCGCATTTCTGTTTTGCCATAATTTCTATCTTGTCACTGGCTATGCATTTCATCCATAGACTTTATATCATTCCTCGCTTGTCACATTTTTGATTTGCAAGACTTGGGTTTTGGGGTTTCCTTTTATTGCTCACCCATCTATTTATTCCCCTTATTATTCCTTTTTCCTTACTCACCATTCTTTCCTCTTTTCTTGCCAGGATGTCTTCTCGCAAGGGCAAGGAACCCACATCCTCTGGCACTCGGTGTAAGACCACCGCTTCTGGAAGAGTGCGGGGACTAGTTCCCCAGCCCCTCGTACAAGGCGTCCCGAACCTACCCCTATTGATCCTTCCGACTACGATGAGGAACTCTTCCGCTGTTCAGAGGCAGCAACTAACTAGCAGGCCTTCCTGAAGAGGTCTGTGATGATGGAGAAGACTGTGGTAGTTGGCGACTTCCACAAGGTTCAACTTCAGGAGAGGTTCACTACACTGGGTTGGCAGTCTATCCTCCACATAGACCGTCAGTGCTATGAGCAGCTGGTTCATAGATTCTACTGCAACTTGGAGGTCTCTTACCAATATGGAGAGTATGCGGTAACCAGCATAGTGAAGGGGGTGGACATTCAGTTGACTGTGGACACACTGGCTAGCATTTAGGGTATTTCTTCAGTTGGGCACCATTTCTACAGTCCTCCCAAGAGTAAGCCCATGGGCCTGTTCTTGAGTTCAGAGACACCGGACCACATCTATGAGACCATCTGTGGTAGCAGGGAGCGTCCAGATTCTGAGACATCATTTTACCCAGAGGTTCGTGTGTTTTCCTGTTTGGTCCAGTTCAACTTGCTCCCCAGAGGAGGTCACCGGAACCAGGAGGGCTTCATGGCAGCCTTCTTAGCCTTTTACATTTATAGGGCCTTAGAGGGAGGTGCTGAGCACTTGTGCTTGCCTTACATCATCCTCAAGACGATGGAGCACCATACCTCACACCCCGAGGACGGAGGGTTTCCATATGGTAGAATCCTCACTAGGATCTTTGAGTTCTTTGGGGTGGATCTGAGTGGTGAGGAGGGGAAGACTCCAACGGACAAGTTCGACTGGGGAAACCTACTGAGGATGGGTCTCCACACACTCGTGGATGTACCTCAGAGAGCAGGGGCTCAGAGAGGCAGGGACAGGGGGAATGTCCATAAGGAGGATGTTCCCATGGAGGAGGAGTCTAGTGAGGGGGATGAGGACTATGTTCCTCAGTGCGAGGAGGAGCCTCTTGACTCGAGAGGTATTGATCCTGACTTCACGAGAGCTGCAGGCCAACAGCATAGGGCCCCACCACCTGAGAGTGGGACCTTTGATTTTGAGGGCATGATGACTACCATGAGGGCCCTAAAGGAAGGGCAAGATCAGCTGCTAAGGAGACTGGATGAGAGTGCTTCTAGGGAGGAAAACATCCTGGAGAGGCAGGCTACTTTAGAGAATTCCTTTCTCAGATTGGGCCAGGACTTGGATACAACGGCCAATGCCATTTCAGCAGATTTTTCCCAACTTCGGAGGGATGTACAGCTGATGAACTCAAGGTTTGACTACTACGACTGTCAGCTCAACGTTAACTCTAGACCTCACGTGAACGGAGTAGTAGTATTGGACGATGATGATGATCTGTGAGGACTTCGCTCGTCCGTCCACACCAGCTTCTCACCTGTTTCCATGATGTTGATCCTTATATATTTCTTTTCTTTTCTCATTCTTTGTACTTTATCTGTAATTGGACTTATTTATGGGGTGTTATATTTTGTTGGTGGTTTGTGGCAAATTTGTATGTTTGATAACTTGTGTAGTTTAGTTGTGGTGTCATGTGTTAATTACGATCATTGATATTTATATATATGTTGTTTATCAGGTGTTTGTGAGGAAAATTTTTGAAAATCTCATTTTACGCCTTTATGCTGCCGAAATTTTGTTAAACTCGTACTCGATGGGTTATGACATCAATTAATTAATCTTTCATTTTCTCTCATGCATGCCATGAATGCAATAACTAACTACAACCATTATTATTCCTTTATTTCTTTGGCTTTTAACTCTTTAAAGTTTTTACATTAACCTAATCCCATTTCCTATTATAGATTCTAGGGGTCTAAATGGTATGCTGTGAGTGAATAGAGCATCACGCTCTGATACCACCGTTGTCACACCTCGTTCACATAGAACCAGACTGGTGACAGGGTTAACTCCGATTAACCCAAACCTCCCAGGATCATCTGACACAGTATCCAACCACAGCATACACACAACTAAGAAAATGTTCAACAGTTCAACGGAAGACTTAATTTACCTGTAAATATCCCCAATATACTTGATACCAAAATTGTAATATATAGTTAAATACATATGGGCCCGCAGGCATGATATTCACATAAAAAGAATACAATTTACATATCAAGTACACAAAAGGGATCATCAAAAGAATCAAAAAGTAACCCTGTATAGAGTCACTCCTGTGGTCCCACAGCACAACCCTCGCACGTGCAATCCGTGCCGTGCTCATAGTCCTCGAGGACCCACCAATCCTCCTCGGGGAATTCCACTGTGGGGCCCGACCCTTGATCCTCAGGCTGGTGACCTACAAAATCGCCTAAAAGAGGTACACACGTGGGATGAGTTCATTAGCTCAGTAAGTGAAGAGGAGGACCACACAACAGTCCACACAACAATCACAATCATATGCACTATATGCTATGCAATCCATTTTTCATCACATCCACCTAAACAACATTACTAAGTCTTGGGTTTAGTGCTACTACAACCACAGTGCACGTATACTCCGGGTACGAGCCGCGAACTCCATCCCGCGATACGCCCATAGGGCTGTTGGAGAAGGCCCACCGTGAGTACTCAGAAAAGTAAAGCATGCCGACCACTGGCTCTCAACATAAAAGTAAATGACAAAAAATAAAGGTGCTGACTCCAGTAATTTAAAAGCAGTACGATTGGCCCTCTTGAATATACCACTGGTGTTGTCGACTGTCCTAATGACCAGCCTGGCGTATGTCTAACCGCCATAGTGATCCGACAACCGCGACCACTGCTTCCCCCCAAATAGTAACCCAACACCTCAACCCCTGTTGGGAAGGGTCGTAGCACGGGAAGACGATAATCCTACACCGCATGCTCCTATATGACATAGTACGATTGCATAGTGCCTCCGCGTCCCATTCCATGGGCCACCAATGCACTCGTTTCCAAGCCGACTATGGCATCTAGTCAATTAATGTATTATGCATAATGATGTCATCATTCATCACATAATCACATCATCATTTGATATTGAGAAAAGAAACACAACACACATGTCATAATAATGTGAGAATGGCTAAGCTACATGTAATTTGTAAAATGACATGGCTAGTCTAGATACAATTAAATGAATGCCAAACAAGCCTTAAAATGAGGTCAAACGTCCTCTCTCCACTTGTTGTGTACAAAGATTCACGCCTGGTACAGGTGAGATTCGGTGCGAGAAGCGTAAGTTTTGGTGAACCTATCATAAGTGAATGGGGCTAGCATTTCACTACTTTGGGATCAAAACTAATAAGATTTGATGACAAAATCATGTTTAGAATCCTAAAAGAAGGTCGCACGTCCGTTTTCGGTCCATTCGGACGTAAAAATCACGTCGGGAGCCTCTCAGGTGGGTCGGACAGCCCACCTGTCATGACCCACCAGTCATGATCGGCGAGTAGGTTTGCCTGCCGATAGGGCCCATCGGTTGGCCCTGAGGGCCTGCTAAGACCGACGGGCAGGTTAGCCCATCGGTCGGCCCGTCGATAGGGTCCGTCGGTTGGCCCTGCTAATACCGACGGGCAGGTTTTCCCACCGATCGGCCCGCAGGTAGGGCCCATCGGTTGGCCCGTAGGTAGGGCTCGCCGATTGGCCCCGAGGGCCGGCCCTCTCAGGCGGGCCATTTGGCCCACCGGTCTTGGCAGGAAAATGCCATTTTCCCCGAAACCTTCCCCAACCTTTGGGGAATCAAATGGGGTTTTTCCAAACCCATTCTCCACACATTCAAGGTCTCATAAGATGGTTCTAACCTAGATCTAGGTTAGATTTAAAGAATGGAAGCCATCTTACCTTCTTTGCTCAAGAACTCGTTCAAAAACCCTAAAATCACCTCAAATCACCAATGCTCCTCCAACCGTGGAAACACTTCTTCAAATCCTTCAAAATCAACACATAAACCATCTATTAAACCTTAGATTCATCATCTCAAGGGGGATTTACAATACCTCAAGAAACACTACCCAAATCAAGGGTTTTACTTGGGTATGGTGAAAGTTTGGGGAATATAGCCTTCGCTCACCTCTAAACGTAGATCTCGCGTTGGGGATCACTCTTCCGACGTCGAAATGAGAAGATCAAGCCTTTGCGCCACTTAATTCCATTCCTTCTTCCTCTTCCTCCCCTTTTTTCTTCTCCATTCTCTTTTCTCCCTCCTTTTCTCTCTCCTCTTTACTCTTCTCACCAAACGCCCGAGTGTCATAAATGAGAAAATAAAAACATAATAATAGCTATTTATACTTTTTGAAAACCATTAGTAACACATGGGTGGGTCACTCAGGTGGGCGGATGTGCCCACCTGTGACCGCCCACCTGAGGGCCGAAACTTGGCCAACAAGTGGGATTTTGATGGAATTCGACTCTCGACATGAATCTCACTCTCGGCATAAGGTATATTATACGTATACGCTTTAGGATACGGCTACATACCTACTTTTTCCATACATGGCCTTATGATAGGTGCATGTACATGGCTTGGGTATACCCGTCTCCTCTGGCACTGACTCAGACTTGTCCGGCCAATTGGTGTTAAATTTACCCTTGCCATCATGGTCCATAAGGAACCTGCCGTAACCCTCTCCAGTTTGGGTCCTGCATGGTTAAACCGGGACAACCGTGTAATTAGACCGGATTTAAAAAGTAGGGTATCACATAGATGTTGTACCAAAAAAAAAAGATTGATATAGATGAAGGGTAAAATGGTAAAAAAAATTGAAAATAGGGGTATTTTTGTTCGATTTAAGCCAATCCAAATTGATAACAAATTAAAATTGACCTTGATTGATCTAATTCTTGATACCGAGATCTCAAGCCTTGCATATAAGAACCATTCTCGTCTGGTGCTTGATCTACATATGAAATTCACTCAATATGAAGACCTATTATGAGGAGAGAGAATCCATGTATGGATTAGGCATTGTACAAGAATGAGTGGATGATAATATCTTTCGATCCAACTATTAGAGTTTGATGAGCCATATATTGATATGGATATCGGATACAAATTCTACCGGAAGACCGTCAAAAGTGTGCTTGAAGTAGGAAACCCACATTTTTTTTTTACATAAAATAAAGGCCAACCAACATCGTCTTCGCACCAAAGGCTTAGATTCAAGATTAATATGATAAAATGATCATATCCTATTTCGGTCAATCCTAGAAATGTTATGTCAACCGATTCACTCTCGAGACAAAAAGGTCATTTTTTTCCATATGGACTCTGAGAGTAGGACAACAATAGCTACAAAGCCTTATCCCAATTTAATGGGATCAGCTACATGGATCCAAGCAAGGATAGGAAAAAAAACTAAAAATGAAAAGAAACAAATCACAAAAATAGTAACAAAGTAGAACATAGCAAAATGGGGTCCGCTGCCTGGATCTTGGTCCTCCAATCTGCTTTATTTGATATCATACTTGGAGCAAGGCCTAATCTGTGCATGTCTTTCCTCACCACTTCTCCTATGATCATTTTTAGCCTGCCCCTAGCTCTTTTACATCTTTCTATTTGGATAAGATCACTCTTCCATACTTGTGCATCTGATGGCATCCGTTGAACATGAATTAGGGCAACTCCCAAGTCTGTTGTAATGCTTTCGTCCCTTATCTTATTATCTTTTCTAGTTTTCCCACACATCCATCTTAACATTCTCATCTCTGCTACACAACTTATCAATATGATTTTTAGTAAGCCAACATTCCACCCCATACATTATAGTTGAATGTACGACTGTCCTATAGAATTTTCTATTAAGTTTTATAGGGACACGCCGGTCAGACAAAATGCTAGACGCACTTCTCCACTTCATCCATCCCATTTTAATTTTGTGTGACATCATCCTCTATGTTGTTTTCTTTATTTATAATAAATCCCAGATATCTAAAAAAGTCACTAAGTGATATCTAAAAAAAGACTTTGATAGAAGTGTTGGACTCAATTCATCATCAAGACGGTTCTTTAGGGTGATAAAATGAGGTGTCTAAATAATGTCGTTAAAAAAAAAATGTTTGTAGAGACTAGGGGTATCAATGGGTTGCTTCGGCCTAGTTTTGATCGGGGTTGAATCGGTTTCGGTGTGGGAATGGTGAAAATGAAACCGAACTAATAAGAAAATTTCGGTTTCGATTTGGTTTTGGTTTCTTGTATCGGTTTGTTTTCAGTTTGTTGTCTAGTTTGGGCTTCATTTTCCATACTAAACTCGGCCAAAACTTGGTTTTTTAATGAATTTTGGAATTGTTCAGTTTTATACCTATTTTTTTCGTTTTGGTCTGGGTTTTGAGTCTGTTTCGATATGGTTTCAGGTTCATTCGATTTTCAGTGCGGTTCGGTTTGTTAGTGGGGTTACAATCTCCCAAACCGAAATCGGCCAAATAAGCCTTTGGTTCAATTTGGTTTGGGTTCAATTGGCTCAGTTCGGGGCGATTTTACCTATTCGGTTTAGGTATTGACACCCTGAGTAGAGCCCATTGGTGAAGAAGAAAATAGAGCATTGAATCGGAAAAAGAAAAATTGTTTGCAGGTTATAAAGAAAGGATCGTTGGATTTACCGATACCCTTATACAGATCCAATCGCTCTGAGATCATGTGAGTATTGGAAAGGGCCTTTGTTGATACCAATCTGAGATACCTCAAACCATGTTCTTAATAGTGTCGTAAAAAATTCTTAATCAAAAGTAATAATTAGATTCTAATCCAAGAGTCCAACTATAAAATCAAATCATCGTGAATGAAGAATTTTTAATCCTAAAATATAGAATGAAATGAAAAATCGGAATTTAACTCTACCCTCCATGCCTTCTACACCCAAACACAATTGGGCATGAGAATACTTAGTGTGCAAGGGGATAGTTGGGTCATTTCACATCCAACGGTGTCTAGGCATAGGGAACTCCAGACGGACAAAATTCTTTCCCACAATAAAAAAAATTGACAAGAGAACTCTCTCTAGGAGCATGGCCTATGCCAACACTCCTATGTCTCTATTTGCGTCTCTCATGCAAGAAGATATATATGCCCCTTATTTGTGGGAGTAGAGAGACAGATATAAGGAGCACCGACGTAGGATGGGGAACCACTTCCCAAAAATTTCATATAAATATATTTACTTAATTTATCCAATTAAAAGTAAAATAAAATAGGGGAAGAAATGTTGTCAGGTTGTATAGCATAAGGGTGTTAATCGGTTCGGTTTTGGTTTAAACGGTGCGGATCAGTTCGGTTCACATTTATTTGACTAAAACCATAACCGCACCGTTTACTAAACGGTTTCACTTTCTGAAACCGTGACTGTTTAGTAAACGGTTTCGGTTTTCACGGTTTCTAAATGGTGTTGGTTTCACGGTTTTAAACGGTTTCGGTTTTGGTTTATTCCATACGGTTTGTAAAACGGTTCACAATCGGTTTGTTATAACTTGCAACCATCTCTAAACTGAAGATCATAAGGTTATCAAAAAATAATTAGCAACCACAAATAAGAGATTCTATATTAACGATGGTATGTCTTAATTTGATAATCTAGTGCTATTTCTTTGCATGACCATTCTCCAACATTTAGAACTAATATCATACAACATTCAAATCCAGCCTTCTACCGCATAAAATATTAAAATGACAGATGGTTCAGCCAAAACACCCCATCTATGATAACATAATAACATAGTAACATAAATGGATTATAAGTTAATGATCTAAAGCCTAAACTTGAGCTGAATTGCAATAAATCATACCAAAGCAAGATGGACACTTAATTTAATTGTTAATTGTTATACGGATTAATCGGATCGATTTAAACGGTTTTAAACGGTTTGGTTTAAACGGTTTTAATTTGGTTTGAAACCAACGGGTTTCGCGGTTAAAACTGACCCAACCCATTTAACTAATCGGCTTGAAACTTGAAACCATAACTGCACCATTTACTAAACGGTTTTTCGATTTTGGTGTAAACGGATCGGTTCGATTTTGGTAAACGGTTTCGGTTACAAATTTACATCCTTAGTATAGCATATGCTACTGCTTCTCTAAGTCTATCTCTGCTCCCTCTTATGTAGTGACATATCTACCCTAATTGTAAAAGATAGAGATAGACACACGGATGTGATAGCGTGCGCTGCACAATTGGATAAGGAATTTAATCTCAAGAAAATAATATCAAATCATGTGATGTGAATAACATGTCACAAATAAAGTTCGCGGAGAAAAATATTCATTGAAATTTTAAATGAAATTAATTAAGTTATAATCAGGGGTAGTTTTGATGATTCATCAAATTGGGATGGGTTTGTTTCGTCTCCATGATTCGGCACTCCTGACCACAAATTCTCCTACCTACTGCAAACCATAAAACTTTCTTCTCCAATATATTTTGTATTAAGGGGAAAGGCTAGCATGCTAGGGATGTGGCTAACATTGTGTCTATATCTCTCCTCACTGCTAGAAAATTCAAAGTCCCCTACTCCTCTCATCTCATCTCCCCATTGGTTGAACCACTAGCTCTAGGAAAGCTAGCAACATCTCAACCTCCATGTATTAATTATAAGGGAAAAGTGTCTCTGAGCCTAAAATGTACTGCATGCTTAGAGACATTACAATTTTTATTATTTAGTTTTAAAGAAGACAAAATAAATAAAAAAAGTGATTAATGTGTATGGACGTACAGTATGCTACAGGCTTAGAGAACCCTTGCCCTAATTATAAAAATTGGTAAAAAAGAAAAGAAAAGAAAATTTGGTGTTACCTACGCCCAAAAGACCACTCTGACCTCGCCCTATTCACTGAAGATACTCCCACACGCCCTACCATTGGGTCCATGCATTGGTTTTGCACCAAACGGCAGGTACTTTCTTTCTTATAAAAATTTGGGCAAAAGGTCACTTATTCGTGCAACCCCTACACCAACATGTGTAGACACTCAATTTTTTACCCTCCCCCGGCTATGATGAAATATGGATCTTAGACGTGACTCCCGGCTTCCGATCAATAGAGATGATGATGGAAATATTCTCCTACTCAAAACCCTAGAAACCCCATGTGGGAGAGAAGAGGGTCCAATTTTAACTTTCTATATATGAAGGAATCTGGTCAAGATGACTGTATAGATGGATAGTGCTCAAAAATACGGTTCTGACGATATATGGAACATCAAAATCGGATCGTTAGAACTCCCGCGATCATTTCTGAAAAATTATATTTTTCTGTACATATGTCGCGCACACTGACAAGCCTGCTGGAAACTTGAAAAATCCCCTACCTATCCCAAACACCTTAAAATTCATCCCATACCTACCTAGATAACCCAGAAACATTCCCCTACCTAAAACCCTAGAAACCCTCATGTTGGAGAGAAGAGGGTCCAATTCTTACTTTTTATAGATGAAGGAATCCAGTCAAGATAACTATACGGATGGATAGTGCTCGAAAGTACGATTCTGGCAATATAAGGTAAGCCAAAATTGGACTGACGGATCTCCCGTGATCGTCACCAAAAAAATCCATGATTGCGCGAGGCCAGCCCGTACGTGTGCCTGCTGCCCATGGCCGTAGCATATGGCTACTGCCCATGGACTGTAGCACATGTGTGCTAGCCAACCCACACCCCCTCTGCCCATGCAAGCCCCTTTGCCAGTTGCTGCCCATGGCCACAGCACATGGATGCTGCCCGTGGCCACAGTACATGGCTGCTGCCCGTGGCCGTAGCACATGGCTACTGCCCGTGGCCGCAGCACATGGCTACTGCCCATGGCCGCAGCACATGGCTGCTGCCCATGGCTACGACCTATGCTTGTTTCCCATGCCTACTACCCTAACTAGCCTTGTTTGTTGCGCTCCCATGCCATAATGCCGCACACCCATGCCAGTCATGCCACTACCTGCATGCCATGTGCCGCACACCCATGACATTGCCCGCATTGCCTGCCCTCCTATATTGACCATGCTTTGTGCACTTCCGCCCAATCTTGCGTGCTGTCGACAATGGCCAAGATTGGTTTTTCGCTGGCCTGATGGGTGAAGAGATTCCCTCTTCACCCACTTGAGACCAAAATCTCACTTTTTTGCTTGGAATTTTCTCCCCAAAACCCCCTTTTACCCATTGGATAAAAGCTCGTTTCACCCATTTTAGTCCAAGAAACCCTTTTATCCATTGGATAGAAGCCTGCTTCACCCATTTTAGTCCAAGAACCCTCTTCTGTTCGTTGGGTAAAAATTCTCCTTCCTTCCCATTGGTCAAGAAAACCTATAAATACCACCCTCCTTTGGATTTCACATACCAAACAACCCCACCTCACTCCATAGTAGTGAAGCTCTGCCCTCTCTCCTCCCCCCCTCTTGATTTTCTTCGGGTCTTCGAAGCGATCTTTTTCAAGATCCAAAATCTTGTTTAGATCTTCGAAGTGTTCTTCAAGACTTTGAAAATCTTCAATCCAAGTTCTTAGTCCAGTCCAGTTTTTACCAAAAATAGTGTGTTCTTCCATCCCCTCCTTTGAGTGTTCTTGGTTTTTACCAGAAATAGAAACCCCCCTTGAGGTTTTTCGGGTCTGTGAATAGATCTTTGTCAAGATCTGGAGCTCTTTTTGGATCTTCAAAGTGTTCTTTGGGGCTTTGGAGATCTTCACTCCATTTTTATGTCAATCCGTTTCTTTCCAAAAATAGTCATTCCTAGCGGAAGCCCTATCTGAGTGCCCCTGGAATCTTTTCAAAAATAGCCATTCCCAGTGGAAGATCTGCCGAAGTGCTACCTCAACCTAGCCCTCCCCTAGCCTATCCACAGCAGAAGCTCTGCCAGAGTGATACCTCATCCTAAGCCCGAAAATAGCATTTTCTAGCCGAAGCTCTATCCGAATTCAAATTCAAAAGCAACCGTTCGCAGCCAGAACCTTTTCCGAATACCATCACAATTAACATCTCTCAAAAAAGGAAGTTGAAGGTAAAGACCATCTTCCCCTGAGCTAGGAGAAACATGAAAAATAGTCCGAGCCAGTACAAATCAGGGGCCCACCCTTCTTGACCCGAAATAGGGGTTAAGTTCAGGTATAATTTCTCAACCAACTTGTTATAATGTAGACTTTATATAGACCTTGTTTTAGTGTATATAGTAGCTTAAATTCAGTCAATGTATATATGTGTGATAACTTAGCCATGCATGTGGAATAGTAATAATTTTAGAAAATATTTGTTTTTAAGCATCTAGTAGGAAGACCAGTTGAACGGGGTAGATTGGGTGCCTAACACCTTCCCAATTCTACAACCTGACACTTACCCTAAATCTCTGAATCAGACCAACTTTCAGGCCCTTTTATTAGGAATTAGGCCCACCCCTGGGTCCTAGGCCCATAACCCTAGCTGGCGACTCCAAGTCCCATTTGTATGATCCTGATCCTTGTATTGGACCATCATCAAACCCCCATCTCAAATGATGAATTTTACACTCTTGCAAAATAGGCCCCCACGTATCACCGAGCGACGATACGAAGGTACAGGGCCCGAAAGGTAAGCACACACGACACACCCCTTCTCCCCCCATGAAAGAGACCCAAAGAGAGGAGAGAGGACGGAATCGATGCGCACAAGTCCATTTTCAGCTGCTACCCTCACAATGACGACTCTGTTGGGGACAAATGTCAAGCTTCCGACACTAGATGTTACCATTAAATGCAAGAACATTTTTCACCATCACAATTGTTTGAAAACATGTTTGGCTAACCCCATGTTTGTAATTGTATTCACTAACTGTGTCATGCATCATGCTTGAAGTGAAATCATTTGGCGAGGGTACTCCCTGTCATGCCTGCACCCTCGAGGAGGTCAGTGCATGACATACTAAGTACTCTGAAAGCAAATGATAGCTGCTTCCTGTACAAGAGTGGAAGGTATTGTCAAATGGCGAGGATGTTGTAATTGTGCCAGCACCCTCGGGGAGGTCTGCGTACTTTATGACATTCTGAGATCAAATGCATCATCAAATGGTGAGGATGTCTGTAATTATGATAGCACCCTCAAGGAGGTCCATGCACTTTATGGCATTTTGAGATCGAATGATGGTTACCCTACATTACACTTTTGCACACACTCATGTTTCACCATCCCATGGTCAATTGCTTAACCTTGTGTGTTGTTATGAGTAATGGGCAAGGAAGTCAACCCCTTAATTTCATACCTATGGGTATATCAAAAGGATCACGTACCTTGTGTATATAGATCCTATCAAGGAAGCTTTATCGGTCCTATTGTATCCACTGCATGCTCTCATCATGTAAAAAAAATAGATGAAGAAGCTAGGAGTGAAACAAGCTAACTAAAGAACTTGTTTGCGATTTTGAAAAGGAATGTTCCTACATTATATTCCCGTCGTAAAGAATTGCTTTCCTAAGAAAATACGTGACTTAGGGGCAATCCCATCAGAGTCACATAAAGTCCTGAGAGGTCTTAAGAAAATCAGGAGGAAGGACACCTAGTGGGGAAAAGAGCAAGGAAAGCATGACTTTATTACATGGAATGTCTAATGGGAATGTTCTCAACAAGCTATTCGTATGAATCTCCCGCTTATAACATTGGGTAGACCAGGGGCATCAATCCCTATCCACCCCTATCATTAAGCGGACTAACTTTGGATGGATCATTGATTGTTAATCTAGTGAATGTGTGAACAAGGGGTTGGAAATTCAAGAATCCTAAAATAAGCCACTTTTGGTTCAGTCACAATTCCACACATCAAGTATTCTCCGTAGTCCCTTTGGACACGTCAGGATAATCGATTGACTCACCTAAGTCCTGTGTCACCTCCATCATCTCTCCGAGATTGTCTACTACCAAGTGATTACAGCCCAGTTAGTATGCATCCCTACGACTTTGAATCACCAAAATAGGCCTGGGTCCATCCTATGGAGAACTTGTAAATAAAAATGGTTGAAGTTAAGAGACAGATAGCTCAGATATTGTATGCACTTCAGAACCCTCCCAGAGTTGATCCCAGGAATGATTCAGCACTGGCTATAGGAGATGTGGAACAGAATGGAGCTACAGGTTGTTGTGGGAACTCTTTCCGAGTTGACTCAGGGGAACCGGAGCAAGTCAGACCAATCAGTCAAAGAGGATCTTCACCTACCCATTCGAATGGTCAACGAGGGGCCTATTCCAGGGTCTCTCCTCCTAGGGTAGTGATCAAAGATGAGGAAGAGGAATTTATGGCTCACGTCCAAATGGAACCTCCAGAAATGGATAGAGAAAGGAAAATCAGGGAGCAATTGGAAAAGTTGAAAAATATGTTCCAAGCAGGGAAGATCTCAGAAAGTTAAATAGTAGTTTCAGATGAAATGAGTTTCTTTCTGGGGTAAGGATTCCCGAGAAATTCAAGTGGCAGACCGACAGGTTTGATGGGTTAGGAGACCCCAAAGCTCATCTCAAAGTCTTCCTCAGCATCGCCAAGTCGTGGCAGCTTGCAAACAACCAGATGGGGCAAGCCTTCACGCTAACTCTATCAGGACCATCACTAAGGTGGCTCAAACAGTTGGAGTCATCCCAAACTCAGAATTGAACAATAGTGGTGAAAGCCTTCACTAAGTAGTACTCATACAGTACTAAGGTGGATGTAAAACGTCGGGAGCTTGAGATGTTGAGACAGGATTCACCACCTTCTTGATGAGGTTTAGAGATAAGGCCACCAAGATGGCAAATCGGCCTTCAGAAGCAGAGCAAGTGGAGATGTTGATAGAGAACTTGTCGAAGCCTTATTATGATGTTCTTTACTGCTAACATCTATAGACTTTTGATGTCTTAATAGCCACCGGCACATGGGTGGTGAACAAAATCTTAAGGGAAGCCCAGTATCAAGGATCCTCCCAAGATGCAGGGAAGAACACCAGAGTTGGACGTGAAAAGAGTCCAAAAACTAATATAGTGAGTGCAATTTAGCAGTCAGGCCCGCCAGCCACTTCTTCATAGCTATTCATAATACAAGCAGATGCACCCTCCCAAAAGGCCCCTCATCCAAAAAAGTAATTTGAGAATTTGAGAATTCCCGTGACAACAGTGTATGAGAAGTTAAAAAAATAAGGATTGCTAGGGATAGTGGCTCCAAGAATAATCAGCAACCCTCCTCTAACATGGTATAGGGATCATGAATATTGTGCTTACCATACTCAAAAAGGGCACACCACTGAAAGATGTATAGGTCTCCTACATGCAATCCAAGACATGGTAGACAACGGAACCATTGAAGTCAAGGTCAAGCAATCTCCCAATGTTAACACTAATCCACTCCCTGATCATATGAACAATCTAGATGAAGAAGCAACAAAGAGTTCAGAAAAACCATATGAATTCTTGCGCTTACAGGAAACTCATGAGTTAAAGGGCTGGAATCATAAGGACTCTCAGAAGAAGAGAATCATCAGAAGAAGAATCAGAAGATCAAACTCCCACCGTTCATCCTTCCTCATCAATAAAAGAATCTGCCATACCATATTACCGACCTCCACCTTCCACTTTCACCATATTATTAGACTCCGCCATATCATCAACCTTCCACTCATCATCAAAGTGAAGGAATCTCATCATCCTATCACCCCTAATCTTCATATCCTACCTCTCACATTACATCATCTTTATACCATCCCGCTTCTTATCCCTCATCACCCTCATACCAATTCCATTCTCAGGGTTCGGTATATAACCTAAGAGAAGGATGGATGCGTACAATTGGAAGGACATGCTTGTACTACCGAATTCCTCAAAAATGGCCTCATCAATAGGATTAGTGAATGCTTTAGGAGAAGATCAGGAGAGTGATCCCATTTCTCTAATTCAACCAGCTGTATCTTCAGATGGCAATCTAAGAGTAATTAGAGAGGTTACAGTTGATCTTCTCAGAGCAATAATTGCATTGGCCATAGGGAAGCAAATCAAGGAATACACCTCCCTAATCCACATAAGGAATGACACAGAGGATGATGAGTCAGGACTATCCAACTTCGAGCCAGTGATGTCAACACTAACCCTTTGAAAATCTTCCGGTCGATATGCTTTGAATACTACAAGCATTTGGATGACTAAGAATTTGATGGTCCAGAAGAATTTGATGAAGAACCAAGTGAGGGGGAAACCAGTGAAGAAGAGGATGATGATGACGATGTTGAGGACAAAAATGAAGATGAGAAGGATGGAGATGACTCTGATTCTCAAGAGGACAAGTCAGGTGGCATTTACCCTTCCCTCTATATGGGAGGAGATGACTCTACGTCAGATTCAGAAAGTGATAAAGGATCTAGAGAACCGATGTAAGTTTATCTAGATGAGCTGGAATCCGTATTAGAGATGGAAGAAAAGTTGTGTGAAGTACACTCCAATACATTGAAGATACAGGAAAGAGTGAAAGAAATTGACAACATGCTGGGTGAAGTAACTATCGGTGACCGTTACTACCATGAGTAGTTAGATGATTTGGAGGAAATAGGGCCAGACGACACATTCACAAAGGTAGTAGACGCTGTATTCCAATAGCTTTCTAATACAGTTAAAAAGTTACGAGCCAGGGCTGTGGATATTTGTGGAGGACCTCCACTTCCCACCCCAAATAGGGAGGGGAAATCAGAAGAAGAGGATGACACCATGGTAGGGATAATCACCATAACCAATAGTGATGATGAAGATTGTTATCCCATAGAGATTATTATGAAGAAACCTGGCAATGTGAAGGAAACTAGAAGTGAAAAAGATTACAAGGGCAAGGCTCTAACGGTAGAACAGTCAAGGACTAATGAGGTAGGAACTAGCAGCATGAAGAAAGAACCAGAGAACCCAATCTTGGCTCAACTCAAGAAGTCCCAAACAAACATCTTAATTTGGGGATTATTGATGACGTCCCCCTCACACTGTGAAGCAATCTTAAAATCTCTCACCAATGTGCAAGTGCCAATCGAGATAAATCTGACACATCTCACACATATAGTAAGGGTAACATAAGTGGTGCAATCCTTGATGTTCTCAGATTCAGAGCTTCCCAAAGGGGTCCAGCACAATCGAGCTCTCCACATCATGGTAGAATGTCTCAACAAGGTGGTTCCCTAGGTTCTTGTTGATAATAGGTCCACTTTGAATGTGCTGCCCTTGAGATCAATAAAGAATATTGGCATCAACTTGGAAGAAATGAGGCCGACCACCCAAACTATACAAGCATATGACAATACCAAGAGGAAGATCCTTGGCATCATTACCCTTGTTGTAAAAATTGGTCCGGTGAAGTTTGATATTGATTTCTAAGTCATTGATAAACCAGCAGCTTTTAACATGCTCTTGGAAAGGCCTTGGTTGCATCCTGCGAAGGCAGTATCCTCTATTCTCCATCAACAAATGAAGTTTATTCATGAAGGAAAGGTGATCACAGTAGCCGGAGATCCCAAAGTGGTTAATACCTTGACCAATATTGAAAATAGGGAAGAACAAGACTAGGAAGTCCAACTAAGTGGTTTTAAATTAGACACAACTTGCATAGCCATTGCCAAAGAAGTTCCAAAGGAAGAAATCCCAGCTAACTATGAAGCCATTTGGAGTCCGCTAGTGAATCAGATGATGAAGAATATGTAATATTTTCTTGGCATGGGACTAAGGAAATATCATCAAGGATTTCCAAAGCAGCCTAGTCTGACAGTAAACAAAGGTAAGAATGGTCTTGTGTACACACCTCTGACCACCAAGGGGCAGGAAGTGCTGAGGATGACTAGGAAGATCTTCATCTCTTACGACCCTACTCTCAATGGATATTTTGTAAAAGGAGAGGATTTCCCCTTCTGCGGATATGTGGAACCATGGTTTGATGAAACCATCGCAAAGATGTAACCAGGACTTGAAGTATTTTTTCAAGACGAGTTCGACTGGGTGACTCATGAAGTGGAACAATAGGAAATGTTAGTCAATGAAAGTGATCAAGACAGTTGCATCACTGGGATAGAAAAAATTACACTGATTGAGACAGGGTCTTCCTCTGGTGACCCTACAACAGTGATCCAATCAAAGGAGGCACCAAGTCCTCGAGTCCTTCTGAAAAGAGAATTGGAAAAGAAGATAAGGCTAATCTAGAGTCTGCCACTTCCCATTGATTTGAAAGGCTACATTTACTCCCTCCTATAAGAGCCAAGGGCCTGAGAGCTATATGAGTTTAAGTCTCATCATTTTAGAGGAAGAAGTGTGTATGCAAAGCAAAGAAGAGCACAAAGGATGATGGTTTGTATGTACTGTGCCTGAACTAACTGTAACAGGAAGGCTCGTGAAGGCGGTCAAAGATGTGATAGAGGCACCGAGATGGCGTCACTCAATAGGGTCAAAAAGATGGACTTTATAAAAAGAGGATTGAGCAGTCTCCACCAATCTTCACCCCTCAGAAAGTTCAGTTTTTGAGAGCATGAGATTGACCCGCTGGTATTCATGAAGAAACAGGCACCTATCCAGAAGAACCATTGCATCACTAAAGAAATAGCAACAACTTTTTCAAAAGGAGAAGGCCCTTTGCCACATCTCCTCATCCATCAAGCCATTGAACCGCTCCTGAACTGGATAAGCATTGGAGAAAACTTCAAGTTTGCTCATGCTATTGAGTCAACCAGCCTGAATACCCTTATCAAAAGCATTAAGCTAGTTATCAAGTCTGTAGTCAAGTCTATTGTTTACGATTTCGTGTGAGCCTCCCCTCTCGAGGAGATTCCAGAGTCCCTATATATCGAGTTTGTTACTCCTTTCATGAATGAAAATTTTGATTCTGAGTATGACTTGCCTCCTTTTCTGATGATGATCTTAATAAATATCAAGAATCAATAAAGCAATGCAAACCAAAGAAAGCCTAACCCATCCATGAGGATACTCGGGTTATTAATCTTGGAACCGACCAATGTCTTTGAGAGATAAAAATTATCACTACCTTTAATGATGAAGAAGCAGAACAGATGATTAGTCTTCTAAAGGAATTTGTCGAGGTCTTTGCTTGGTTTTATGAGGATATGCTTGGTAATGACCCCAATATAGTGCAGCACCGATTGCCAACCTACCCTGAGGCAAAATCGGTAAAGCAGAAGCTCTGAAGAATACGACCATAATGGAATGAGAAGATCAGAGAAAAAGTTGTGAAGCAGTGGAATGTAGGGTTTCTACAAGTGGTGAAGTACCCCCAATGGTTGGCCAACATTGCACTAGTACCGAAGAAAATAATGCAAGGTATGAATGTGCATGGACTTTCGAGATCTTAACAAAGTGAGCCCTAAGTATGACTTCCCATTACCTCACATTGATGTATTGGTGGATAATACGATGGCGCATGCTTTGTTATCATTTATGGATGGATTCTCGGGATACAACCAAATAAGCATGCACCCAGAAGATCGTGAGAAGACAGCCTTCACCACTCCATGGGAAACCTATTGTTACAAAGTGATGCCTTTTGGACTGAAGAACGCCAGGGTAACTTATCAGAGAGCAGCTACATCCATATTGTATGACATGTTGAATAAGGATGTGAAAGTCTATGTGGATGACATGATAGTAAAGTCAAAAGATTGACAGGGGCATATTCCCATTCTAAGGCATTTCTTTGAAAGAATCAAGAAGTATCAACTGAAGTTGAATCCTCAAAAGTGTGTATTTGGGGCAACAGAAGGAAAGTTGTTAGGTTTCTTGGTGAGTGAAAGATGCATTGAAGTCGACCCTATCAAGATCAAGGCAATTTAAGAAATGCCCACACCTCAGACTGAGAAGCAAATACAAGGATTTTTAGGTCACGTCCAGTATATTAACAAATTCATAGCTCAGTTGACAATAATTAGTGAACCAATTTTCAAGCTGTTGAAGAAGGATCAACCCACGAAATGGAATGACCAATGCCAACAAGCTTTTGACAAAACCAAGGGATACCTCATGAACCCACCAGTATTCACACCATCAGTGGAAGGAGAACCACTTCTCTTATACTTATCCGTGAGAGAATATTCCATGGGCTCTTTACTAGCACAAAAGGAGACGAAAAAAGGGGCAAAGCATGTCATATATTACCTCAGCAAAAAGTTCCTAGAATATGAGACACGGTATACGTCTTTGGAAAGAACTTGTGCTGCATTGATTTGGCAACAAAAAGGTTACGACACTATATGGTCTCCTATCCGATGCACTTGATTTCAAGGATGGATCCCATCAAATACCTCTTCGAGAGACCAGCCCTAACCGAAAGGATGGCTCGTTGGTTGCTTTTACTATCAGAGTTTGACATCACCTATGTTACTCAGAAATCTATCAAGCGATAGGCCATAGCCGATCATTTGGATGCCCTCCCCACAGAAAATGGAAGATCCTTGGATGATGCCTTTTCCGATGAAAGAATCTCAACGATAGAGGAAGAAGACATAGTTAATGAATGGCAGTTATACTTTAATGGGGCAGCCAATTAGAAGGGATGTGGTGCGGGAATATTGCTTGTCACTCCTGACAGTCTTTATTTACCTTCATTATTCTGCCTCGAATTCCCTTGTACCAACAACATTGTCGAATATGAAGCTTGTGCTTTAGGGCTCGAAACTTCTTTGAATATTGGTGTGAAAAGGATCAAGGTTTGCGGTGATTCATCCATCATCATCTGCCAGACATAGGGAAAGTGAAAAACTAGAGATGAAAAGCTAAAGACATATCGAAAACATCTGGAAGAGGTGACTGAACAATTTGAGAAGATCTCTTTTGAATACTTCTAGAAGGATAGCAACAGGTTTGCTGATGCCCTTGCAACCTTGGCTTCCATCGTGGAGTGCAACCCTATGGCTAGGGTCCGACCATTCTTGGTAGAACAAAGAAGTAGGCCCATTTTATCAAAATTCGGTAAACTCTCTCATTGTGGATGGTCGATCTTGGTTTGCTCACAAAGTTAATTTCATCAGAGAAAGGAAGTACCCAATTGAAGCAACTAACAGAGAAAAGAAGTTTCTGAGAAGATGTGGTACTCAGTTTATTCTTCAAGAGGATCTGTTATACAAGAGATCCTATGATGGAATATAGTTGTTGTGTAGAGATGAGGAACAAGCTACAACCATCATAGAAGAAATCCATCAAGGTCTTTGTGGACCCCACATGAATACCAAGATGTTATCTAAGAAGATCCTCAGGCTGGGATATTATTGGAACACAATAGAAGCAGATTGCATGGACTTTATCAAGAAATGCCACAAGTGTTAGATATTTGCTAACATCATACATATCTCACCAACAAAGCTACATTCGCTTAGTTCACCTTGGCCGTTCTCCATTTGGGGCATCAATATCATTGGAAAGGTCAACCTTAAGACATCCAACGGCCACGAGTTCATCTTGGTAGCCATTGATTATTTCATCAAGTGGGTAGAAGGTCAGTCCTATGTGGTTCTCACATCTGCTAAGGTGGCAAAATTCATCCAAGAAAATATCATTTCCCTATATGGAGTACCTCAAGAATTGATATCAGATCAGGGATCCCCTTTCTGGGGCAAGACTGATAAAGTTTGCACAAAGTTCGGTATCAGAAGGCATCGCTCTACCACTTACAGGCTGCAAACTAATAGGGCAGTGGAAGCAGCCAACAAGAACATCAAAGTCATCCTGCAGAAAATGGCAGAAACACAAAATGATTGGGCTGATAAGTTACCCCTTGCCTTAAGGGCATATCAGACTTCTGTATAATCCTCGACAGGGGCAACCCCTTTCTCTTTGGTATATGGGGTTGAGGCGGTTCTACCCGTAGAGTACCTAGTACCATACCTAAGCGTGCTTCTTGATAGTCAGCTACCTCAAGGAGAGTGGGTGAAGGCCAGACATGACGAGCTCAATTTTCTCGATGAAAGGCGTATGAAAGCCATAGATAATCTAAAAAAATACCAAATGAGAATGGCCAGGGCCTTTAACAAGAATGTGAAGCCCCACCACATAGAGGAGGGTGAACTTGTTCTTCGAGAACAAAGAGCCCCGATTCATGACCCAAGAGGAAAATTCAGGGCCAACTGGAGTGGCCCATTCACTGTCAACGAAATTCTATTAGGAAAATCTGTTAAACTCATAGACCACAATGGTGAAGGAGTATCCGAACTGGTCAACATGGATCAACTCAAGAAATATTATGTCTGAAAGGTTGAATAACCTGAACTACGTCAGACCTGATTCCTTTCGAGGGATATGTAGGCAACTTGAAGTGTGTAAGTGCAGTCTCAACCATATAAAGGTAATAAATTGGTTCCTCGATTAATAATCAAAATATCTTAAAAGATCATCATAGTTTGTGTCCCCTAATAATTGCCATTTGGCATGAAAGGCCATTCGATATCTGTCATCTGCCCACTGGTCCATCACTTCTTATCCAGGATTCTATCCCCCAAGAATTGCCATTTGGCATGAAAGGCCATTATATATCTGTCATCTACACATTGGCCGGTCAACTCTTATCCAAGATTCCATCCCTTAAAAGAAAACCTCCACCCGGCACCAGTTTATTCCCCACCATTGATCAGTAAAAAAAAAAAGAAGAGCTTGATGCAACAGTGGTAAAGGCTTGTTTGAGTCATTAGCTAATGAGTAATGCTTTGATAAATCATCATATCTCTTTTGTTGGTAACGGTTTCAGGAAAAGTCATAAGCTCGTTGGATGAGACGTTGAGGAAATGGACTTTGGACATAAATATGAGGGCACCAGGATTGCTGGAATCCATGAATGTGTCATTCCTTGGTCGGATTGGGTGTGTGAAATTAAATCATCAATTACTCCGGCAGGTGCCTCAACACTGGGATACCAACCTGCATGTATTTTGGTTTGGATTAGTAGAGATGTGCCCAACTCTCGAAGAATTCCAGGTTTGTATGTTTTCCCCATCCAAAAGCAAGTTGTTTCAACCATCTTTAAAGAGAGATTATTCAAAGGAAATTCAGGACTTCTTTGGATGGAAAGAAGAGGAAGTGAAGAAATTTGTCAGGTATGGGAAGATCGACATTCTAAAGGTGGCCTAGATCTTCATCCAATATCTACCAATGGGAGGAATCCATCAACAGAGATCACAAGATGCTTATTTACTTTATATAATAGCTCGTTATATTCGCCACTCTCCCAGACGTGTGCACCGCCCATTCTTAGTGAGGTAGTAAAATAGTTGAAGAAGGGAGGTGACATCATCCCTACCGTTCTTGCAGAAACATTCAAGGGATTTGATAACATGAGCCATGGCCACAGATTCAGACTAGATCGTTATCAAGGGAGTCCTACTATTTTTCAGATTTGGCTCCTCAAGAAGCTGAAGTTAACCAAGCCATTAAAAGGAGGCCCACTCGAAGCTCTTTGCTACTAGGATAAGAGGGAAGTTCCAGAGTTCAACCTTATCACTGATTGGGAGAGGTACCTATAGGAAAGGATTGTGCAAGATATCGTATAGAGGTGCCCGGGGAGGCCACGAGAAGATTTTTTTATGGAGACCCCTGGCTACAATTATATCAGGTTGATGAGATTGACTCACACATCTTTTTATTTGCCTACGTACATTGACTGACAATATGGGCTCGAGGTGACAGACCCAGAGGAGTTAGTGAACATTCACCCACCTCAAGAATTGTTTCCCCACCTTGTTGCTCACCTATCCTGTCTATGGTAGGAAAATTGTTCCCCTTTTTATGTAATTCACTTGGTAATAGAATGAGGAAGAATTTGGATTCCCATGTTATTCCTATTATTCTGACTATGAGTTAAGTTATGGAATTGATTATGCCTAAACATTACAAACAAAAAAAAAAAAAACAAAAAAAAGTTTTTCTTTGTACAAAGGTAAGTTTTCATTCATAAGATGCTAAAATGAAACGATGAACAAACAAGGGGGAGGGAAAAAGAAAAAGGAAAATATACATGTGTTTGTGTTTATAGGAAATATAGGAACAAATCCCTCTAGTTCAAAAGTCATCATCTTAACCATACTTTGAATCATCCCCATGGAGTATCGAGGAACCTGCAGATGCTAATCCAGCCTGCTCCAGCCTCGACATCATATCTTGAATCAGTGCATCCAGCTGTGCAGTTTCCTGCTCGTGGGAACTAACTTGGCTCTCCAAGGTGGCAATCCTCCCATCCTAAGGAACATGGGAAAAGATTAAGAGGAAGAAAAATGAAAGAAGAAGGAAAAAAGGAAAAAGGGGGGAAAGTATGAAATACCTTGGCAACAATTGTCTCGCAGAGGCTATAATGCATTCTCCTGATCTCAAAATAGATCTCCGGAGACACCTGAGAAAGAGCCTATTAGCCAAAAGAAGTCAAGAATCAATGGAAGGATGACCAAACACTCACATAGTCATAAGGAATGGGCAGCCTAAGGGAAGCATCTACATATGTCTTCCGCTCCAGAAGATGAGGGACACTGGGGTTGGCTGTATTGAGATAGGTCCAAGCAGGGAAACCACAGAAGGGGGTGCTAGCAACTCTGAGAGACCCATCCCGCTTATGAAGGATCAACAGCATTGACAGGCGACGGAATAGTAGAAGGGTCTACACGTCGCACTCTCTCTTAAAAGAATATCAGTCAAGACCAAAACAAGAAAGAATTGGAAGAAAATACTCAAGAAAAGGTAACATACCACTAGAATGTCAGGACCAAGAGGGGTGCATACTGTCTCCTCCTCCAGGAAGACTCTGTAGTCCCTATCCTAGTCGAAGAATGAGTCATCCCACACTCTGTCGGCCAAACTCTCCATCTCGTCTGTAGGGATGATCTCTGGGTAGTGCATAGTGGGTGGAGGAAGACCTGGAGAGAAGCGTGACTCAACATCCAACCACTGGGGTACTACTCTCTCTCCTAGATACCAGACGTGGCCCATATATCCCGAAAAAGGACTCGACTCTTGGATAAGTGTTTAGCCAATGTGAATCCTTCATAATCTGAAAATATAAGGCAATGGTATGGTCTCCAAGTGACCTGCAAATCCAAGGAAAAGTAAGTACATCACAAGATAAAAGGAATTTCAGTGTCAAACGTGGCATACCTCAGTGAGATCATTCAAAAGAAAATGAGAAGTGGTCCCCGGGGGATGGCACCGAGCCCTGATCACCTAATTATCTCACCATCTTGTGGCTACAGGGAAGAAGAATGCCTGAGGGTCCCTCAGTTTGAGAGCTTTGGCCCCTAAGTGCTCAAAGCACCAAGGCTGTTTCAAGAGATTAAAGTAAGAAAGTGCAATCCAAATGAATGAAAGGAAATAGGTACAAGAAGGAAAGTTACCGGGAGGATGAAGCCCGCTCCCTTGAGACCTCAGTCTCCATATGACAGCAGATCTAAGGTCCGCAAGAGATATGCATAGGCGGCCCCTCCCCAGTCCTAATAATCTACCCCATAAAGATCTCGGAGGAAGAACACCAGGTGGATGTCTACTCCCCCTCGGAGGTCACTGAAAAGGCACTGACTCACAACAAATAGCAAGAAAGAATGGGCCACCTATAACATATTTCCTGGGTCCTCCCACAGGTCGGTTTTCCACCATCGGGCACTAATCTCCCCTAGACGGATGTGTGTCTGGCCAACCATAATGGTAATTCCTGTCAAGTATACAAACTCCCTGACAATTGGAATCCTGGGTAGGATCATGGGTCTACCCCCAAATGGAATGCCTATCAAGGCATAAAAGCATAGGGGTGTGTTGGTGATCTCACCAACAGGGAGATGAAAAGAATGAATACTCGACCACCACCCCTCCATCAGGGCCCCCACCAGTGCCGGATTGAACTTCCAGGTCTCTAGAAGGGCTAACCGGCACAAGTATGATGCTTCAACTATCTCCTTCACTCTACGAGGAAGCATCCTATGCCATGACTGAACCATGTTCAGATGGCCATACAAGGCTAGGGTAGGTGGTTCCCTCCCCTCATGCTAATAGAAATAAAGAATGTATAAAAAGCAAAAACGACATAAAAGATAATAAAAACAAAAGAGGAAAAACAAAACAAGAATAAAAGATGATCAAAATAATGAATAAAATGTAAAGACTTACCCAAGAACCCCATACGGAGTTACAGATATGATTCCGACTGTTGTGAAGAGTCTGCCTGGAGTACCAATCGGCCAAGCCCTCATCCATGTGGGAAGAACTACTTCAATTCTCCAGCTGGATTCTCCAAAAGTCTTTCTCTTTCTCTTTTCAGCCATATTTTCAGAAATCATAAAAAACTCCAAGAAGTTTTTCAATTTGCAAGAAGCCCCAGAAAGTTTCCCAATTTATGCAAAAGCCCACAAGAGTATCAAATTCTCCAAATGACTCCTTTAAGAACAAGAGGAAGAACTTCAAGAAAAACCTGAAGGTTCCAAAAACTCAAACCCACTCACTTCACTCGGAAATGTTAGAATGAGGAATGGACAAGGAAGGGGGACCATTATGTAGGAAAAAATTCGTTTTCCAAAAAAAAATTGAGATTCCAATCCCAAGGGGCAAATCAAAGTTTTTTACTACCAAATACCAAATTCAAAATTATTTTGGTAGTTGAAAGAAAGGTAGGTGGAAATTATATCACATAAAAAAGAGGAAAGTAAAGGTCAAAATTTTATTGATCAAAATTCAAGGTTAAAAGAAAAAAACAAGATCAATGGTAAAAGCAAGATCAATGATAAAGGCAACATTCCAAATCAAGGGTAAAAAGCAAAAAAGCGAGATCAATAGAAAAAAGAAAGATTCCTAATCATGGAACCAAAAATCAAGAATTAGAGAAAAAGAATCAAGAAAAGAAACAAGTGCATTGACCCGGCCTTGAGTGGCATAAAATTATTAAGCTGGCCCCAGTGGCCCAATTGCATTTACCCGGTCCTAAGAGGCCCTTTTTCTTTGTATCGGCTCCTAGTGACCTAATCTCATAGACCAAATCCCTAGGACTGGCGGATGGAAGTCCAGCCTAGGAAGAACATTTTTAATGTACTAACATCTTCTGCAGGGAGAGCTCAAATCTCTGCAAATGATGGATCAATCCCTAGGACTGGCAAATGGAAGTCCAGTCCAGGAAGAACATTTTTCATGTATAACATCTTTTACAGGGAGGGCTCAAATTTCTGCAAATGATAGATCAATCCCTAGGAATGGTGGATGGAAGTCCAGCTTAGGAAGAACATTTTTCATGTACTAACATCTTTTGCAAGGAGAGCTCAAATCTCTTCAAATGATGGATCAATCCCTAGGATTGGAGGATGGAAGTCCAGCCTAGGAAGAACATTTTTCATGTACTAACATCTTCTACAAGGAGAGCTCAAATCTCTACAAATGATGGATCAATCCCTAGGACCGGAGGATGGAAGTCCAGCCTAGGAACAACATTTTTCATGTACTAATATCTTCTGTAGGGAGGGCTCAAATCTTTTCAAATGATGGATCAATCCCTAGGACTGGCAGATAGAAGTCCAACCTAGGAAGAACATTTTTCATGTACTAACATCTTCTACAGGGTGGGCTCAAATCTCTGTAAATGATGGACAAATCCCTAGGATTGGTGGATGGAAGACAAGATTGAAAGAACAGAAAATTCCTTTCTCAAAATCAGCAGTCCAGGTAAGTCCTAAAACTCTAAAAAGTTGAGAGATTATTTATTGCATTTTTCAACTCCGTCATAAATAAGCAAGATGACGGCAGCACATGCTCCGAGTGACAAAATGTGGTCGTTCTTTTCTTTGCCTTTCAGCCGTTGGCACAGGCCTCGGCCAAAGAGGGGCATTCTATAGACACCCAATTTGTCACACTCCTCTGGCTGTGATGAAATGTGGATCTTGGACGTGGCTCCCGGCTTTCGATTAATAGAGATGATGAAACATTCCCCTACTTGAAACCATAAAAACCCCCACCCGGGAGAGAAGAGAGTCTAATTTTGACTTTCTATATACAAAGGAATCTAGTCAAGATGATCGTATAGATGGATAGTTCTCAAAAATATGGTTCTGACGATATATGGCACGTCAAAATCGGACTGTCGGATCTCCCGCGATCATCCTTGAAAAATTACATTTTTTCGTACGTATGTCGTGCACACTGACAGGCCTACTGGAAACTTGAAAAAATCCCCTACCTATCCCAAACACCCTAAAATTTATCCCATACCTACCTAGATAACCCGAAAACATTCCCCTACCTGAAACCCTAGAAATCCTCACGCGGGAGAGAAGGGGTCCAATTTTTGACTTTTTATATACGAAAGAATCCAATCAAGATGACCGTACGGATGGATAGTGCTCAAAATTATGATTCCGAAAATATATGGTGCGTTAAAATTAGACCGACGGATCTCCTGTGATCATCACTAAGAAAATCCATGATCGCGCACGCTGCACGCTAGCCAGTAGGCCAGCCCTTGTGCCTGCTGCCCATGGCTGCAGCACATGGCTACTGCTTATGGGCTACAGCACATGTGTGCTAGCCAACCCACGCCCCTCTGCCCATGCCTATGCCCACTCTGCCCATGCCCGCACCCCCGCAGGCCTATGCCTGCGCCCCCTCTGTCCATATGTGCCCCTTTGCCAGTTATTTCCCATGACCGCAGCACATGGCTGTTGCCCGTGGTCGCAGCACATGGTTGCTACCTATGGCTGCGGCCTATGCTTACTACCCATGCCAGCTGCCCCAACCAACCCTGTGTGCTGCGCACCCATGCCATAATGCTGCACACCTATGCCACTCATGCCACTATCCGCATGCCATGCGCCGCACACCCATGACATTGCCCGTATTTCCTGCCCTCCTATACTGACTATGCCTTGTGCACTTCTGCCTAATCTTGCACGTCACCGACAATGTCCGAGATTGGTTTTCCACTGGCCCGATGGGTGAAGAGGGATCTCTTCACCCACTTGAGACCAAAATCCCACTTTTTGGCTAAGAATTATCTCTCCCAAAAATTCCCTTTTTACCCATTGGATAAAAGCTTGTTTCACCCATTTTAGTCCAAGAAACCCTTTTATCCATTGGATAAAAGCCTGCTTCACCCATTTTAGTCCAAGAACTCTCTTCTGTCCGTTGGGTAAAAATTCTCTTTCCTTCCCATTAGTCTGAAAAATCTATAAATACCCCCTCCTTTGGATTTCACACACCAAACAACCCCACCTCAATTCATAGTAGTAAAGCTCTGTCCTCTCTCCTCCTCCCCCCCTTCTTGATTTTCTTTGGTTCGTCAAAGCGATCTTCGTCAAGATCCGAAATATTGTTCAGATCTTCGAAGTGTTCTTTAGGACTTTGAAGATCTTTAATCTAAATTCTTATTCCAATCCAGTTTTTGCCAAAAATAGTGTGTTTTTCAACCCCCTCCTTTGAGTGTTCTTGGTTTTTACCAGAAATAGAAACCCCCCCTTGAGGTTCTTCGGGACTACGAAGAGATCTTTATCAAGATCTGGAGCTCTGACCTCTCTCCTCCTCCCCCCCTTCTTGATTTTCTTCGGGTCTTCAAAGCGATCTTTGTCAAGATCCGAAATATAGTTCAGATCTTCAAAGTGTTGTTTAGGAGTTTGAAGATCTTCAATCTAAGTTCTTATTCCAATCCAGTTTTTGCCAAAAATAGTGTGTTCTTCAACCCCCTCCTTTGAGTGTTCTTGGTTTTTACCAGAAATAGAAACCCCCCCTTGAGGTTCTTCGGGTCTACGTTATCAAGATCTGGAGCTCTACCCTCTCTCCTCCTCCACCCTTCTTGATTTTCTTCGGGTCTTCAAAGCGATCTTCGTCAAGATCTGAAATATAGTTCAGATCTTCGAAGTGTTGTTTAGGAGTTTGAAGATCTTCAATCTAAGTTCTGATTCCAATCCAGTTTTTGCCAAAAATAGTGTGTTCTTCAACCCCCTCCTTTGAGTGTTCTTGGTTTTTACCAGAAATAGAAACCCCCCTTGAGGTTCTTTGGGTCTACGAAGAGATCTTTATCAAGATTTGGAGCTCTGCCCTCTCTCCTCCTCCCCCCTTCTTGATTTTCTTCGGGTCTTCGAAGTGATCTTCGTCAAGATTTGAAATCTTGTTCAGATCTTTGAAGTGTTCTTCAGGACTTTAAAGATCTTCAATCCAAGTTCTTATTCCAATCCAGTTTTTGACAAAAATAGTGTGGTCTTCAACCCCCTTCTTTGAGTGTTCTTGGTTTTTACCAGAAATAGAAACCCCCCTTGAGATTCTTCGGGTATACGAAGAGATCTTTGTCAAGATCTGGAGCTCTGTCCGGATCTTCAAAGTGTTCTTCAAGGCTTTGGAGATCTTCAGTCCATTTTTAGGTCAATCCATTTCTCTCCAAAAATAGTCATTCCTAGCAGAAGCCCTGTCTGAGTGCCCCTGTAATCTTTCTAGAAATAGTCATTCCCAGCGGAAGCTCTGTCAGAGTACCACCTTAGCGTAGCCCTCCCCCAGTCTATCCCCAGCATAAGCTCTACCGAAGTGCCACCTCATCCTAAGTCCAGAAATTGCTGTCCCTAATCGAAGTTCTATCCGAATCCTAATCCAAAAATAGCCTTTCCTAGTCGAAGCTCTGTCCGTATCCAAATCCCAAAGCAATCGTTCCCGCTGAAACCTTGTCCGAATACCATCACAATCAACATCTCTTAAGAAAAGAAGTTGGAGGTCAAGACCATCTTCCCCTGAGCCCGGAGAAACAAGAAAATTAGTCCTAGCCAATACTAATCAAGGGCCCACCCCTCTCAACCCAAAATAAGGGTTAAGTTCAGGTATAATTTCTCAACCAACTTGTCATAATGTAGACTTTATATAGATCTTTTTTTCTAGGGCATATAGTAGTTTAAATTCAGTCAATGTATATATGTGTGATAACTTAGCCATGCATGTGGAATAGTAATAATTGTGGAAAATGTTCGTTCTTAAGTATCTAGTAGGAAGACCGATTGAACCGAGTAGATTGGGTGTCTAACACCTTCCCAATTCTACAACCTGACACTTACCCTAAATCTCTGAACCAGACTAACTTTCAGGCCCTTTTCTTAGAAATTGGGCCCACCCCCGGGTCCTAGTCCCATAACCTTAGGTGGCGACTCCAAACCCCATTTGTATGATCCCGATCCTCATATTGGATCATCATCAAACCCTCATCTCAAATGACGAATTTTACACTTTTACAAATATATGCCCCCACATATTACTGAGTGGCGATATGGTGATGCAGGGCCCACAAGGTAAGCACACATGAGACACCCCTTCTCCCCCCATGAAAGAGACCCAAAAAGAGGAGAGAGGACGGAATTGTCGCACACAAGTCCATTTCTAGCCTCTACCCTCACAACATTGGGCAATAAGAGTATGGGCATGAATAAGGATGGAAGCTTATTGATTTACAGGGGTGGGTGGTAATTTTACACCTGGATTGAAATCCTCTATTATTCTTAATCTTGTAATTCTATGCTATTCTACCTATAGAAGATGACACGTGGCACTACTGAGGTGCATGGCTAAGATTAGGAGAGAGAAGGTTATCACCAAAATCGGTTTAGAAGCTCTTAAACAGAACCAAGAATTAAGATCAAACCGGGTATCCCGATTGAAAGCCCTAATCTTAGTTTGAACCAAAGCTGAATTCTCTATATCTCCTATTGAAAGCTCTCTCTCTCTGTTACCCATTCTCGCGCCCAAAGCTTGTTGAAAGCTCGCGCATGAAATTTAGGGTTTTCAGTCCCCATTCTTGCACCTGAAGCCCTCGATCTGAACATGAAATTGAAGCCACAATTCTGTGGTAGGGTTTGAATCAAATCAAACCTCTGTTACCTCTCTCTCTCTCTCTCTCTCTCTCTCTCTCTCTCTCTCTCTCTCTCTGTTACCCATTCTCGCGCCCAAAGCTCGTTGAAAGCTCTCCATGAAATTTAGAGTTTTTATTCCCCATTCTCAAGCCTGAAGCTCGCTGAAATCTCTGTCACGAGATTTAGGGTTTTCATTCTTCATTCTCGTGCCCGAAGCTCTCGATCTGAACATGAAATTGAAGTTGATTCTATGGTAGGGTTTGGATCAAATCAAAACTCTGTTACCTCTCTCTCTCTCTCAAGGAAGTGAACCTCTGTTAACACTCTTGATCGATTGCGACCAATCAGGCTTGGAAGGAAGCAGTAATCGACAGTAGGTAAACCCTAAATATTTCTATCTTTCCTTGTCTGTGTAACTCTCTTTCTCTTTCTCTAATCTTGCATCTGCTCTAGGTTTGCAATGGAACATCCTAATTTGTTCTCTTAGTTTTTAACCTATAACAACCTAGCCTATATAATGAATTCTAATACAATATATAGCTTCCAAATTTGTGTAAGCATTCTCAAATTCACTGTTTTTAGAACTTGGGCTAAAGCTTTTGAAATGTTGCCAAGGACGAGATCATAGTGGATTAGATGTTCTTACGTGGCCTCAATCCAGGCATGATCAACCTGTAACAACCTAGAATCTCTTTTTTTAGGTTACTTCTGCTGCAATTGTTATTTGCCTAACCTATTCTCTTGGTTTTTAACATGTAACAATGTTGTCAGGGTGCTCGTTGGTATGTATGAACCAAATTTATCTAATTGTCATTTTCAAAGTATGGGGACCTTGGCTAGGAAAGATTTGATATGTTTAGCCTCAAATATTTTGCATCGACTGTAAAATCTTTTGTGATCGATTGATAATTGAAGCATGAATGTAGTAGTTTCTGAAGAAGGATTGTGATGTGTGGTTGATGAACTTATGTTAAAAAAATAATTTGTCATTGTCTATGTACATTCTTTTTAGTTCAAGTATGTGGTTCAAAGTTTGTTTAGTTCTAGTGTGATTTGATTTTCCATTGATCTTATTTGGTTTGTCCAGTATGGAGAATGCTAGTTTAGATGTTGAGAGGGAACCTCGGGTTGGGATGTTATTCAATTCAGATCAGGAAGCATACGATTTCCACAATAGCTACGGATGGACAATGGCGTTTATATTAGGAGACTCTTTGTAATAAGAGCAAGAAAGACAAGATAATTATATCTTCAAAGGGATTTCTCTGTTCAAAAGCTAGTTATTGGCAACAAGACAAACAAGACATCGATACTAGCAATCTATGAGTGGAGACAAGAACAAGTTTCCAGGCACGGATGGCCATACATTTGACTAATTATGAAAAATACAGGTGTCATGACTTTGTTAAGGAGCATAATCACATTCTTCATATTTCAGCAATTGTTTATATGATGTGTTTCGCAGAGGAATATGTTAGACATGCATAGATATGCAATTGATTTGGCAAATGACTTGGGGATCAAACCTAAATCTACATTTGAGTATATGGTTAGGCATGCTGGTGGGATTCAGAACCTTAGCTATACAATTGTTTGAATTTTAAAAGTAACCGTAAGAATACAGATCAGTGTAGCTAACAAGTCAAACATAAGGAGAGAATCCACTTTATTTTAGGCTTCTTCTAGTAATGTGGAAGTGCACAAATTAATTATGGTGATCTATTTCTAACTACTGTCCTAAACAAATGCATCTAAAAACGTCCTAACCAACACATCTAGGGAAATTGAAATTGAAATTGCAATGAAAATTGAACGACCTATCCATTCACATCTAACCCTAACTATTCGTCATCTAGGAGTTTAAATACTCAAATCACGCAATTAAAAAGCAAATAACTAAAAGTAAAAGTGCTGAAATAATAAGTGCTGAAAAATAAATAAAAGTGCAAAAAAGGGGACAAAGCCAGAGAGAGGCACACAAGTAGGTTTCTCTACTTAGCCCGAAGGATGCACCATGAATAATATGAGCTTCCCTACTTAACCAGAGAGTAACTCTACAAAGGGTTGCTCTACTTAGCTTCAGGGAAAGGGATGCAATATAAATAACGGAAGTAAAAGGATGGTTCTATAGCTAGACAGGGAAAAAGCCAACTCATGCATCTAGTCAAAGACCTTCGGGGAAAGGGAAAGCAATAATGTAAAACTGAAAATTTAAAACCTAATTTAAGAATGATGGGTAAAAAGAAGAGGGAATGAGAGGGGGATGAGAAGACTACTGTAGGAGCTTACTTACTTGAACTTCCATACTTCAATCCTTGAACTAAAATAACTTGATTGATTTGAAATACTACCAGTCCTAAAAACTAGATAAATCTGAAATTGCTAGGCCTGGAGAAAACAAATCATGAAAAGAAAAACTGAAAGAGATGCTCCACAGCTTGTTCTTGTCACCTATAAGTAAGCCTAGAACTAGAAATTAAAATTATTACACATTTGAATAACTTGAACAATAAAATAAAAGACTTGCATTAATAAAAAAAAAATTACAAAAGTGCTTGCATAAAAAAAACTAAGAGAAAGAACTAAAGAGAAAAAGAGAACACAACTAAAAGCCTAGAAGAAGAGAGGAAGAGAGAAAACCATAAAAGAGAAGTGTGTCCCCGCCCTCCCCTTGGTCAACTCTTTTATATAGTGATGAGAGGGAGTACAATGATTTTTGGTTTCCTAGTTTAGGAATTTTTTGAGATTCTTGTTGATGAGGTGGAGATTAGGAGATAAGAGAGAAAAAAGAGAAAATAGGGGAGAAAATTAGAAGGACGACCAAGTGTGGGCCCCCCTTGGATCGAATTTGTGTGGTGGAGGAGAGAGAAGAGAGAAAATAGGAAATAAAGTAGGGGAGAGAGAAGCTTAGACAATTTTTCCTTTTTTTTTTCCAACTTTTTCTCCCTTTTTTCTGTTTTTCTCTTTTATTTCCTTCTTTTTCTCTCTCTTCAGACTTGTGCACAAAGGTCTCCCTTGGCCGACCTCCTTGCTTTAAGTGATGAGTAGGGGAGAGAAAATCTTCCAAAAAAATGACAGCCAAGAGGTTCGAACTTGAGACCTCTTGGTGAGCAAGGGATTTTTGCACACCACAACTCACCAACTATGCTGGGTAGTTGTTAAAAAAATAATCATTAATCACTCAAGAGGGGGGTCCATCGATCTTTGTTGGGATCTTAAAATATTCCTTGTACCCCTGGGACAACTATAGACGGGATGGTTCTGCATCTCGGTTTAGTTCTGGTCCATTATTCTTTTTTCTGTTCCGAAAAGAATAATCACTTGTACAGATGACCAAACGGATGTGTACTTTTAATGCAATATGTCAATCTTACTCAAAATTTCATCCTCTTCGTATCCATAAAAAGTAACGGGACCTCTTTATGTGTAGAATTGGAGATACAATGCTCGATAGTCCTTAAGGCCTTAAAATATAAATCCTACAAAAAGAGAGTAAAACCTATGGTAGCTCCATTCTAAATATGTAAAATGCATGCTTTGCTACCTAAGATTTCACACATAAATGTGCTCATCAGAATTCCCCCACACTTAGACTTTGCTAGTCCTCGAGCTAAACAAAAAGAAAAAGAATAAAAACAAAAAACCTGACTCACTTTCATAGGAATCACAGTTGCACTTAGCATGTGCAACAAGCTTTTAAACCCCTAGGTCACCCTTAGTGGACGAGTTTTGTCTCGTGAGCATTTGTAGTGAATATACACCCAAAACTCAGAAAAAATGAAATCCCAACCTTGGCTAAAGGTAAGGGCCATATCAATCCGGAGCAAAAATAATTTTTCTTACACTTGATCTAGGGACCCCCACACTTGAATGTTTATTACCCCATATCAATTTCAGACTCAAGCATATTTCTTAATTCGGAACTCACCTTGTCTCTTCCAAAGCATCCTTATCTTAAGGTAAGACCACTTATGAAGTAATAGGGAACCAAGGACTAAGGCTTTGGAGTATTTTTGACTAAACATGTTACCAAGGCATTGATGATATTTACACATATTTTCCTATTGTGTGGTTTTCTTTTTTTTTTTTTTTAAATAAACTCTATCCTACTCCACTACTGTTGCCCTGAATGACATGGTGGAGAAAACACCAGACACCCAAGTTATTATGTAGCTTCACTTTTTGCATATGCCCACGTAGACAGTGATGCTAGAGTTCTTTGAGAAATTTCTTTCCTAAGAGTTTCAACAAGACACCACGCTTCCTGAGGAGCAATGAGCTGTCTAGTTCCAAGGAAATCAAATTTTATTTCACTTTCCATAATTCTTTTAAAATTCTGTATTTGTCAACACATGCCAAATTAAAAAGGTCTCAACTCCAAATCAAGAGTACAAGGAACCCATATACTTACATATGGTCCAACACCATAAAATAGGGGTCTCTTATTTTTCAAAAGAGAGTCCCACCTCAAGACACATACTTGTTTCTTTTTTCTCAACAAGGTTTTTATGTGTTCAACATGGGTACCTTAATCAAAATTATTACCTTCATACATCAAGGAACCGAATGTTATAATCATTAGCCAAAAGCCAAAGTAGGACTTATATCCTTAGCAAGCTTAAAAACAAAACCAAACAAAGGGGAAAAAGCAAAAACAAAAAGAAAGCAGAAACAAAAAAGAAACTGGTTTTCCTCCCCCATACTTAAATCATGTAATGTCCTCAATGCATGGAAAGAATTAAAAACAAAGACAATGCAAGGGGGTAATACCTGAGTAAAAGTTAGTAATTTATGTAAAGAGGTTCATGGAGATCTATGACCTCTTCTAGAGTAGAAGATGACAACTCAATGAAGGGCTTCAACTTATGGGTGATCCCATATTTCTTCATGAGGGCCTCAAATGATTTATTACAAAAATGCTTGCCCCTATAAAAAATGTAATAAATGATCTCATTATCCATCCACTTTAGAATTTCTTTTTGAATGGCTTCCTTCATCACCTAGGTTAGCTCTCCTCTGGGGTTCCATTGAAGGTTTGAACCCCTCAATGAGGTGAATATGATGTTGAACAATAGAAGGGCTAATTTCTTTGATGTCAACCATGGTCCAACCTATGGCTTTCTTATTGTCTTTTAACATTTTAAGTAATTCCTCTTCCTGGCTAGAAGTCAAATCTAAAGAAATTATTACGTAAGAGTCTAGTTAGGCCCTAAGAAAGTATAACTCAAATTAGATGCAACTCCTTAAGATCTAGCTTAGGGGGTTCCACTATAGAAGGTTTGGGAGTGAAATTGGAAGGGTGTTCTAAGGGCTCTATAGGTGGTTGAAAACTCCAAACCTCAGACATAATTTCGTCATCAAAACCACCCAATTGTTCCATACACTCTTGAAATTCAGAATCAAAGTCAAAATATGTCTCAATGGAATATGAATTTCCTGGAGCATATGAACATCCTCCTTATAGGGATTTGGTTGCTTACCCACCCTAAAGACATTAAAATCTACAGAAGTGTTCCCAAAAGAAAGTTTTATGGTACCATTCCTACAATTAGTTATGACATTGCTGGTTGCAAGGAACACTCTACTAAGAATAATTGGGATCTAGTCCCGAATGTTGGGAATTGGTTAGGTGTCTAAAACAATGAAATCAACAGAGAATAAAAATTCCACAACTTTAAGTAAGACATCTTCAACCATTCATTTAGGAATCTTAACAGATCTATCTGCCAACTGAAGAGTAGTTTCAATGGCTTTCAATTCTCCAAATCCTAGATGCTTATACACATGGTAATGCGTTACACCTGCTCCAAGGTTAAGTAAGGCATGCTCAATGTAAGTGTTGCCTATGACACAAGCTATGGTAGGGCTCCCTGGATCCTAATACTTGACACTATAGGCTGAGTAAGTATGGAACTAATGTTGCCTGCCAAGAATGCCTTTTAGGGCACAGTAGTGATACGTTTGTGAGTAAAATCTTTTAAGACCTTTGCATAGGTGGGGATCTATGATATGACAACCAAAAGAGGGATTTTCACTTCTACCTTTTTGAAGACTTCTAAAATTTTTTCTATGGAAGCAGTCTTCTTTTTGTTTACCAACCAATTAGGAAAGGGAACAGGAGGAACATAAGCACTGTTAGGATTTTACTCTTTTTCAGAAGAATCATGTTTGGGTTTCTCAACTAGATCATCTTTAGTTACTTTAGGTTCATTAGACGAACCTGAAATAAGAGACACACTTGTGTCCTCAACAGAAGGAGAGTTAACAGGAGCAATAGATGGGAAAGATTTAGGAACACTCTGTTGGTACTCTCGGCCACTCTAAGAGTTTAAACAATGTTACATTGGTTAGAGGGCTCTTGTTGTATACTATTTTGAATTGAATTCAACTGATTTGGAACTGGTTGATGATTCATATTCACATTCCTGAGATTTGGTTTAGGTTGACTAGGCATCTTCCATTTCTCCCTTTTATGAAAAACATTAGCAAGTTGGGAGATTTGCTTCTCCATGTTATGTTGGCTTGTCATGAAATTACTCATAAGAAGTTCCATGCTTTTCTCTAAAGAAGAAAGCCTAGCTAAATCATCACCTCCTCTCATGAATCCTAGAGGTTGATTTACAGGAGGTGGTGGAATAGAAGATTGAGTGGGGATCCTAAAATTGTTTTGCTGATTAGGGGGAATGTTCCTTTGATTGGCTTGTTGGGGAACAAACTTTTCTTGACTCAAGGGTTGAAAATTAGGACCTACTTGATTATTGGCTTGATTCTAAGAGAAGTTAGGATGGTTCCTCCATCTTAAATTATAGGTCTGACTCTAAGGATTGTTTTGGGACATGTCATTCACATTTTTAGGACCTATATTCAAACCATTCACATGAAAAATATTAAGGCACTCCTCCATCACATGCGTGGGAGATTGGCATCAACTACACAGGCATAGAATGATTTATTTAGTTTAGTAGGACAGGTCCTTAGACTACTATGGCTTTGAGTCTTTTAATAAGACTCTCAAGTTGAGCCTCTTTGGCCACAACACCTTCCATAAGGTAACCCTTATTTGTCCTCTCAATTTCTTACGTAGATACGTAGATTCCCATTTCTAGTTTTCTCAGCAAATTCAAGCAAAAAGGTCCAAGCGTTGGCTTCATCTATAAAAGATGTAAAACCTTTGGGGCACATAGACTCTAACAACTGCTTGGTCTGATAATCAACACGCTCATAAATGATTTGAAAAATTTTCCATTTATCAATTCCATGGTGAGGGCATTGCTGAAGGAGGTCCTTAGATCTCTCCACAAATTTAGAGAACGACTCACTAAGTTTCTGCTTGAATTGAAGAATGTCACCCTGAATTTATTAGTTTTATGCAAAGGAAAGAACTTTTTTGGGAAGGCTATAGTAAACCCATCCTATGTGGTAATGGAATTGGTAGGCAGACCATAGAGCCATTTCTTTGCTTGGTCCTTGAGCGCAAAGGTTATGAACCTTAATTTTACAGAACACAAACCTCCTCAAATTTCCTAAGGAATAGGTATGCCTCCTTAGAGGGCAGCCCATGGAAATGGGGCAACATAGTGATATACTGATATTTAAGCTCAAAATTATTGCCTTGGGCTTGTGGTAGAACTATGCAGGAAGGTTGGGCTCCTCTAGCAGGGTAGAACCTATATTTAGAGATTTAGGTGGAGGATTTGGCTGTTTGTCTCCCATATTGAAAGGTATTTATGAGAGTATAGGTATAGGGTCACTACTTGTTGGATTTCTTCTTCTAACCTATTCTCAATATTACGTATCCACCTAGCACTCATGCAACAGGACACTATCCACAACTAGAATAAGACTAGAACAAAAGAATGGAAGAAAAAAAAAATTATTTTGGATTATTTTGGATTTTTTTTTTTTTTTTTGCCTTTTTGTGAGCTTACCGGCAAGGATCTGGGGTTGCTCAATTCCTGAGGTACTGCTACAGGGCAAAACCTATCTTTATCATACTATGAGGCTTGGCGACCTCCACCGATACAACTATTATTGCAAGTTGTTCTTCTCAGGAATTCAATAAAAGAAAAGGAAAAAGAAAACAAAGCAAACAAAGTACTCCCATTTACCAAAAGAAAGCGAAAAATAATATGGAACTATCTCCCCGGCAACGGTGCTAAAAACTTGTTTGAATTTTAAAAGTTATCGCAAGGGTACGGATCAGTGTAACTAACAGGTCGAACACAAGAAGAGCATCCACTTTATTTGGATTTTTTTTTCCTTTTTGTGAGTTTACCGGCAGGGATCCGGGGTTGCTCAATTCTTAAGGTACTGCTACAAGGCAAAACCTATCTATATCATACTATGAGGCTTAGAAACCTCCAGCGATACAACTATTATTACAAGTTGTTTTTCTCAGGAGTTCAATAAAAGAAAAGGAAAAAGAAAACAAAGCACTCTGATTTACCAAAAGAAAGCAAAAAATAACATGGAATTGTCTCCCCAGCAACGGCGCCAAAAACTTGTTTGAATTTTAAAAATAACTGCAAGCGTACGGATTAGTGTAGCTAACGGGCTGAACACAAGGAGAGCATCCACTTTATTTTAGGCTTCTTCTAGTAATGCGGAAGTGCACAGATAAATTATGGTGATCTATATCTAACTACTGCCCTAAACAAATGCATCTAAAAACGTCCTAACCAACATATCTAGCGAAATTGGAATTGAAATTGCAACAAAAATTGAACGACCTAACCATTCATCATCTAGGAATTGAAATACTCAAACTACGCAATACAAAAGCAAATAACTGAAAGTAAAAGTGTTGAAATAAAAAGTGCTGAAAAGTAAATAAAAGTGCAAATAAAGAGGACAAAGCCAGAGAGACGCACACAAGTAGGTTTCTCTACTTAGCCCGAGGGATGCACCATGAATAATATGAGCTTCCCTACCTGACCAGAAAGTAACTCTTACAAGTCTTGCTCTACTTAGCTTTAAGGGAAGGGATGCAATATAAATAACAAAAGTAAAAGGATGGTTCTATAGCTAGAGAGGGGCAAAGCCAACACATGCATCTAGCCAAGGACTTTGGGGGGAAAGGGAAAGCAATAATGTAAAACTGAAAATTTAAAACCTAATTTAAGAATGATGGGTAGAAAGAAGATGGAATGAAAGGGGGTGAGAAGACTACTATAGAAGCCTACTTACCTGAACTTCCATACTTCAATCCTTGAATTAAAATAACTTGATTGATTTGAAATACTACCAGCCCTAAAACCTAGATCTGAATTAAATCAAGTCTGAAATTGCTAGGCCTGGAGAAAACAAATCATGAAGAGAAAAAATTAAAGAGATGTTCCATAGCTTGTTCTTGTCACCTAGAACCAAGCCTAGAACTAGAAATTAAAATTATTACACCTTTAAATAACTTGAACAATAAAATAAAAGGCTTACATTAATCAAAATAAAAGACTTGCATTAATAAAAAAAAATTACAAAAGTACTTGCGTAAAAAAAAAAAAACTAAGACCAAGAACTAAGAGAAAAATAGAGCACAACTAAAAACCTAGAAGAAGAGAGGAAGAGAAAAAAACCCTAAAAGAGAAGTGTGTTCCCTCCCTCCCCTTGGTTGACTCTCTTATATAGGGAATGAGAGGGAGTACAACAATTTTTGGTTTCCTAGTTTAGGGGATTTTTTGAGATTCTTGTTGATGAGGTGGAAATTAGGAGAGAAGAGAGAAAAAAGAGAAAATATGAGAGAAAATGAGAAGGACGACCAAGTGTGGGCCCTTCTTAGATCAAATTTGTGTAGTGGAGGAGAGAGGAAAGAAAATAGGAAAGAAAGTAGGGGAGAGAGAAGCTTGGACGATTTTTCCTTTATTTCTTTTTTCCTATTTTTTCTCCATTTTTTCTATTTTTCTCTTTTATTTCCTTTTTTCTCTCTCTTCAAACTTACGCACAAAGCTCTCCCTTGGACGACCTCTTTGCTTCAAGTGATGAGTAGGAGAGAGAAAATATTCCAAAAAAATCTCCGAAAAAATGGCAGCCAAGAGGTTCAAACTTGAGACCTCCTCAGGAGAAAGGGATTTTTGCACACCACAACTCACTAACTACGCTAGATAGTTGTTGTTACCAAAAAAGGACCTGTAATCACTCAAGAAGGGTCCAATGATCCTTGTTGGCATCTTGAAATATTCCTTATACCCCTGGGACAACTGTAGATGGGTTGATTCTGCATCTCGGTTCAGTTATGATCCATTATTCTTTTTTCTGGCCCAAAAAGAATAATGACTTGTACGAGTGACTAAACTGATGTGTACTTTTAATGCAACGTGTCCATCTTGCTCAAATTTTTTTCCTCTTCACAGCCATGAAAATAAATGGGACCTCTTTATATGTAAAATTGGAGATACAACGCCGCATAGTCCTTAAGGCCTTGAAAATATAAAACCAACAAAAAGAGAGTAAAACTCAAGATAGCTCTATTATTAAAATGTAAAATGCATGCTTTACTCCTAATATTTCACACATAAATGTGCTCATTAACATCCCAAGATGTTATAAACTATCTCTGTACTAAAAGAATGCGTGCCTTATCTTATGGTGAAGCAGATAGTTTGTTGAAGTACTTTATTACCCCAAGTAGAATCAACCCTCTTTTACATTTGCATTTCAACTGGACAGTGAAGAATAAATAACTAACATATGTTGAGCTAATCCGAAGATGATAATTGTTTACGCATAATTTAGAAATGTAGTTAGCTTTGCCACTACATTTTGCACCAATCAAAGAGTGTAGGCTATTTAGGTTATTTTCTGAATTAATCATCATAGAGGATGCACTACATTCGGGGATGTACTTTTATATGATAAGAAGGCCGAATCTTTCAAATGGTTGTCTAAGGTATTTATTGAAACACATGGTGATAAGAAACCTATAACCATCTTTATGGACCAAGATATTGCTATGGCTAGAGCATTACTAGAGATGTGGCCTGAGACATGACATTGGGTTGTGTACCTGACACTTAATGCAAAATGACTTTAAGTATTTAGGTAATATGATGAAGGATGACACTTAATACAAAATTTCATTAAGTATTTCGGAAATATGATGAAGGATGGCTCGTGTTTTCTTAAGGGTTTAAAGAAATGGATATTTCAATATGATGAGGAGGATCATTTTCGAGGATGCATGACTTAAATTGTTTATTGAAAAGAAAAAGTTGAGAATAAGTCATGGTTGCATTGGATAAATAGACTTAAATATAAATGGCAAAATATTATACGAAAAATACATTAATAATAGGCATTTGGAGTGCACAGCTTAGTGAGAGCTTGAATAGTGATTTAAAGGATTATTTATAGTCAAGTTTAGATCTTGTGTAATTTTTTTAGAATTTCGAGAGAGTTCTCTCATTCATAAGCATGCTAATGAATTAAAAGTTAAATTTGAAGCAACAAACAAGATACCAAGACTCATTTTTTTAATGTCACTTGTTATGAAACAAGTTGAGGAGCTGTACACTTTGTAATTTTTTTACTTATTTCAAGAGCAATATAACCGGATGGTTTGCTACATCAAATGCTAGAGTGGTGGGATTCCTTTTATTGAATTTTTGGTTGGGATTATTAATGTAGAATATGAATATAAAGTCTGCTGTAATCCATTTGATGGGATCATAACTTGCTTTTGCAAGAAATTTGAGACAGATGGTCTTCTTTATTATCATTGTTTGAAGTTTTGGATATAAAAGTGTATTCCTAAATTTTATACTTTGAAGAGATTGACACGTGATGCAAGAAGTACGATGCTCAATGATAATAAGAGGAAAGAAATTGAAGAAGATGTTAACTTAACTTGTATGTAACGTTATAGGCATATTTGTTCTGAACTTGTTAAGTAACACTAGAAGCTTCAAATACAACTAGGGGATATGAGATGGTTAAAGATGTTGCTACTGAATTAAGATTGAAGCTTGTAAATATCAGTATTAATGGATTTGATTACCCACAAATATCAGTTCTAACTGATTACCCAAATGATATATGCAATGGAATACGTATGAAGAATAAAGTGACAAATACAAAAGGTGGTAGATGGTCAAAGAGTGGGGTAGAAAAACAAGGGAAAGTAAGAAAAGTGAAGGACTAAGTAACATTCAAGGATTAAAAGAACATCATTTAACTCTTGTACCTAAAATAACCTAGAGGGGGGGTGAATAGGTTATACTAGTGGAAATTAACTATTTTCGATGTATAGGTCACAAGTGTGGCTGCAAGTTAAAATAATGCAGAGAAAATAAAACAAGTACAACCACAAAACACAAGATTTATAGTGGTTCGACTCAATCCGAGTCTAGTCCACTCCCTGCAAGAATCCTCTTGTAAGGTATTCCACTAGTTCTCCCTTTCAGTACGGTAGGTAGGGAAGAAAACCTTTACAATCTTTTTCACAGATAAGAGTATCCTTACAAATCTCTTTTACAGGCAGAGAGGCACCTTTACAACCTCCTTTGCAGGTAGAGAGGTACCTTACAATCTCCTTTAAGGTAGAGAAGCACCTTACACTCTTTTAAGGATAAGAGGGTCCTTACAATCTCTTAAGGATGAGAGAGTCATTACACAAGCCTAAGTACAGTCTAGACTTAATGTAAAATAGAAAATGGAGAAGTCGATTAAAAGAGAATTACCTCCGGTGTGGTGCAAATGAAATATGCAATGATGATAGAATGAATGCACCTTTTGAAATCTTCTTGATGTTTGTAATATAAATGCCAAGATGTAGATGAAGACTTGTAGATGGTCTTGAATTCCTTTTGAATGTAAAATAAAGAACTTGAACTCAAGAAATGGTGTAGACCAATTCTCACTTCTAATACTCAAATAATGCTTTTCTGAAGTTGAGATTAATTGTTAATTAATGAGTAGTATTAGAGGTATTTATAGATGAGCTTAGGAGAGCATTTTAGGTAGTAAATCTCACTTAAATGGTCATATTCTGGGTCCACTGGTCGACCGCCATTGGTAGCCGGTCGACCGCCATGAGCCGTTGAGGCAAAATATAGCCGTTGGGGCACTTTCAGGCAGTCACCGATCGACCAGGACTTTTTAACGGTCGATCGACTATGGTCTCGAACAGCTCCGGTCGACCGGGGCTTCCAGCCGGTCGACCGCCAATATGACATACTCTGTTTTGACAGAATGCTGTCATGCCGACCAGTCGTCAGTGTTTTGACCATAAATTTTCGGTCCAACCTTGGATTGACTTGAGATCAGTTGCGTTGGAATCACAACTCAATTTTCTTCAACCTCTATGAAGGTTTCATCTCCTGATACCGACTCTAAGATTATCCAAAATACCCTTAAGTCAGGTTAATGTGGTTTTCACAGAATTTCACTAGAACACATTTTTCCTAATATGTTCCTTACCACTTAGAGACTCTCCATACTTGGTCAAGGTATGCTCTATGGCCATTCTAGTATGATGCAATGCACATGCATGTGGTGAGTGCATATATATATATATATATATGTGTGTGTGGAAGTTACAAACTACATTAAAAGTGACCAATCTATCCAAGTGGTCTTCTTCTTCACTTGAACTTTCCACTCTTTGGCACTTTATCTTCTTTTCTTCTTGTTTGCAATTCCATGTCTTTAAACTTCATGTCTTGACATCTTGAAGCTTAAATTCTTATGATATTTTCTTCAAGCATTGATGCCAACTTGTTGATACTCTTCATTTGATGACTTCAATCTTCATTTCTTCGTTTCATTCACCAAATTCGATCTTTGATATGAAGTCTCTATAAAACAATACTTAAAGAAAAATTGTGACATACCTTCATATGTTTGTTATCATCAAAACCAACTATAGGAGTGTGAGCATATCCCTAACAATCTCCCCCTTTTTGATGATGACAAATAGATGATTCTCAAATAAAATAAATAATCAATTATCAATAAGTTGGAGAATCATTTCACAATTTTTCCCCCTTTGTCAACAGCAAAAAGTGGGGTATTAAAAATCTCTATATTGTCTTTTTCCTATTGTAACCTTAATAACGAGTGTGGGCAAAATAGCCTCCTCTAAGGGTATGCTTAAAAAAAAATAAGCATGTAGTCAAGACTAAAACATGCTCCTCCTAAGCATATGCATCATGTAAAATTGCATTCAAAAAATGAGTATTAAGGTGAAGCTCCCCCTAAAAATATGCAATAGATGTCAATAAAACTAACATACATTCAAGCAAGATAGATCATTAAAAATTCTAAGATGGTTGATGATGCCAATCATTGTCAATTTTGACAAACATTCTACTCTTTCAAATCTTCCAGCAAATATATCTATCAGAGAACCTTTTTGGAGTAGGATATTTAATCCCTTCTCTAATGATATCAAAACAACTATCAATGCATCATCCATCTTTTACTTTGGCTCTTTGAGCCAATTGAATCAAGCATATATTGGTCCCCATAATCTCATGGGTCCATCCATGTTACAATCAAAATATCCCTTCGGTTTCCAAACCCTTTTGGGTGTGTGAGGTCTAAATGGTGTGTATGCCCTTTGTGAATCATATATTTCATAATGTGCTGGTGGTCTGTAAGATTTAAAGTCTCTTTGAGCCTTATATGGTCTATAAAGTGGATGAGACATTTGATGTGTTTGTGGCCAATAGGGGTATGTGGTCTAAAATCCCTTTGAGATTTGAAATTCCTTTGAGGTCTATCATGCCTTTTGGAGGGAATGTAATAATATACATAATGGACGTTATTCCTTTTTGAAACTTGCCTTTGGTAATAATGGGGAATTCTTCTCTTTGGAGAAACTACATTTTCTTTTTCTTTCCTATGAGGTGAGGTTCCACCATCATAACCAAGCCCTTCTTTGTTTTGAGGACTTTTGCATTGGGATTCTAATAATGTATCCAAAGTCTTTTGACCTTTAGTAAATGTATGAAATATGGTAGTTAACTTTGAGTTATCCTCCTCAAGTTCATACATTTTATATGTCAAGGATTCTATCCTCTTGTTAAGGGAAAGAACCTCCTTTTCCAAATTAGACTTTTCAGTCTCAAGTTTCAAACTTTCTTCATATAAAGCTTCAAAAGCTTGTTGAAGATCATCATCATTAGATTCATTATTTAAAGTATCTAAATAATGATATTGAGAACTTACCTCTCATTCTTTGTCTCCATAAACCATTAAGGCAAGCTCTGTGACTTCTTTATCGGAGTCACTTTCATCTTCATTTGATGAGACTTCCTCATCATTTTCTTCTTCACTTACTTCATCCAATTCTTTGGTTGCTTTGAAAGCAATGAATTTGGGATGTGCTTTCTTGAATTCTTCATGGAGATCCTTTTCATGGGTACGAAGTGAACCCCCCATTAATTCATATAGACTTATCTCGTTCAAGTCTCGGGTTTCATTGATAGCAGTCGTCTTTCGTTTCCACTTGGTAGGTAGTGATCTAAGAATTTTTCTGGCCATCTCAAAGATGGTGTAAGTCTTACCAAGTCCTTTCAAGGAATTTACAATATTAGTAAATCTAGTAAACATGTCAGAAATATTTTCATATTCATGCATTTGAAATAATTCATATTCTTGTATAAGCATGTCTACTTTTCTTTCTCTTACCTCTGTAGTACCTTCATGTGTTACTACAAGTGTGTCCCAAATTTCTTTTGCATTTTTGCACATACTTACTCTGTTGAATTCTTCCTCATTTAAAGCACATTGGAGGTAGGTGAGAGCCCTGAAATTGTATTGAAGAAGTACTAGATCATCGGCTGTCAATTCTGATTTATCCTTTGGCACCGTCTTTCCATTAACAATTTTGGTGATGACATATGGTCATCTTTCTATAGTTCTCCAAACAAGAAAATTATATCCACAAATAAAATTCTTAAATCTAAATTTTTAGAAGGAGAATTTTTCTCCATGGAGGCTTAGATGCATCCATTCCTTCAAGTGGTTGATTAAATGTAATCATGATCTTTGACTCACTTTAAGACAACTTAGTCTTATATATTGAGCTCTTGCTCTGATACCAATTGAAATAACCTAGAGGGGGGTGAATAGGTTATACTAGTGGAAATTAACTCTTTTCGATATATAGGTCACAAGTGTGACTGCAAGTTAAAATAATGCAGAGAAAATAAAACAAGTACAACTACAAAACACAAGATTTATAGTGCTTCGACTCAATCCGAGTCTAGTCCACTCCCTACAAGAATCCTCTTGTAAGGTATTCCACTAGTTCTCCCTTTCAGTACGGTAGGTAGGGAAGAAAACCTTTATAATCTTTTTCACGGATAAGAGTATTCTTACAAGTCCCCTTTACAGCCAGAGAGGCACCTTTACAATCTCCTTTACAGGTAGAGAGGCATCTTACAATCTCCTTTAAGGTAGAGAAGCACCTTACACTCTTTTAAGGATAAGAGGATCCTTACAATCTCTTAAGGATAAGAGAGTCCTTACACAAGCCTAAGTACAGTCTAGACTTGATGTAAAAAAGAAAATGGAGAAGTGGAATAAAAGAAAATTACCTCCGGTGTGGTGCAAATGAAATATGCAATGATGATAGAATGAATGCACCTTTTGAAATCTTCTTGATGTTTGTAATATAAATGCCAAGATGTAGATAAAGACTTGTAGATGGTCTTGAGTTCCTCTTGAATGTAAAATAAAGAACTTGAACTCAAGAAATGGTGTAGACCAATTCTCACTTCTAATGCTCAAATAATGCTTCTCTGAAGTTGAGATTAATTGTTAATTAATGAGTAGTATTAGAGGTATTTATAGGTGAGCTTAGGAGAGCATTTTAGGTAGTAAATCTCACTTAAACGGTCATATTCTGGGTCCATCGGTCGACCGCCATTGGTAACCGGTCAACCGCCAAGAGCCATTGAGGTAAAATATAGCCGTTGGGGCACTTTCAGGCAGTCACCGGTCGACCGGGGCTTCCAGCCGGTCGACCGCCAATATGACATACTCTGTTTTGACAGAATATTGTCATACTAATTAGTCATCAGTTTTTTTATCATAACCTTTTGGTCCGACCTTGGATTGACTTGAGATCAGTTGCGTTGGAATCACAACTCAATTTTCTTCAACCTCTATGAAGGTTTCATCTCCTGATACCGACTCTAAGATTATCCAAAATACCCTTAAGTCAGGTCAATGTGATTTTCACAGAATTTCACTAGAACACATTTTTCCTAATATGTTCCTTACCACTTAGAGACTCTCCATACTTGGTCAAGGTATGCTCTATGGTCATTCTAGTATGATGCAATGCACATGCATGTGGTGAGTGCATATATATATATATATATATATGTGGAAGTTACAAACTACATTAAAAGTGACCAATCTATCCTAGTGGTCTTCTGCTTCACTTGAACTTTCCACTCTTTGGCACTTTATCTTCTTTTCTTCTTGTTTGCAATTCCATGTCTTTAAACTTCATGTCTTGACATCTTGAAGCTTAAATTCTTATGATATCTTCTTCAAGCATTGATGCCAACTTGTTGATACTCTTCATTTGATGACTTCAATCTTCATTTCTTCGTTTCATTCACCAAATTCGATCTTTGATATGAAGTCTCTATAAAACAATACTTAAAGGAAAATTGTGACATACCTTCATATGTTTGTTATCATCAAAACCAACTATAGGAGTGTGAGCATATCCCTAACAGTACCAAACAGTGCACAACAAATGAAGAACAGATAGGAAGCGTCACTTCACTTCTGGTGAGTACTTTTGGGTTGGGATGCAGTTTACTTTTTTATTTTTCAGTTCAATTTGGAATTATTGTAATATATTTGTTTCCAATATTATTTCTCATATCTCATATCTGCAGTTCATCAACTTCTGGAAGAAAATTAGATTTATTTTCATTTCACTGTATTTATTTTTGTGATATTATAGACATTCACATTCCTCTAAATATTTCCTTTCAAGCTTACGATATGGCTATTCATGACTGTCTCTATTTTTTCTTCATACGTAGGAAAGAATTATACTAAGTTTTTTTTGTAGGTAAGGAGTTTTTCTGTTCAAAATGGTAGAGCAGCTGAAGTAATACTTAGGGTATGGTGGTTCGAATCCACCAAGACTCTTTAGGATATTAAGAATCGAGTTGGGTGATTATAGCTTATTGAAGGGACAAATGACTTTTCCTCAATTATATTCTCCTAGATTTCAACTGCTTCTTGTTCACTGCCAAATTTGTCTTTATTATTGCATATGGTCTGGGTTGTGTACCTTAGAGGTGTTGAAATGATGTTACATTTTGACAAAGGTCATAGGTTTATTGCTTCTGTCTAAATGCTCTGTTTTATATGGGTGATTGTGTCTTATTCTAGGTTTGTAAGATATAGAAGTCTAAGACGAATACCAAATGGAATAGCTGTCCACCCTTGTTAACTGTTACACATTTGCATGATAAATGCTCTGTATTATATGTATGATGCAGATTCATTAGGATTTTACACAATACAAAGTTAGGTCGGGTGCTTAACCTTTACCTTCCACTACTGTAAATGATAGAGAAGGCTAATTTGATAATCAGTAAATGATAGAGAAGGCTAATTTGATATTTAGAACAATTATCTATTAAATTCATTTCCAGCATCTTCTGTTGCAATGAGGAGTGGACAGTTAAGTCCTTTATTTTTGCATTACAATGAGCCCTGATGGTCTTCTGCTATAGAGTTCAACTATAGTAGATTCAATGCCCTTTCATTTTTCTGATGGATACTCTTCTGTTGTTAGAGTTCAACTATTGCTAATCTGGTGTTGCCTCAATATAAAAACTTACCTGAAAAAGAGTTGTTCTCACTTCCATTTATACCTAGACCTCTAATCTGATTTTTTCAGATGGAAGGCATGAAATGCGAATGATTTCATAAATAAAAATCCGGCAGTGATTTATGATGCTCACCACACCCTTGATACGTTATTCTGTAGTGGAGTTGTTAGGCTTTACTTGATAACTGTCACACCTCAATTCCAGTAGACCCAACTTACCATTAGGAATACCGATGGTGTGAGTAAGACACGTACCTGTCTTACAAACCTACCAGGATCTCTGATAGTAGTACCTTAACATTTTCACAATCTCACATCATAAACCAACATAAGCAGTGAAATCAAAGTATAGTAGCGGAATCATAAATAAAATGGAGAAACGTCTAATGATAATATAATAGCAATACCCGAGTTATTCTGTTACATTCATCCATGACATATAATATAATCTCAAAAATATAAAATCCACATTTAAACCCAAAAGTATCAAAGTATGAAGTAAAATCTCATAGTGTGGCGTAAGCATAATGGTCGCAAGCACAGTCCTGATCGAGCTCCTCCGATTTTGGCATCCATTAGTTACTCACTCCATACTCTAACCGAGAAGATACTGAGTCACCGGCTATTGGCACCACGGTACCTGCATCATCATCTAAAAAGGGGTGTATACGTGGGGTGAGCTTTCCAACTTGTTCAATGAGGGGGTGGGGTCAAGCCCATCCAAGCAAGACAATAGCAGTAATAATTTATGATGCATGAATGCAAAAGATTAAACACATAGTCCATGATGCTTGTGATGCAGTTTATTTATTTATTATCCGCCTAATAATACAAACTAAGTCTAGTAAATGCTACTACGGTGCATTAGGTTGTATCCTTCGTCTCGGAACTGCCATCGACTACGCAAGGATACAAACCCGAGTAGTGAACAGAATCCTACCTGTCCCTATATGTGTCCATGGGTCACCCAGCAAACCCTGATAACCCCCTCCTGGCAGTCACGACGCCGGTACACCATTGCTATGCTGGACAGGTTCCTGCCTCCAACAACAATCACATCGTACCGCGGGTGTGGTATTCCAAAAAGGTACATCAAATATACCACAATGGGTTATCCAACACCTCAACCTCTATTGGCAAGGGTTCGTAACATAGGGAGTGATACTTCACCACATATATGCTATATGCCTTTATAGTGATACAGTTAATATGAATTACACGATACCGATAAAACCTCGGCCACAAAGTGCAATCCATCTCTAAATACAGTCTTGCGTACAAGATACTAGTGAAACCTTGGCCACAAAATGAAACCCGAGAACGTTTACCTAATCTAGCATGCATATCACAGTTGAGTATGGACTATACGACACCGGTACCAATCATCGGCCATGAAGCGCATCCATTTCCAAATGCGGTCCCAGGGTACACGATACCAACGAGACCTTGGCCACAAAGTGTAACTTGTGACTATAACTCCAATGCACATAATCAATGCATGAATGCAACATATATACGGCAATCACGACACCGGTACCACCTCGGTCACGTCGAATTTCATCTCACACACAACCAAACACACAGCTATCATTGTACCAGAACCACCTTGGCCACACTGGATCTCGTCATACATCTCCATACAATTCATATCATAATCATAAATGAAAAATGTAATATATCATCATCGCATTTAAGCAATTACAACTAAAAATATAATTCTAAGCATGTGAGCAATTTAATAATAATAAGCATTTTAGAAATAAACATAGTCCATCCCTCACCTGGTTTACGATCAGGTGTGTTTGGGTTCGAGTACGACCACCGATCAATCAAATCAATTTTGGCTTCGAGGCATATGTGTATCACTATCCCAGACACAAAGGGAATCGTACATCAGTACGTGTCGGGAACATCAGAAGGGACTCACTTGGGTCACCCCAAAAAAGTACAGTCAGGGTTTCCCAGTGATAGTAATGTCACCGGAAACACCAATCAGAAAAAGGATATTTCCATTGAAAATATCAGAGTTATTTTCAGAGGTGGTGACAAAGAGCTCACAAGCCCTTGTGATCCACCAGAAATATGCCACCGGAAGTAGAACTAGTGGATCCGGTGGGCTGTTTTCGATGGTGATTTAGAGTAGTCCACCCATTTTGGGGCTTTTTTCCGTGGAGTTTATAGGGGATGTTCCTAGCATCATTCTAAGCCAAGAAAATTCCAATTCCACCAAGCCAGTTGAAAGATACGTCGATCAAATGATCGAAACCCTAGTTGGTCTTTTGGCAATACATGTTGCCGAAGCTCACCAGGCTTGGTTCGAGCTCGGCAACAACACCGGGAGGGTAGAACATGCATTCTACAACCTTAATATGGTTTGTACACCAAGATTCCATCTATACCTAGCTTTGTCTAGGTCAAAATGAAGAGAGAGAGTGATATAGGAGGTTGTACTTACCTCTAGCAACGATTCCGGTAACAAGGCGGCAGCTAGCACCAAAGTAGGCCTCCAACCTCCTTCTTCATCCTCTTCTTCTTCTTTCCTCTCCTCCTCTTCTCTCCTACGTTGAGCACAATGGAAATGAGGATTTCATTTGCCAACTTATAACTTAAGTGGACCTTAGGGTTTGTTTGGTTTGGACCCCTTTTGGACCAATCGGGTTAAAATGAATTTCGAGGCATGAGGACCCACACAATTTGGTCCATAAAGTGCTCACATTACGAGAAAGGTGTGGAAGATGATTTGGGATCATCCGAAGTCATTTACAATGAGAGTGGCGGGAACCACAGGCATCGAAACCCCAACAGCAGCCTGTTAACCCACCAAAAATAGGCACCGGATCCAGGCCCAGGCTGCTTCTAGTGGCTTGTTTCCTGTGGTCAAGATAGCTTACTGTCCCATGGCTGGTCTCGCATGGGTGGTTGCCCTTGGACATGCTCAAGGTTATTTGATGAGTACTAAAATTCAAGTGTGGGGAGTCGGGTCACCTACCATCTGGGATCGGAAGGTATGAATCCCCTCAAGTTAGGCAGGCACGTGACGCACGAACATGTGGGGTCATCTCTACCCCTTCGAGAATGCACAGCCATTAGCCAAAATCTGATCATACTTTCGATTTTCGATCCGAGGCCTGTCACAACAGTTTCAAATTAGACCCGATTAGGGCACGGGTGTAACATTCATCCCACCTTACAAGAATTTCGTCCTTGAAATTGAATATACCTGGTAAATCAAACAATCCAACATACTACTTCATCATTTCATCCTCTCGCTCCCATGATGCTTCCTGTTTGGGGTGGTTCATCCATTTCACTTTGACGAAGGAAACAGTACTGTTGCGAAGAACATGGTCCTTCAGATCAACAATCTTCTCTGGATACTCCACGTAGGAAAAATCCTCGTCCAATTTATGGGGTATGTAAGTTAAGACATGAGTGGGGTCGGGAATGTACTTCCTTAACATAGAAACATGGAAGACATCATGTATACCTTCCAACTTTGGCGGTAAAGCTATCCGATAAGCTACCAGTCCAATCCTCTCTAGTACATTATACGGTCCTATAAACATTGGACTAAGCTTTCCCTTCTTGTCGAACAGCATCACCCCTTTAATTGGGGAGATCCGCAAGAACACCTTGTCTCTAACAGAAACTCCAGATACTTCCTCCTAACATCCGCGTAGCTTTTCTGCCTGGACTGAGCTGCCTTGATCCTTTCTCTAATCACATTCACCTTCTCACTAGTAGCCTATATCAAGTCTGGACCCAAAATATGCCGCTCACCAACCTCATCCTAATAGAGTGGAGTTTGGCACTTCCTACCATACTGTGCCTCGAATGGGGACATTCTGATGGAGGCCTGATAACTGTTGTTGTAGGAGAACTCAATAAGGGAAATGTGCTCATCCCAACTATAACCCATATCCAAGGCACATGCTCGGACTAGGTCCTCCAATGTTTGAATAGTCCTCTCCGATTGACCATCAGTTTGAGGGTGAAAGGCAATGCTGAAAGCCAACTGTGTGCCCATAGCCTTCTGCACACATGTCCAGAACTTGGAAGTGAACCTGGGATCTCGATCAGAGATGATACTAATTGGTACACCATGCAACCTGATGATGTTATCGACATACAACTTGGCCAACTTGTCCATAGAAACTGTGATCTTGATTAGGATAAAGTGAGCTACCTTAATTAAGCGGTCTAGAACTACCAAAATGGCATCCATACCCTTCTGTGTACGGGGTAGGCCTATGACAAAGTCCATGGTAATATTCTCCCATTTCCACTCCAGAAATGGTAGGGACTGTAATAACCTATGGGGCCTCTGTCTCTTAGCCTTGACTTGCTAGCATGTGAGGCATCTAAACGCATGCATGGCCACATCATTCTTCATTCCTTTCCACCAGTAGGAGCCTTTGAGGTCCTTGTACATTTTAGTGCTGCCGGGGTGAATAGAGTATGGAGAGCTATGTGCCTCTCTCAAAACTATATCTCTCAAATCACCATCACTGGGCACACACAACCTCCCTTTGAACTTGAGAATTCTGCTTTCAGTTACAGAGAAATCTGAGTCCTTTTGGGTTCCTTCTATACATTCTGCTATCAGCTTTTGCAACTCTACATTAGTAACCTAAGCTACAGTGATCCTATCCACCAGACTAGGTTGTACCACCAATGTCGATAGTGACAAAGTGACATCCTCTACTAATAGTTCCAAGTCTAGTTTCCTACCCTCCTCTAGGAGATATTCATTGGTGCCCAGTGATGCAAGAGTTAGTTACTGGGATTTTCGACTAAGTGCATCAGCTACCACATTGGCCTTTCCTGGGTGATAGTGGATAGTATAATCATAATCCTTCATCAGCTCTAACTAACGCCTCTTTTTCGGTGAAGAAGTACTTGAGGCTCTTATGGTCACTGAAGATCTCACTCTTCTCACTACACAGGTAGTGTCTCTAGATTTTCAATGTAAAAATCACAGCTACCAACTCTAAATCATGGGTGGGGTAGTGCTTCTCATAATCCTTCAATTGATGGGATACATAAGCAATGACCTTCTCGTGCTATATCAATACACAATCCAATCCCAACTTTGAGGCATCATTATACATAACCATACCACCTGTGCCGGTTGGAATAGTCAAAACTGGAGCTGATACTAACCTTCGCCTTAGCTCCTTAAAGCTCTTCTCACAAGCATTAGACCACTCAAATTTTACACCCTTTTGTGTGAGTCGGGTCATCGAAGTAGCAATGCGAGAGAAGTTCTTGATAAACCTCCTGTAGTATCCGACCAATCCCAGAAAAATACGTATATCTGCCACACTCTTGGGAGTCTCTCATTCTAGAACTGCCTTCACCTTGCTTGGGTCAACATCTATACCCTTATCTGAAACAATGTGGCCTAGGAATGCCACCTGTGATAGCCAAAACTCGCACTTGTTGAATTTGGTATAGAGTTTCTTCTCCCTTAGCCGTTGCAATACTAACCTTAGGTGAACAGCATGTTCTTTTGCACTCTTGGATTAAACCAAAATGTCATCAATGAATACTATCACAAACTTATCTAGGACATCCTGGAATACCCGGTTCATCAAATCCATAAATGTAGCCAGTGCTTTAGTCAACCTAAATGACATTACCAAGAATTCATAATGTCCATACCTTGATCTGAAGGCTGTCTTACTGACATCACTATCCTTGATCCTAAGCTAGTGGTAGCCCGATCTAAAGTCGATCTTAGAGAACACCTTGGCACTTGCAATAGATCGAATAAATCATCTATCCTTGGTAAAGGATACCGGTTCTTGATGGTTAGCCTATTAAGCTCCCAGTAATCAATGCACAATCTCATACTTCTGTCTTTCTTCTTGACAAACAAAACCGGTGCTCCCCATGGAGACACACTAGGTCTAATGAATCCCTTCTTCAAAAGGTCTTGAAGTTACACATGTAATTCCTTCAACTCTATGGGGGCCATGCGGTAAGGGGCCTTTGACACTGGTGCCGAGTCGGGGAATAGGTCTATAGCAAACTCTGTCGCTCAATCCAGTAGCAAACCTATCAAGTCATCAGACAATACATCGAGAAATTTCCTCACCACACTTAGTTCGGTCAATGGCATAATCTCAACCTTAGTATCCATCACAGATGTTAAGTAGCCATGACATCCTTTGTTCAGTAGCTTCTTCATCTGGAGTGCAGATATGATAACATTCTTGGGTTTCTTGGGCTTATCCCCTTGGAACAGAAACTCATCATCATCACGAGGTCAAAAAGTGATAGTTTTCTCTGCACATAGCACACTGGCTCTGTATGCGGATAACCAGTCCATTCTTAAAATCATGTCGAAGTCGATCATATCCAACTCGATCAATTGAGCATTCAACTCATGATCACCTATGGTCACTCGACAAGGCTTATAAAACATAGTTTAAACCCACTACACTTCCTTTAGGGGTGCTCACACCAAACATTGAGTCAGTCCCTTGGGTAGAATGCTCATCTTCTTCGTAAATGCTAGTGACACAAATGAATGTGAGGCTCCTGAGTCAAATAACACATGTTCAGGCAATAATGGTATCAATAATGTGCCTGTCACTACACCGGGTGCAACCTCAGCATCTTCTGCAGTCATAGCAAACACTCTGCCCAATGGTCTCTAGCCCTATAGGGGCTGCGCTAGTCTAGAGGCTGAATATTTCTACTGGGGCCTAGGTGGCATAGTGTAGGTTGCATCACCTGGCCTTTGGTGGGGGCATGTCCTCGCCATGTGGCCCAACTGATCATAATGAAAGCATCTCGGGCTCGAACCCGAAGACTGAGATACAACACTAGATCGGGAGAATTGGGAAGTCTGACTAGCATCAGGCTTCTTGAATGGCACTAAAGTTGGGTTGATAAAGAGCACTCGAAAAGGTTTGCTGCCTCCCCTAGAATCAGTAGATCCCATTGGCCTCTTTTCGGTCCCTTGCTGGGCCGTGAAGTTGTCTCTATGTCGATCTTCAATAGATTTGGCCACTTAGACCACCTCAGTATAGGTCTGTAGTTTCAACCCCACAATGGTTGACCCAATACCTGGTCTCAATCCTTTCTCAAAATTCTTCACTTTAGCTCTATCACCTTTGAGATGCTCAGGAACAAAATGGAATAGCTCCTCGAAGCGTTGCTGATACTTGAGCACAGACTGGGAACCTTGAACCAACTAAGAGAACTCACTCTCTCTCCTATCCCGGAAGCTTTCTGGAAAATAGTTCTCAATAAAGGACCCTTTGAAGTCTACCCAAGTGGAGTTTAGGTTACTAGCCCTCAGAATAGGCTCGGTGGCACTCCACCAATCATCTGCTTCATTCTGTAACTGATAGCCCGCGCACAAAATTTTTTGCTCATCAGTGCAGCCCATCAGTTTAAAAACTTTCTCCATTCCACCAATCCATCTTGACAGATACAACGGGTCTTGGCCTACCTTTGAGAAGCATGGGGGCCTAAGCCGTTGAAGCTTCTTTATCATTTTCGTAGACTGTCCAGCCCTCTACATGGGCCTAGGGTTGATCCAGCAGCGGGTCTTGCACCTGCCCATGCACTTGTGCCCCACTAGATGTTTAAAGGGTAGCTGATCCAATAGGTATTGGAACCAGTGTCGGTGGAGTAGGAGGTGCAGGCAGTGCATTATGAGCTTCCATTGCTGCTTGGATCCTATTATCGATCCCAATCATAAACTGGTTTTGCCTTTCTTTAACTCCCCGCATCATGTTATTCATGATGGATGCCACATCCTGGGCTATAAGTACAAGCCAAGCCGGAGGTGTATTTTGAGGTCTACCCCAATTTCGTGTAGGGGAAGCGAGAGGCGACAGGTGTGATTGGGATTAGGATCGGGTGTTCCGACATGACATGACTCCTGTGGAGGAATCCGATTAGTGCACATGCATATAAAAGGTTGCATGTAATTGGAACACATGCATACATAGTGGGTCCCACACGTACACGATAGGCAAAATTAGGGTTAGGCATGTATAAGTGGGGTCCACACATAGTAGGATCTGATCGCACACGTATCCCAAAGGTGCACACCATTAAAGTAACAAAAATAAAAATTTAGATTTGAAAAATAAAATAATTTATTTTCCAAATTAGTCCAGCCGAAATAGGGAGACTTCTCACCGAAAATATCAGTGTTATTTTCGGTGGGCAAAATAGAGAGCAAAATGTGAATTTTCACTTCATCGAAAATGGGCACTGGAAGCATGCCCAGTGTTTCCGGTGGACTGTTTCCGGTGGCACCAAAATAGCTATAAATAGGCTCGGGTTTGGATTTCATTGTACAAAACCCTATTTTAACTTATGGAAAAGGTGTGGAAACGGCCAAGGAGGACTTCGCAACCCATTCCCTACCTTCCTCTTGCTATTTCACAATCAATCGGCATTGCATTCTCACCAAAGGTATGTTCCTCCTCTCTGTAACCTAGTTTTGTGATTTTCTTCTTTGTGAGCTTTACATTCAACCATTAAATTTGGTTTTTCATCCTAAATCCTTAGGAATCATATTGCAACAATGTCTAGATGCCATGTATGTGCCCGACGTGCCATTGAACAAGAGGAGTAAGACGCCATCGCTCAGTTCAACCCCATCTTGTTCCGTTCTATGGCTAAGCGAGACCGTTGGGAATTCTTCGAGCATCGCAATGTGGACCTGGGAGTCTATGTTAGGACCAATGACTTTCGGGCATTCTGTCTCCATCAACGGTTTGATGAGGTTGGGTGGTATCGCATCTTAAAACCCAATAAGTACTACTACCCCACATTGGTCAGGTTGTTCTACTCCAACTTGTAATGTGTGAACCGGGGTACCGAAGAGATGCAGATCACCGACTATGTGAAGGGGGTGGAGATCTCCTTTGACATGGGGTAGTTGGACAATATCCTGATGGTCAGCAATGCCGGTGACCTAGTGTACTGCCCACCTAGGGCTCCAGCATATAAATTCTAGAGTTCCGATACCTTCCAAAAGATAAACGATATGCTGACTAAGGAGGCCAAGGGATGGAACCGATTAGTCAACTACTTTGTTACTCCAAAGGTCGTCTACCGTGTGATTCAGCTGAATGACATCCCCACTTACGGACACTATGATGAGGTATCTACACTACAAGCCTACGTGACCTACTGCGTGTACAGGGGGGCGCAGATACATCTTCCTTACCTCCTTATGTGGACCATGGTACTTTGTTCTGAAGGAGTGGATCGCCAAGTGGAAAGCCTATGCGATGGAAGAATACTTACTGACATCTTCTGCTACTTTGGGGTGGACTTGGAGGGAGAGGCACGCTTGGGTGAAGAGATCATAGACTTCAACCAAGATTCTCTGAGAAAGATGACCATAGATCTAAGGGAGGTGACGTCGATTCTAGGAGAGGGTCAACAGCCTATAGAGGTAGAGGGTGGCGGTGCCGGTAATGTCGACGGTGATGCCGGTGATGTAGGTGGAGGTACGGGTGGTGCAGGAGGAGAAGCGGAGAAGCTGCTGGGGTTGGTGGGCCTCCACCACCTGATCCCTAGACTATGGGTTCTATAACTGTTTCTACTTCTCGGGGCACTAAGAGTGCGAGATCTTATGGTCTCAATGATATAATGGCCCAACAGCATAAACATGACCTATTATCTTATGGACAATAGAGTGGCCTTCCTAAAGGCACAGATGCAGGCGATGGTCTTCCATCTTAGTATTCCGGTGCCTCCTCCAAGAACACATGGTTCGAACCAAGCACAGGGCCAAGGACAGAACTAGCAGCAGCAAAAGTAGTGGCATATTTTCCACTGTAGTTTTTAGGATTTTTTTTTCATGTTTTATTTGAGTTTGATGTTTTAGGTGTAGTTGAACTTTTACATTATGTCATTTACTTTAGTTATTTAATTTCTTAGACTTAGGCTATTTAGGATTTTCTGCTTTCTGTACTTTATTGTCTTATGAAAAATGTAAGTTGTGTATTCAAGTTCTCTATTATAATGAAACGGATTTAACACATATGCCTGTCTCCTGATTATAAAATTTCTATTATTGTTGTCTTGAAAGTTTTATTAAATCCTAATTTCCCCAAAATCATGGTTTGACTGAGATTGTGAGTTGAGGCAGAGCATCGTGCTCTGATACTATAGCTGTCACACCCCAATTTCAGTAGACCCAATTTTTCATTAGGAATACCGATGGTGTGAGTAAGACACATACTTGTCTTACAAACCTACCAGGATCTCTAATAGCAGTACCTTAACATTTTCATAATCTCACATCACAAACCAACATAAGTAGCGAAATCAAAGTATATTAGCGGAATTATAAATAAAATGGGGAAACGTCTAATGATAATATAATAGTAATACCCTAGTTATTCTGTTACATTCATCCATGACATATAATATAATCTCAAAAACATACAATCCACAGTTATACCCAAAAGTATCAAAGTATGATGTACAATCTTATGGTGCGGCGTAAGCATAGTGGTCGCAAGCACAGTTCTGATCATGCTCCTCTGCTTCTGGCATCCACCAGTCGCTCACACCATACTCTGACCAAGAAGATACTGGGTCACCCACCATTGGCACCACGGTACCTGCATCATCATCTAAAAAGGGGTGTATACGTGGGGTGAGCTTTTCAACTCTCTCAGTGAGGGGTGGGTCAAGCACATCCAAGCAAGACAATAGCAGTAATAATTTATTATGCATGATTATGAAAATTAAACATATAGTCCATGATGCTCGTGATGCAGTTTATTTATTTATTATCCATCTAACAATATAAACTAAGTCTGGTAAATGCTACTACGGCATTTTAGGCTATATCCTTCATCTCAGAACCGCCATCGACTAGGCAAGGATACAAACCCTAGACATGAATAGAAGCCTACCAGTCCCCATATGCATCCATAGGTCACCCAGCAAACCCCTGATAACCCCCTCCTGACAGTCACGGCACCGATACATCATCGGCCACGCTGGACAGGTTCCCGCCTCTGGCTACAATCACATCATACCATGGGTGTGGCATTCTAGAAAGGCACATCGAACATACCATAATGGGTTATCCAATACCTCAATCCCTGTTGGTAAGGTTCGTAGCATAGGGAATGATACCTAACCACATATATACTACATGCCTTCATAATGATACAGTTAGTATGAATTACACGATACCAGCAAGACCTCAGCCACAAAGTGTAATTCATCTCCAAATATAGTCCCAGGTACATGATACCAGCGAGACCTTGGCCACAAAGTGAAAACCAAGACCGTTTACCTAATCTAGCATACATATCACAGTTGAGTATGGACTACGTGACATCGGTACCAATCATCGGCCACAAAGCACATCCATTTCCAAATGCAGTCCTAGGGTACACGATACCAGCGAGACCTTGGTCACAAAGTGTAACACATAACTACAACTAAGTCTAATACACATAATCAATGTATGAATGCAATATACATACAGTAATCACAGCACCAAAACCACCTCGGCCATACCAGATTCTGTCTCACACACACAACTATACACACAGCGATCATGGTACTAGTACCACCTCGGCCACACTAGATCCCGTCATAGATCTCCATACAGTTCATATCATGATCGTAAAATGATAATATAACATATCATCATCATATTTGAGCAATTACAATTAAACATATAATTCTAAGTATGTGAGGAATTTAATAATAATAAACATTCTAAAAATAAACACAGTCCATCCCTCACCTGGTTTACGATTGGGTGTGTTCGGGTTCAAGTACGACTACTAATCAATCAATTTAATTTCGACTTTGGGGCACATGCGCATCACTGTCCTAGATACAAGGGAACCATACATTAGTACACATCGAAACATCGGGAGGGGCCCACACAGGTCACACCCAAAGGGTACAGACACTGTTCCTAAGTGACATTACTGTCATTGGAAACACCCAACGGAAACAGGGCATTTCCACCAGAAATATCAGTCCTGCTTCTAGTGGAGAAGTCAAAGAGCATATAAGGCACACATGTCCACCGGAAATATGCCATCGAAAATAGACCTAGTGGATCCGGTGGGCTATTTCTGATGGTGGTTCAGGGTAGTCCACCCATTTTGGGGTTTTCTGGCTCGGGCCCGATCGTCGGGATTTGTTCTATGGAGTTTGTAGGGGATGTTCCAAGCATCATTCTAAGCTAAGAAAATTTTAATTCCACCGATCCTTTTTGGAGATACGTCAATCGAATAATTGAAACCCTAGTTGGTCTTTTGGCAATACATGTTGTTGGAGCTCACCGGGCTTGGTTTGAGCTCGACAACAACACCGGGAGGGTAGAACACGCATTCTACAATCTTAACATGGTTTGTACACCAAGATTCCATCTATACCTAGCTTTGTCTAGGTCAAAATGAAGAGAGAGAGAGTGGTATGGGAGGTTGCACTTACCTCCAGCAACGATTTTGGTAACAAGGCGGCAGTCGGCACCAAAGTAGGCCTCCAACCTCCTTCTTCTTCCCCTTCTTGTTCTTTCCTCTCCTCCTCTCCTCTCCTACGTTGAGCACAAGGGAAATGAGGAAACGAATCCTCATTTCCCAACTTATAACTTAAGTGGACCTTAGGGTTTATTTGGTTTGGACCCCTTTTGGACCAATCGGGTTAAAATGAATTTCGAGGCACGAGGACCCACACATTTAGGTCCATAAAGTGCTCACATCACGAGAAAGGTGTGGAGGATGATTTGGGATCACCCGAAGTCATTTACAATGCGAGTGGCGGGAACCACAGGCATCAGAACCCCGACAGTAGCCTGTCAACCCATCGAAAACAGGCACCGGATCCAGGCCCAGGTTGCTTCCGATGACTTGTTTCCGGTGGTCACCGCTTGCTGTCCCATGGCTTGTCTCGCACAGATGGTTGCCCTCGGACATGCTCAAGGCTATTCGGTAATTTTTTATGCGTGCCGGAATTCAAGTGTGGGGAGTCGGGTCACTTACCGTCTGGGATCGAAAGGTATGAATCCCCTCCAGTTAGATAGGCACACGATGCACTAACATTTGGGGTCATCTCTACCCCTTCGGCAATACATAGCTGTGATTCAAAACCCGATCGTACTTTCGATCTTCGATCAGAGGTCTGTCACAATAGTTTCAAATTAGACCGGATTAGGGCACGGGTGTAACAGTGGTTGCCCTTGGACATGCACAAGGCCATTCAAAAATTTTGATGCGTGCTGGAATTCAAGTGTGGGGAGTCGGGTCACTTACCGTCTGGAATCGGAAGGTATGAATTCCCTCCAGTTAGATAGGCACGAAATGCACTGACATGTGGAGTCATCTCTACCCCTTCGGCAATGCGAAACAACAAGCCAAAACCCAATTGTACTTCCTATCTCCAATTTGAGGCCTGTCACAACAGTTCAAATTAGACCGGATTAGGGCACAGGTGTAACAATAACCTTACCAGGAGAGTGTCCATGGCCAAGCCAACCTGGTGCAACTGTCATGTTAGAAGGTTCAACTCAATGACCTTGGCAAAAACAACATGCAATATATGCATGTTCCCTTAATGTCACTATGTCATTTAATGCAATTCATCTCTATCGATTTTTGGACCACCTGGATCCTTAAGGTCATAAAACCATGAATCATGATTCATGAACCGCTAGAATCTTTAAGTACCTTAAGCCAAGAACCTTGAGTTGCTATCATTATGATACAAGCTTTCTCACATTTCTGTGTATGCTTTTTTATGTCATTTGGTTTTTGAATATGTTGACCACTCAGTGACATTCACTATCCTATTCAACGCCTTCCTACTTCCAAAGACCCTTGTTGCTTCCCTCCCATGGCTGCAGAAGGGAGAAATTGTGTCACTAACAAGTAGTTGTGAAATTACTACTGCAACATTAGAAATTTTCAAAATTGCCTGATATGATATAGTAAAAATATTCAAATTAGAGTGGAGTCCCATTTTATGCATTAGGCCTTGTATTTTGGATTCTTACATGCTCCTGTGTAAGAGTCTTGAATCATTGTCGTCACTTGATTGTTATTAGGTAATGGGAAATACTAATCTAGCTGCACATATATTATTGGTTGTTTGTTTTTGTTAAATCTATGAATTTGCATCTAAATAATGTCAGAATATAGAAAAAAAGAAAACTGAAAGTCTGAATATGATAGCCATGTCATTTTCCTTTATTTACGGATGGTCCTCCATATGCAGAAAGAGCATACATTACTATGATTACTTGAAGGTTACAAAGAAAGAGTATACACTGCTCAATGCGTCTACAGTCTCTGAACAATTCTTATTAACACTTTCATTTGAATGACATGCCCTTGTGTCTACAGTCTCTGAGTAATTCTTCCATGTTGAATCCAACCCAATAAAAGAGTCCAGATGTTTTTCACCTAACAAACATCTGTAAAATCATCGCCCAGGATTCTTTTGCCTATGAGAAGTCTGGATGACCATCATCCTTTCACCACCGGAACAAGAAATGGAAGTTAGTCGTCGGAGGGAAGACAAGGCTCATAGGCTTAACAACACCACATAAGAGTACGTGCGCTAGCACGCTACAACTAGCACTTTGAAGCCAGCTGAAAAACGGTTGCGCGCGTTAGCTACACATCAGCGGTTGTGCATCTATTTATGTGTCAAGTTCAATACCCCTTAGTATAGCTCAAGGGAAACATCAAGAGAGCTTAAATGCACAAGAAGAGTCATAGCACATGTAACAATATAAGCCACAACACATGTAACAATATTTCTTTTACATTCATAGTCATATTTCGCATTCCAGTAAGCCAAGTCCTAGCACAGGCCATTCAAAGCATCAACAAACACTATTACCATTCAAAGCATCAGCAACCACTATTACTAGAGAAACAACAACAGCATGCCAGTCAAAAAAAAAAAGTGCAATTGATCAAGATTAGAGAATGATTCCCCCACCTGAGAGTCGATTTTAGAGAGAGAGAGAGGGGTAACCTGGAACTACCTCGTCAAAAACTACAACTTCTGAATAATTTCACATGTATAAAAAAAATATTTAACTTGTAAGGCAAGAATGATTTTAGGCTGTGTTTGGTAACGTTTCTGTTCCAGAAATGACGTTTCGTGTCAAAAACGAAAATTTAAATTTCTGTGTCAAAATGTCGTTTTTTTCTTCTGTTTTTTTTTTTTTTTTT
>NC_056565.1:19329803-19339422 GCF_013358625.1 Macadamia integrifolia
TTTTTTTTTTCACTTTTTGTTCAAAAAAAAGAGGGTAATTTATAGCACCACCCCCTGGAGAATGCCACAATTATAAGACCACCCCCTCTATTTCACCAAATTAGATTCAAATCCCCTACCCTCAGTCACTGTTAAGGAATATACCATATATGCTGATGTCAACAATTATATCTTATTTTAAATACCAAAATGCCCTTATTAAATATGAAGTACCTAAAATACCCTTGTAATAATTTCTATTTCTTTTACCAGGCAACATAACTCGTCATCTTGCTCACACTGGATTCCATTTCTTACTCGCAAAGCGTCGACACACCGTTGGATTCGATTTGCTCTTTGGTGAGTGAATCGATTGGAAACCCTACCAAAATGGCAATCAAACCTTCGATATCAATTTCCTTGGCAATTGATATCTGGTATCTTATGCCGGCGATTCATAGAAGGCACTAGATTGTCATTGATCTGCATCTAGATGATCTCATCCATCATCTTCTCGTCGAAATGAAATTGGTTGCAGGCCGTGAGGCGAAAAATGGCTTGCACCATTCACCCACAAGACACAGGCAGTAGGCCCTACTGAGCAAGGTCATAGCTGCTTCTCCCCCTAGTCATAGCCGAGCTCCCTGTCCATTTTCTCCTCTTCTTCTTCTTCCTATGACCCTCTTCTTCTCCCCAGTAGCCTCTGCCGGTTTGTAGCCGCAAAGATGTTTTGCTACTTGAACTCTGCAATTAGCATCATAACTTTTTTATGGCTTTCATAAATATGAAAAATCTTCAAGGTTAATCGCAGAATCATTGCTCCAGTATATCTCTGAAAAATCTTTTGTGGAATTGGTTCTCAATACATCAGGGATAGGCTCTATCCAATGATTCAACTAAATTTGATTCCCATAAACCTAATCTATAGATTCTCTTATATAACTTATAGCTAGCTCCTCTAAGACCTTCTGAAATCATTTCCTTCAGACCACTAGAACCAACCACCCCAGAACCCAACACATTAAGTAAAACCTCAGCTAAACCAGATGTCTAGAAAACTACAATAGCTCAACTTTTGTTGTGACCTGTGGTTTGGTCACAAAAAAATTGCTGCCAACATTGATCGGCCACTCTGCTTCTCATCACCACCGTGAGCTCCTCTACATTTCCCCATACCTCCTCATTTGGGGTGAAGCTACGAATCTCCGATTTTTTTTTCTAAGGTATTAATGATTGACCATGAATTTCATTCCATGGATACGCCTCAATCGGTTGGAACTTGTCTAAACCCTTGGTCACAGGTATGGAGAGAAGGAGAGAAGGACATAAGGAGAGTGAAATAGTAAAAAGGTAAAGAGGGGTATTTTTTGGATAATGAAAATGGGTAACTTATCAGTGGTTTACTCATAAGGGCCAGAATGTCATTTCATAACATTCCTTAACAATGACTAAAGGAAGGGAGTCTGAGTCTAATTTGGTGAAACAGAGTGGGTGGTCGTATAATTGTGGCATTCTCCAGGAGGTATAAATTACCAAAAAAAAAAAAACACACCATAAATGCATCAAACTTTATTTCGTTTTTTCGTTCTAGGAATGAAAAAACTCCATAACGTTTTTTTAGAATATTACCAAAGGCAGCCTTAGTCTTCGTTCCCAAACTTGAGAATCGATGTGAGAGAGAGAGAGAGAGAGAGAGAGAGAGAGAGAATCAATTGAGGTTTACTTGCCGCCAATTGCTGCTTCTGTCCACACCTGATTGGTAGCAATTGATCAAAAATGTTAATAGAGGTTTGCTTCCTTGAGAAAGAGAGAGAGATCTTTCAGCTGGAGAATGAAAAATGACTGAGGTTTGAATTAAGATTAGAGCTTTTAATCAGGATACCTGATCAGATCTTAATTCTTAGTTCAATTTCAGAGCTTCTAAATCGATTTTGATGATAACTTTCTCTTTTCAAATTTGTATACATCCACCTCAGTAGTGTCACATATCATCTTCTACTCGTAGAATAACACAGAATCGCAAGATACAAGAATAAGATATGATTTTCTTCCGAATGTAAGACCCACACAATGAGGTATAGTACTTTTTTTCCCAATAAAAGTACTCTATTCCGGAGCTTGGTCTCCATACCTTATCCATCTTCTACCTCTTGCAGTCCTACCTCTTGTATCTTTAGCAGTGAATACAGTGAACATCAGATGGATGAGAGGACCTCAAGACACGTGTCTAAATACTTTCAATCATTTGATGCTCACTGCGTCACTGCATTCCTTGGAGAAATAATCACCCCCTCTGGTCTCTCTCCTCTCGTGAAGGAAGTTTAAAAAAATGGTCATTCATGGGAGAGGTTTTTTTTTTTTAATTTTTATCGGAGAGAGAGAGAGAGAGAGAGAGCCAGACAGCGACCTTTTCCTCTTTTAATAGTCTCCAGTGTCAGAAGTCATATAATTACTCTTCTGTAGACTGGAGTCCTGTCTCCGTGTCCAGGAGGGAGAGAATCCGGACTCCTCTTCCTCTTCTGTCTTATTAAATTACTGAGATAGAGGCAGTTGTCTCTTTTAATTCTCCTCCTCCTCCTCCATTTCTCTCTTGTTTGTGTATAGCCTTGAACTGAGATTATCGTCGGCAAAGGAAGAGCTTGAGGAGGACGAGGCAACTGTTTCCGTGGAAGGTCTGCAGCAATTGACAAGTTATCTGTCATCTCCAATTTGAGCAGTAGCAGCTGAAGAGTGGACACGGGTTCGAAACCAAGAATATGCGGCAACAGCTTCCAAAAGGCTCTGGTCCGTTTGGTTCATCTGTTGTAGAATTTGTCGTAGCCAGTGGCTGTAGACACCTCGTGTGCTTCGCTTCCTTTCTAGAGGACCAACTCCTTGAATTTTCACACTATTGTTTGTGTGTTTGTCTGTATTTGTGTTTTTTTTTTTTTTTTTTTTTTCCTCCTTAACTAGAATAGAGAGACCCCAACTGGAACAATGGATGCATAGTTCAGTTAACAAAAAATTTCTGTCTTTCAAGCCCGTCAAGTTTCAATTTGTTAGAAATGGGGAAGTGGGTTGAACACAGAGGCTCGTTTTCATCTCCTTGGTTTGTATTTGAAAAATGTCAAAACTTGTTTGCAGGGAAAGAGGAGAAGAAGAATATAAAGAAAACCAGTGTGGGTCTAGCCGCAATGGAGGATCAAAATAAAGTGACTCTGGCCAAGTTCCATAAAAATCAGCAAGAAACCCCTCCTCCAGTACCAAATCCTTCCTTCATACTCTTCTCTTCTAGGTCCAAAATTTCTTTTTTCTTTCTCTATATGTATGCTCTGTTTTCAAGCGTTCTTTCTTTCCTGTTCTGTTTAGCGCATTACAAGGCGAAAGCGGAAGAGAAATCCAAAGATGCTTCCGGTCAGGAAAAGAGGTTCTACTCCTCCACCTCCACCTTCTTCTCCTGATCATATGCAGGTGATTCTTTGGTGCCATTCTACATAACTATGTCTGCTCTTTTTTTTAAGTGTTTTTCCAATTTTTTAAGTGTTTTTCCTTCCCTCTTCTGTTTAGCGCAATCTTAAGCGGAAGCGGAATGAAAAGGAGGAGAGAAATCCAAAGGTGTTTCGGGTTAGGAAAAGGGCTTCTGCTCCTCCACCTCCACGTTCTTCTTCTTATCATAAGCAGGTGATCCACTACCCATCCATAGACTGTTCCCTGATGAGGCATTGTATCATTTTACTTTCTAAGTTAATTGCATAGTTTCCCATCAAGCATTGCCCTTTACCATGTTTAAGTTTTTCCTGGAAGAATTATTAATTTCATGCCTTTGCATTCGATACTTTGAATAGGTACTTCCTTATAAGGCCGCGAAGAATCAAAGTTTTGTGAGTGTTTCTGATGCAGCTAACTCGCATTCTATGAAGCAAGCTATGGAAGTTCAAATGAATTTAGCACCAGAAATGCCTAGTTTTGTGAAATTTATGCGTCAGACCCATGTCACTAAGTGTTTTTGGCTGGTGAGCCCCAAACAATCTTGTATCTGGAATAAACAAAAATTCCACGAATTTTAATCATTCTTGCTAGTGTAAATGGAGGCAATACTTTCTGTTGACAGTCCCTTCCTGTTGATTTCGGCAAGAACTTACCAAGAGAAGATTGTAGCATTACATTGGTAGATGAAAGTGGTGAAGCATACGAAACCAAGTACCTTGCTCGAAAGGTAGCACTGAGTGCTGGATGGAGGGGATTCTCTATTGCACACAATTTGGTTGAAGGAGATTCAGTGGTGTTCGAACTTATTGAGGCTACTAAATTCAAGGTGATGGGTTGGCCCAAACAATCATATTATGCACACATGTCCTGTAACTTTGAAATTGGATTATTTCAGCTGGACTTGTCCATGTTGTACAAGGCTTGAGATTTTGATGTTTCTGTTCAGTTGTGTTTATGTTGGGGCCTTTTTGACTTCCTAAATCTTATAGAGTTCAGTAGGGCAGCCGAATCTAATCTGGATATCTTGAAGAGGTTGTTTCTCTCAATGTTTCTCTTTGAAAGGCTGGCATTTGTATTCTATCTCACTATTAGCACTATCGACTTGACTGACATGTGGGATTATGAATCACCTTCCAGCTTTCTTACTATCAGATCTAACCCCTTGCATTGTTCAAGATTACAATATGGCGATTCTGTTGGGTTTCAATCTTAGCAAGAAAAAGGAAGTCCGCTTGAGTTTCGATGTTGGTTGTATTGAATATTGGGCTGGGGGACTCCGCTTCCCTTGTATTTGTACCATTATACTTAAAGTTTATGCAATCTTGTACTTATTTCTCCAATCCACTCCGACTGGTAAAAATATCGATTCTGACACTACTTGCTCTTTTATGTAGGTGTACATTTTAAGGGAAAATGGTTTGGCTAAGTTTTCTGAAGTTGCTGGAGATCTTCCACTTGCAAAGGAAAATCTTGCTGGTAACTCGGTTGGCCTCTTGATATTTCAGAATTTTCTGCCTACTCATTGAATTGAATTGTTGCAATGATCTTTGTTTAAGTCTTTTAGGCTAGGATCAGAAAGCAAGAAATAGATGGAAAAGAAAGAAAAAATAATAACAGAAAAGTAATAATGAGTTTATATTTCTGTCTCTCTTCTTTTTCAAAAAATTTCTGTTCTTTTCTTTGCTTGCATTCCAAAAAGAAAAAAAACACCTTAACTTTTTTCCTTGAATTTAGAGGAAGATAATGCCGATGAGGGAGTATCTCATCCTTTATCTGTTCTTCAAGAGGATAATCACAACAATAACCCTCCAGGATCAGTTTCTAACCCTGGGCCTCCAACCAAAAAACGGTTTGCAAATGTCATTTGAGCATGAGTTTAATATTTTGTGGTCTTCTTTGCTATGGTGGTCTGAAAAGCACAAAATCTAGTTATGTTTAAACCGCATTGATCCTGGTCTGCCTGGCACATTAGCTGCTTTTTCCATGTTTGTTGAGGAAGGGCATTTGTGTTCATCTCTGGTCCCATATCCTCTGGAGCTCCCTCTGCCTCACAACTTCTTCTGGCTGGGCATTTTATCATGCATACTGAAGGAGCTTGGAATGCTAAGCTCCATAGAGGGAGTAGGGAAGTGATTATCAGAACCAATTTTGGTTCTTTAGTAGAGGCCAAGTGCAAGACTGGTGTGGATTCTCTGTTGCTGCCATTGGGGCAAAGGCTATTGAGATGGGATTCTTTTAGCTAAGAGTCTTAATCTGCATTCTTTGTTCATTGCTTCAGATGTCAAGCTATGGTGTGTGCTCTCCAAAATAATGTGTCCTCTCTGGATTGGGCTTTATGGTGATATTGTCAGTTTACTTTCTTGTATGTAGTTGTTTCAGTTTATTCCTCGAACTTCTGATAGAGATGCTACATTTTTTAGCATAAGGGATCTCCAAATTGGGCCTTTCCCATGTTAGGTGGCTAAAACCACCGCTTCCGTTGTAGACTCAGTAGCTTCTGGTTGGAGTTTTTCCTTTTCTGATTTCTTTCAATAAAACTTACCCTTGTTGATGCAGGAAGAAAAAACTGTAATGCAGATAAGAGAGATAAAAGGCATTCAACATCTCGTTCTTTATCCAATCGTCAAGAGAAAAATCAGAATGTTACCCCTCCAGGATCGACTTCTAACCCTGGACCACCAACTGGAGAACAGTTTGAAATTGACAGTGAAGTTGTTGGCTCTGAAGATTTGGAAGGCACCAGGTTGGTAACAGCAACCATGGAATTTAAAGATGTGAAAAGCTTTGAGGATTTCACCATTATAGGGAATGGTTTGATTATAGATTCTGAACTTTCTGAACATGTTCGAGCCAAGTATTATGAGCTTTGTTGTAGTCAGAAGGCTTTCCTTCACGACCTTCTTCCCCAAGGCTTCAATTGGAAGTTGATTAGTGGAATAATTATCGAGACTGTGAATGTGGCCGACTACATACGATCTTGCAACCTTAGTACCTCTGAAAATGACTTCGCAAATTGGGACAAGTGTTTAGATGCCTTTGAACGCCTAGGCATGAATGTTGGCTTTTTACGCGCTCATCTGCAACAACTTGTGAGCCTCGCATTTGAGTCAGAATGGGCAATGGAGTCAAAGATGTACAGTGAAGCTGTGTTCAAAAGAGATTGTTTGGTAGAGGAGATAAGAAACCTCAAATTGAAGCTTATGGAATCAAAAAAGGCTTGTGCAAGCTATGACAAAGAAGTTAAGACTCTGAAGTTGAAGGCTAAGGAACATGAGGTGAAATTTCAAGCAGAGGTCAATGCTCCATGGTGACCTTTGCGTTTTGTCATGTTGCAGTTTCCTCTTTTTTGAGTAGCCTGAATTTTGCAGTTTGACTAACACAACTCTATGTAGTGGAGAAGAGTTTCTTTTTGTGGAATGTGATTTTAGATGTATATTTTTGTGGAGTATATGTAGATCACAATGTAACTACTGAGGTCTCTCTCCATCTACATTTTAATTATGTAAATAACAAAAAGATAAACTTAAAAGGAAATGCATGGTACAATTAAGGCTGTAATCGGTGCACTTGTGGAACTCTCTCTCTCTCTCCTTCTTCTCTCTTCTCTCTTCTCTCTTCTCTCTCACACCCAGACAAACCCATACCCACACCTACAGGCTACACCCCCATATATTGCATTTTGATCACACAGGGTATGCTGCAGAATGGATAGAATTTTTATGTTTTGATTTGCTAGATTGAGTAATATATCAAGTGATGAACACTAGTTTAGCCTAGTGGTGGTAATTTCAACTTGAAGAGTCGGCACTCACGGGATGTTGTGGAATCGAACCTATCCCTTTTGGGTGAGTAGATGTGTTGTGTGTAGTAGTAGGTTGCCATTGCCCAACTAGCACTTGGTAGGCTGGCCATTGGCCAGCAGTGGTCAGTAGGATGGAAGATAAAAAAGAGTAGGATGTTAAGTGAACAGAATAGGATGTCAAGTGAACTTCTGATGAACACAAGAAATCTCATGTGACTAAGATCTACTAGGAGAACAGCTCCAAAGTCATACTTGGATATGGAGGCATTGGGATCTACAAAATCTTATGCTTGCATACCCCACCCCACCTGGTGGAACCAAACAAAAATCTACAATGTTTATAGGGTCATAGAGAACGGGAACATATTCTGATTGAAAGAGCTAAAAATGCTGGGGCATACTCTAATTGAAGGAGCTAAAAGAGTTAGGGTCATGACCACTGTTAGTTAAAACGCGTTTTAAAGGCGGTTGTGTTTTTTTGCCGTTTAAAACACGTTTTGCCGTATGTTTATACAATGCAGAAAAAACCGAAAACGACCAATAAAATGTTTAAAATCCGTTTTAAACGCACGTTTAAAACACGTATGTGTTTTTTTAAGGGCAAAATAGAAATTTTATATACTAATTAGAAAAAAAAAACCCAAAACTAAACAAAACGTAAAAACCATTCGAAAACCCAATTCTTCCCCAAATCCAAAATTCCCAAATCCACAATTCCACATCTCTGTCCGTGACTCCGTGAGACCGTGAGGTGATTCGTGAGAGCAACACAGGTCGGAATTCGGAACTCGGGCCGTCGGGCGTCGACAGCAACAGTAGTAGGTCGTCGGAACTCTGCCGTCGAGTCGTCGACAGTAGCAGTAGCAGTCTTCTTCTTCTTCTTCTTCTTCCCTCGTCGACAGTAGCAGTAGCAGTCATCGATCTCGGGCGCCGATAGCAGCCGATCGAAGGAAACTCAGGCGTCGATAGCAGCAATAGCAGGTCGTCGCCTCGTCGGAACTGGGGCATCGAGTCATCAACAGCAGCAGTAACAGGTCGTCGGATCTCGGGCGTCGACACAGCCGATCGAAGGAAACCCTCTTCTTTTACCTCTTCCTCAGTCCTCAATCCTCACTCAGTCGACAACAGTGAGCAGTCTTCTTCTTCTTCCCTCATTTTTTTATTTTTGTTTTAAATGTACTCATTTCTAGCCAGACAGGGTTAGAAATGTGTAAATTTGATTATTGCTCCATCCTGCTCTGTAGATCTCTCATTATCTGCCGAATTTACCATGTAATCCATAGGGGGTGGCTGTGGTCAACGTGGTTCAGTACGGGCTCAGGTTCTCTATATACTGAATCTGTCCGAAACCCACATACCACATCTCAACAAATGCCAGTATGGTGAGGCAGGTCTCTCCCTGGTTGCCACATCCATATGAGTATATGACATGAGTTGTCAATTTTTGTGGTTACTTTAGCGATTGTGTTGTCAAAATTTTGACCATCATTTTTTATTTTTTTCTCCTGAAAACATACCATATCTTCTAATTCTTTTGGTATCATTGCTGTTGTAAGATCCGTTTTTTTCTTCGATGCCACTAGGGGTGTATATTATATGCGACCTTAAATTCTCAATTTGTACTTTAGGTACTTAATGATAGAGAAAGGTTTGGATCGCCTATATGGAAATTCACAATAAGCTATCCAGAAAATTCTTTTTACAGTATTTCAAAACTCAGAATCGGCATCTAAACACTTAGGATCAAGGGCCACAACCCTATAAAGGCTTGGATGCCATTATAGTCCAACAGTATGGGTCTGCTCTTATTTTTATTTTTATTTTTATTTTTATTTTGGACATGTCTTTTTTAATATGGTGTATTAAGTTTTAATTTGAAATTTACATTGGATGCTATATTTTGGATGATATATGCATGAATGTTTGATGTTGATGTAGTTTAAAATATTAGATGTAGGTATATAGGTAATAATCTCTCAAATTACATGAGCATATTGTCTTTTTTTGTGTTTCGTTTTTTTTAAAACTACACGTTTAATACTCGTACCGTTCGTTTCCGTCCGCTTGACGTTTCTGTCCGTTTTTTTTACCATACCGTTCATTGTTTTTATCTGTTTAAAACCCGTACCATACGTCTTTTTTTTTTTCCCGTTTTAACTAACAATGTGAGAGTACGTGAGGATTGACATACATAGTCTAGGTGATAACATATAGAGATGTTTTCCTCCCCCCATAGAGATTGGAAAAGGTGAGAAAGAATAGTTTTTTCTTTGGGGTGAATAAGAAGGAATAGATGCTATAGCCTTATAGGTCCCTCCCGCGCCAACCCATGCTCCACCCCCCAACCCCAAAAAAAAAAAAAAAAAACCA
>NC_056565.1:19339442-19346304 GCF_013358625.1 Macadamia integrifolia
CCCCCCCCCCTAGATATCCATGTGTCTCGGTTGTATTGGCTCTTTTTCTCATTTTCTAGAAATTGCCAAATGTTCAATAACCCTCAAAATAATTAGTTACTTAAACTTTTAGTTTTAGTTGGTTATATATTCGACACACACACACCCCAAAAAAAAAATAATAATAAAAATAAAATAAAAATAAAAACAATCCAAATCAAATAGATTATATTATGGATTATCTAAATTTGGACCTGGATACCTTTTGATGGGGTATAGATATGGATGTTAATCGAATTTGGATTTTTGACTATCCATTTACATCCCTAGGTTCATCCATCTCGCGAATTAGATGGATTGAAATTTCTGAAGACATAGATCCCAATATACTCTATTCATATGTAAAAACCTAATCCAAATAGACTTTGCTAAGTGATAGAATAAAAATTTTGGAAAAAATTTTTGACTACAAAACACCGTTCATGGAATCCGGTATCGGATTGTCTGAATCAAACGATTCTAATCCAAGTTTGCAAACGACGCTATCAATTCTAGGCTAATCTTGTATCAAAGTATTAGTACTGATTAAGAATATAAAGGTAAAACCCAATTTTTTCAAGAAAACCAAGAGCACATCAATTTGGGCCAATTGTGATTGATATCAATTCATGTTACGATTTAAGGGTTAAAATGTAATAAAAACTGATTTTTTCAGATCCATCTAATCTGAATCGATCTAAAGTAATCCGAATTGGTATCGATTGAGACAGATCCCAGATTATGAACCTTCATACAAGGGCAAAATCAACAATATATAAATATAAAATAGGATATAAGTACTTAAATGCCCCACCACAAAAGTCACATTCCAATCCAACCAGGATTTCAAGAATCGGCCAATCGGATTGAAATAGCCTGATTTAGATTGAAATTGGCAGTCACGGTTGGCGGTCACGGTCCTGATTTTCCATAATTAAAAAATGACAGATTCTTTCACTAAAAGCAGTGAAGAGAACTAAATACGTCCGAATTTATGGCTCGTACCAAGTTCATTGCTCACCAACTGCGCTACCCCCTTAGGTTACGGGCATATTTCTTTAATATGCCTATTCAAAGGTTTTTTTCAGACCTATTCCGTTCTTAATCAAAATAAGCATCAACTGCTTCTACTCATTAGTTAACACGAAATCGAGGTTGAGATCAATCAAGGTCAATACCAATCCAATCCTAATTCAGATCAGCCTAGATCCAACAGAAATATCCCTAGATTCAATTTAAAAATCATTTTGTGACCATTTTACTTTTCATATATACCGATAACTAATACTATATTAATTAAGAATTAGGATCGATCAAGGCCTATACCAGTTCACCAATTCAAGCCGATACCATCCGAACGATTCCTCAAACCATGCCTCCATCACTAAATACGCTTTTCAAAACCCTGGATCAACAACCAGCAAGGAATATCTCCCACTGAATGAATGCTTTTAGATCTAAGGACCCAACATCAACATGTGATTATCCAACCGTTTCAAACTCTTTTTCCTTGCCTACCTAAATTTGATTTTACAATCATAATTTGCACTAGCAAAAATAATTCCTGTGATAACATTTTGCTTTTCGGCATGAGCATATTCTGTTATTATTAATGGAAAATGTGTCTCATTGACCACTAATTATCTTATGATATGAAAGGCTATTGAAGTAAGCACAAGGAGCTTTCTATACAGACTAAAGCAAGAACAAATCAAGAGATGGAAGGTGGCAAAAGTTTGGAGTAATTCTGAGGATCTAGAACAACTACTTTTGGACCTGTATTCATGAAAGAGGGAAGAGAGGTAGAGTCATGAAGAGCTAGGGTGGTGAGAAGGTCAGATAACACATCATCGCCAGAAGGGGTTATGGCACCTATGGGAGGATATTTGGCTTTAGTTTTGGGAGGTGAAGGTGAGGGTGAAGGTGATGTACAAGTAGGGATAGGAGGTGATGGTGCAGGGTAGGTTACAGTCATGGGATAAGGTTGAAAAGGTGGAGGAAAAGGGTTTTCCAGAGGTAATTTTCTAGACTGTTGCCTGGGAGCAATATTCTTCAGGTTGCGTTGTTGACGTTGCAGAGCTTTCAATTCTTCAAGCGGGAAGGATCTAGGAGAAGCAACGACTGGAGGAGCCGGGGCAGTATATATGGCAAAAGGATCTTGAGTTGAAATACTTGGAACTGCTAGAGGTAAAGGTTGTTGTCTACTGGATGTTGCTGCTTGGGGTGAAGCCTGTTGTAAGCTGTGTAACTGGGCCTCAAAAAACTTGAGATGTTTAGCCCTTGCCATACAAGAACTCCAACAACTCAAAAATCAAGGATTGTTAGAACCAACTGTATCCCCATGGGCTTGTCAGGCGTTCTATGTGAACAAAAGAACAGAACAGATCCGTGGTAAGATGAGAATGGTGATAAATTATCGGCCTTTGAATTTTTTTCTGGTTGATGATAAGTTCCCCCTACCAACTCGCCCGACACTGTTACTCCAGTTAGCATCTGCAACCGTCTTCTCCAAGTTTGATCTTAAAGCAGGTTTTTGGCAACTTGGGATTGTTCTTGAAGATCGACCTAAAATAGCTTTGTGTCCCTGGACATCACTTACAATGGACAGTCATGCCGTTTGGTTTAAAGACGGCTACATCAATATTTCAGCGTGCCATGATGAAGATTTTTGCTCCTATTCAGGATCGTGCCCTGATATATATTGATGATATTCTCCTGTTCTCATCCACACAGGCTAAACATCTTGACCTTCTCCAGTACTTCCATCAGATTGTTCAAGACTATGGAATCATGCTTTCCCCAAAGAAAATACAAATTGGTGTTTCTACCATTGATTTTCTTGGTGTTACTATTACCAAAGGAACATATGAACTTCAACCTCATATTGCTACATCTCTATAGCAATTTGGCCTTGAAACGTCTATGACATCGTACCCCACCATGGTTTTAAGTATCGATCTCATATCGGTTGTATCGGTTGTATCGGATCAGTATTGGTTGAGACCGATCTCCAAACCCTGATCGATTCAGATCGATTATCCGTATTGTTTCAGAGGTAAAATAGTAAAAAATTAGTACTTATTACAAAAAAGCAAAGGCAAAAACAATCGAAACCCACTGATCTGATAGATACCAATACCGATACATATAACGTCCCCGAAATCCATGTACCTTACACCCCCACACTAAATTTTTGCTCAGGCCTACTAATGAAACGGTCCTTCTAAAGCATCTAAAGCATTTAACTTCTATAACCATGAACAGTAAAATAAGGGTACTGACTTAGATATAAATTTTCTTAGTTAATGCATTTTTTTTTCTCATAAAAAAAAAAAGAAAAAAAGAACACTACTTAGTATGCATTCACATTAGCGTCTATGATTAATGAGAAAGCACATACGAGCATCTTTAGTGCAGAATAGTGCGATTTTTTCATACTCATCTCAAAATAGAAACACACTATAGGGTAATTTTTTTTTTTTTTCTAATATATGCTTATGGGGATAGGGTTCCTCTCCATAATACCCACGGACCAGAGAGTGCCCTAGGTGTGCCCAGGTCCTCCTAGCCCTAGGGTCACTCTTTGTTCCCTAGGCTCTATGAAGAGGAGTCTACTCCTAAGACTGGGTGACTGCAGGATGTGTACACGGTTTCTCCCACCCCTTTGGATTAGTCTCTTACCCCTGAATTCTATAAAGAGGAATCAGATCATCTGGGATAAGGTCCCTACGCATGAGATAACTAAACGTAAGTATTCATTGAGACTCTTTTGAACCCTTAACCTGTGTTTGGTAGTCAAGAAAAGAAAAAAAAAGAAAAAAATACAATTTTTTTCTAGTTTAAAATTTTCTTTTTGTATTGGGCATGTCCTCATCCAAGGGAATATTAGTTTTTGAATTTCAAAATTCCCTTGAGAATTGTAAAGTTATCTATTACTCAAAAAAAATATATTTCTTGCCAAAACCAGAAGAAAACATTGAAAAATATAAAAACTTTTCTTTTCTTTTATTTCCCTCTCTTCTTAACAAAACATGCATATTTTTTTTATTTTATCATCATTTTATTTCTATTCTTCTTTTTTCTTTTCCTTTTTTTTTTCTAGATTTAATTTCCCCCTTTTCTTCTGCTGTCAATCATAGCTTTAGAATCTATGATGTTTACTCCAAAGAAAACTCTGATCCAACGGCGACAGAAGGAAGTCTACACTTTACATCCCTAACAACCAGGTGCATTGGACTTTTTAGAAAAAAACCAGGCGCATTGGGCTTTGGGAGTGTTTGTTGACCACAGACAATTCATAAATCACTAAATTAAAAAGCAGGCACAATAAAGGGAGCAGACAATTTACCCAAAAAAAAAAACAAGAGAGAAAGGATACAGACTACACAGTACCGACCGTCCCTTCTTCTGCAACAGCCGCTTTTTTTTCCCTCTTCTTTACTTCCTTAGTTCCTTTTGTCCCTCTCTCCCTCTCTGGCTCTCTCTCCCATCCCATGGGTTATTTTTTTTTTATATTCCCCTTTTTTAATCTATTCTCATCGGATATGCTCGGATATAAATTCTTTTAGTATTATTTTTCAAATTTAAAGAGAAAGATACAATTAAATCAATAGTGTGCCAATATCAATTTTATCTTATTATTATTATTTGTTTTATTTTGTTTTTCTTGACGTTCAAACGTAGTCTTAAGGCCAGAGTTGCGCAAATAAATGAGAAATGTCCATTACACTTTTTTTTCTTCTTTCCTCTGTGGGTTTTATCTAATTTTTTATGAATATTTCTTCGTATCATTCATGTACTTTACATCACATTGAGCAATATAGAATACACTATGGATATAAGAATTAGAATCGGATCCATTACGACGGATACAAATACCTGATGGATGTAGATCAATTGGTACAATACAAATGTTAGGTTTTTTTTCTTCTTTTTTTTCTAACTTAATTTAATGAAAACACTACGTAGTGATTCAGTATTGGCACGATACGGTCAATTCATTTTGGTTATTTATCTGCTTCACTTAGGGGAAATGATTTAAAGTATTTTTATCGAATCTTTCCTCCATACAAGTTATGAATGTAAGATTTCATTGTGCATTAAGTCCAAAAATAAATCTTAGCTACACAATCATAATTTGTGTTATAGTCTCTAACCCCACCACTAATATGAGTGGGTGGCAGCTTGTTTTCTATCTAAAGGGATATGTGCTTTACCGATGACAAGTTACTTGGGGACATGAAACACTATTAAAGGAGGTGTAAGGGCTCTCTTACCTAGGGAACAACAGACGCAACGACGGGGGTGGGAAGTGAAGGAAGCCAGGAACAATTCTGAAATCCTATGGAACTTAACTTTTGACCTAACCACTATCTCATGACCTTTGAGCGTAACTCTTTTACTTTTGGATATGTACAAATCTATGCAAAACCTAGTTTTTTGTCTCAGGCATACTAATGAGGTAATTGTTTTTTTAGCCAATTTAATTCATATGACCATGCTTAATAAGAACCCTATGTATAATTTTAATGCTAGACAATGTAACCTATCAACTCTTTTTTAATTTATTTCTTTGTTTTTTGATATTAGAAAAGAAAAAGGGCTGACATCGAAAATCCAAAATCATACCAAACAGAAATCAACTAATAACTAAAGTTTCTTGACAGTTTAGTTTCCGTCTCTCTTTAGCAAAACCAAAAAAACTTCAGCCCGGACGAAACTCCACTGAATCAATCATTTGACATCTCTAGTGATAGTACAAGGTTCTTGCTCCTCCTTGAACAAGGAGAAAAAAATCCAATATCCTCTCCTTATCCACTGGTAGGCTACTACCTCCTTTTCCTGTATAAAAAACGAAGTGAGACCTATAGGATAAATAAAGAAACAAAAATTGGAGGAAGAAAATGCCCGGTTTGGTGGAGTACGCAGCAACTTATTAGCGTACAAAGATGATCCACCATTTGCACTAATAAAATACTACCCGATTGTGCCCTTTACACACAAAGACCAGACACAGTGAAAAGATGCATATGCCCCTCTAGTTGGATGCATGTGCACACACTCCCATTGGCCCAATGACCACCCAATTAGGTAGCTCTCTCTCTCTCTCTCTATATATATATATATATATGTGTGTGTGTGTGTGTGTGTGTGTGTGTGTGTGTGTGTGTGTGTAGAGCACTACTGATCATGTGCTCTTGCACCTAGAGACTCTCTCTCTCTCTCTCTCTTCTCTTCTCTATATATATATATATATATATATATATGTGTGTGTATGTGTGTGTGTGTGTGTGTGTGTATAGCACTACTGATCATGTGCTCTTGCATCTAGAGACTGGGGCAACGAAATGACCATCCCACTCACATATTGGATGCCTCAATGCACTCTCTGATTGGCCCTCGCACTGGCACAACGGCTCCCATATATATATATATATATATGTGGGAAAAGGCTGGCATGCTTCTAGTGTGTCCAACTTGTGTCACTCTCTCTCCCTCCACTTTGAAAGTTACCCCCATGCCCTCCCATTCCAACCCTCATTGATTGAGCCTCTACCTCCAAGAAAGCTAGCAACATATGTGTGTGTGTATTTCTCTTGCCACTTCAATGGAAAACACCATTTATTCTCTCATGAAAAACCAAGAAAAATGAAATTCTGAACCACAACAATATGACCTTAAAAGTCTTGGATCAAGTGAATGATGAATAAAAGGGGAGGGTGGTGAAGAATGGTCAAATCAATGAAGAGGATGAGAGCGTAGAAGTACTACTTGAGGACCTTGGGGTCAAGTATCTCACCCTCCCCGACCTGTCCCTCGCCTTTCAGTTTCAATGCACTTATGT
>NC_056565.1:19346324-19365353 GCF_013358625.1 Macadamia integrifolia
GGGAGAACTAGTGGAATACCTTACAAGAGGATTCTTGTAGGGAGTGGACTAGACTCGAATTGAGTCGAACCACTATAAATCTTGTGTTGTGGTTGTTCTTATTTTATTTATTCAGCATCATTTTTAAATTACAATCACACTTGTGATCTATACATCGAAAAGAGTTAAATTCCACTAGTATAACCTATTCACCCCCCCCCTCTAGGTTATTTCATAATATGCCTATTCAAAGGTTTTTTTCAGACCTATTCCGTTCTTAATCAAAATAAGCATCAACTGCTTCTACTCATTAGTTAACACGAAATCGAGGTTGAGATCAATCAAGGTCAATACCAATCCAATCTTAATTCAGATCAGCCTAGATCCAACAGAAATACCCCTAGGTTCAATTTAAAAATCATTTTGTGACCATTTTACTTTTCATATATACCGATAACTAATACTGTATTAATTAAGAATTAGGATCGATCAAGGCCTATACCAGTTCACCAATTCAAGCCGATACGATCCGAACGATTCCTCAAACCATGCCTCCATCACTAAATACGCTTTTCAAAACCCTGGATCAACAACCAGCAAGGAATATCTCCCACTGAATGAATGCTTTTAGATCTAAGGACCCAACATCAACATGTGATAATCCAACCGTTTGAAACTCTATTTCCTTGCCTACCTAAATTTGATTTTACAATCATAATTTGCACTAGCAAAAATAATTCCTGTGATAACATTTTGCTTTTCGGCATGAGTATATTCTGTTATTATTAATGGAAAATGTGTCTCATTGACCCTTAATTATCTTATGATATGAAAGGCTATTGAAGTAAGCACAAGGAGCTTTCTATACAGACTAAAGCAAGAACAAAACAAGGGATGGAAGGTGGCAAAAGTTTGGAGTAATTATGAGGATCTAGAACAGCTACTTTTGGAAAAAAAGCAACACTTCGTGGCCTTGAAAAGTCTATGACATCGTACCCCACCATGGTTTTAAGTATCGATCTCATATCGGTTGTATCGGTTGTATTGGATCAGTATTGGTTGAGACCGATCTCCAATCCCTGATCGATTCAGATCGATTATCCGTATTGTTTCAGAGGTAAAATAGTAAAAAATTAGTACTTATTACAAAAAAGCAAAGGCAAAAACAATCGAAACCCACTGATCCGATAGATACCAATACCGATACATATAACGTCCCCGAAATCCATGTACCTTACACCCCCACACTAAATTTTTGCTCAAGCCTACTAATGAAACGGTCCTTCTAAAGCATCTAAAGCATTTAACTTCTATAACCATGAACAGTAAAATAAGGGTATTGACTTAGATATAAATCTTCTTAGTTAATGCATTTTTTTCTCATAAAAAAAAAAAAGAAAAAAAGAACACTACTGAGTATGCATTCACATTAGCGTCTATGATTAATGAGAAAGCACATACGAGCATCTTTAGTGCAGAATAGTGCGATTTTTTCATACTCATCTCAAAATAGAAACACACTATAGGGTAAATTTTTTTTTTTTCTAATATATGCTTATGGGGATAGGGTTCCTCTCCATAATACCCACGGACCAGAGAGTGCCCTAGGTGTGCCCAGGTCCTCCTAGCCCTAGGGTCATTCTTTGTTCCCTAGGCTCTATGAAGAGGAGTCTACTCCTAAGACTGGGTGACCGCAGGATGTGTACGCGGTTTCTCCCACCCCTTTGGATTACTCTCTTACCCCTGAATTCTATGGAGAGGAATCAGATCATCTGGGATAAGGTCCCTACGCATGAGATAACTAAACGTAAGTATTCATTGAGACTCTCTTTTGAACCCTTAACCTGTGTTTGGTAGTCAAGAGATGAAAAGAAAAGAAAAGAAAAAAATACAATTTTTTTCTAGTTTAAAATTTTCTTTTTGTATTGGGCATGTCCTCATCCAAGGGAATATTAGTTTTTGAATTTCAAAATTCCCTTGAGAATTGTGAAGTTATCTATTACTCAAAAAAAAAATATTTCTTACCAAAACCAGAAGAAAACATTGAAAAATATAAAAACTTTTCTTTCCTTTTCTTTCCCTCTCTTCTTAACACAACGTGCATATTTTTTTTATTTTATCATCATTTTATTTCTATTCTTCTTTTTTCTTTTCCTTTTTTTTCTAGATTTTATTTCCCCCTTTTCTTCTGCTATCAATCATAGCTTTAGAATCTATGATGTCTATTCCAAAGAAAACTCCGATCCAACGGCGACAGAAGGAAGTCTACACTTTACATCCCTAACAACCAGGTGCATTGGACTTATTAGAAAAAAACCAGGCGCATTGGGCTTTGGGAGTGTTTGTTGACCACAGACAATTCATAAATCACTAAATTAAAAAGCAGGCACAATAAAGGGGGCAGACAATTTACCCAAAAAAAAAAAAAAAAGAGAGAAAGGGTACAGACTACACAGTACCGACCGTCCCTTCTTCTGCAACAGCCGCTTTTTTTTTACTCTTCTTTGCTTCCTTAGTTCCTTTTGTCCCTCTCTCCCTCTCTGGCTCTCTCTCCCATCCCATGGGTTATTTTTTTTTTTTATATTCCCTTTTTTTAATCTATTCTCATCGGATATGCTCGGATATAAATTTTTTTAGTATTATTTTTCAAATTTAAAGAGAAAGATACAATTAAATCAATAGTGTGCCAATATCAATTTTATCTTATTATTATTATTTGTTTTATTTTGTTTTTCTTGACGTTCAAATGTAGTCTTTAAGGCCAGAGTTGCGCAAATAATTGAGAAATGTCCATTACACTTTTTTTTCTTCTTTCCTATGTGGGTTTTATCTAATTTTTTATGAATATTTCTTCGTATCATTCATGTACTTTACATCACAGTGAGCAATATAGAATACACTATGGATATAAGAATTAGAATCGGATCCATTATGACGGATACAAATACCTGATGGATGTAGATCAATTGGTACAATACAAATGTTAGGTTTTTTTTCTTTTTTCTTTTTTCTAACTTAATTTAATGAAAACACTACGTAGTGATTCAGTATTGGCACGATACGGTCAATTCATTTTGGTTATTCATCTGCTTCACTTAGGGGAAATGATTTAAAGTATTTTTATCGAAAATTTCTTCCGTACAAGTTATGAATGTAAGATTTCATTGTGCATTAAGTCCAAAAATAAATCTTAGCTACACAATCATAATTTGTGTTATAGTCTCTAACCCCACCACTAATATGAGTGGGTGGTAGCTTGTTTTCTATCTAAAGGGTTATGTGCTTTACCGATGACAAACTACTTTGGGACATGAAACACTATTAAAGGAGGTGTGAGGGCTCTCTTACCTGGGGCACAATAGACGCAACGACAGGGGTGGGAAGTGAAGGAAGTCATGAGCAATTCTGAAATCCTATGGAACTTAACTTTTGACCTAACCACTACCTCATGACCTTTGAGCGTAACTCCTTTACTTTTAGATATGTACAAATCTATGCAAAACCTAGTTTTTTGTCTTAGGCATACTAATGAGGTAATTGTTTTTTTAGCCAATTTAGCTCATATGACCATGCTTAATAAGAACCCCATGTATAATTTTAATGCTAGACAACCTATCGACTCTTTTTTAATTTATTTCTTTGTTTTTTGATATTAGAAAAGAAAAAGGGCTGATATCGAAAATCCAAAATCATACCAAACTGAAATCAACTAATAAGTAAAGTTTCTTAACAGTTTAGTTTCCGTCTCACTCTTTAGCAAAACTAAAAAAACTTCAGCCCGGACGAAACTCCACTCATTTGACACCTCTAGTGATAGTACAAGGTTCTTGCTCCTCCTTGAACAAGGAGATAAAAATCCAATATCCTCTCCTTATCCACTGGTAGGCTGCTACCTCCTTTTCCTGTATAAAAAACGAAGTGAGACCTATAGGATAAATAAAGAAACAAAAATTGGAGGAAGAAAATGCCCGGTTTGGTGGAGTACGCAGCAACTTATTAGCGTACAAAGATGATCCACCATTTGCACTAATAAAATACTACCCGATTGTGTGCTTTACACACAAAGACCAGACACAGTAAAAAGATGCATATGCCCCTCTAGTTGGATGCATGAGCACACACTCCCATTGGCCCAATGACCACCCAACTAGGTATCTCTCTCTCTCTCTCTCTCTCTCTCTCTCTCTCTCTCTATATATATATATATATATATATATATGTGTGTGTGTGTGTGTGTGTGTGTGTGTAGAGCACTACTGATCATGTGCTCTTGCACCTAGAGACTGGGGCAACGAAATGACCATCCCACCCACATGTTGGATGCCTCAATGCACTCTCTGATTGGCCCTCGCACTGGCACAACGGCTCCCATATATATATATATATATATATATGTGGGAAAAGGTTGGCATGCTTCTAGTGTGTCCAACTTGTGTCACTCTCTCTCCCTCCACTTTGAAAGTTAACCCCATGCCCTCCCATCCCATCCCAACCCTCATTGATTGAGCCTCTAGCTCCAAGAAAGCTAGCAACATATGTGTGTGTGTGTATTTCTCTTGCCACTTCAATGGAAAACACCATTTATTCTCTCATGAAAAACCAAGAAAAATGAAATTCTGAACCACAACAATATGACCCTAAAAGTCTTGGATCAAGTGAATGATGAATAAAAGGGGAGGCTGGTGAAGAATGGTCAAATCAATGAAGAGGATGAGAGCGTAGAAGTACTACTTGAGGACCTTGGGGTCAAGTATCTCACCCTCCCCGACCTATCCCTCGCCTTTCAGTTTCAATGCACTTATGTGTTCCTACATCTTAGGATGAGTATTGGGAACAGTGGAGAGCATTATCATCTTCGTCCAATAAGAGGAAGAATAATAATAATCCTAGATGAATGGATGAATCTAATCTACAAGTGGAGAAACATTTTCACCTCAAATAGTGATGAGAATGTTGATTTTTTCACCACTTTATCATAAAGGCTTACATTTGGTTGTGTGGGGAGTTAAGAGGGAGGGGAGTGAAAATTTCCAAACCCAAAAATGGAATTTTTGTAATCACTAACTCAATTGATTGTATAAACTTGGGAGTAAAAATTTTCAAACCTTAATAATAAATTTGTAATCATTACCCCATTTGATTATATACACTAGTTATATTTATTAACATATTTAGTAATGATAGATTTTATATATACTTTTTTGTTTACTTTTTGAACCAAAGGGACTTGGATGCTTGGATGCAAAGTAAAGTAAAATTTAATAACTAAATATGGAATGATTTGGAGTAAGTTATATAATCACATGCAGTGTCTACTTTAAAAATATATAGTCATATGGGGTATTGATCACTGTTAGTTAAAACGCGTTTAAAACGCGGTTGCGTTTTTTTACCGTTTAAAACACGTTTTTCCGTATGCTATTATACAATACGGAAAAAATCGAAAACGGAAAAAGAATCTGTTTTAAACGCATATCCGTTTTTTAAGGATAAAATAGGAATTTTATTACAAAAATTAATATATATATATATATATATGTATTTAAAAAAAAAAAAACTATTAGTAAAAGTGAAGAGTGAAAACAAGATGGTACTTGGTTTTTGATTTTTAACTTCCATACTATCTATAGGAAAAAATCTCATCTTCTTATAGCCCATTGAGTAAGGAGAAGATAAAGCTAGCATCATCTCATTTTCTTGTAGCCCATTGGGCTATTTTATCTTGGGACTTTCAGAGCTTTTGGAACATTAGATGCATGTATATAGGTAATAATCTCTCAAATTGCATGAGTATACTACCATTTTTTTAGTTTCATTTTTTAGAAAACTACACGTTTAATACTCGTACTGTTCGTTTTCATCCGTTTGTAGTTCCCTATTTTTTTGACCATTTTTTTTACCATACCGTTCATCGTTTTTATCCGTTTAAAACCCGTACCGTATGTTTCTGTTTTTTTGCCTTTCCTATTTTAACTAACAGTGGTATTGATTACAAAAATTTTGCTTCTCTTCCGTTTAATTCCCCTTGCAACCAAATGAAACCAAAGGGAACCCAAATAGGAATAATTGTACGAAGAGAGAGGAATTTGAGAATGTATATTTTTTTTCCAATGAGAATTTTTGTTAGAAAGAAGTATCCGATTTTGAAGTATAAGATCAATGTTGTTAAGATGGCTTGGCTTCCTTGTTTGATGTATTAGAGAGGATCTGTACAAATATTGAAGTGGATGAACCGAATTGGTTGAGTCATATCAGAATAGATACTCTTCTTAAGGTTCAAAATACCCCTTTGCATTTTACCTCCAGGATGAAAAACATATAGAATCTCTGTCTGATTGCATATAAACTTTGATTATTTGGGAAAGTAAGGTTAGGTTCACCAAGCATGGTTTAAATAGATAGTTTATGCAATTGTTAATGTCACACCCCATTCACACAGAATCGGACCGGTGACCGAGTTAACACATATTAACTCAAAACCTGCTAGGATCATCTGATGCAGTAACCACAACACAATATACACACACACACACACTAAATCAAGCAAGTTCTATATTTCAACGAAATTACATGACATACCTGTGAACACCCCAGTACTCTTGATACCCAAATTGTATTACATAATACATATACCTGTGAGCCCGTAGAGGTGATATATACACAAGAATTACAATTTAAATATCTAAAACACAAAAAAGGTAACATCATAAAATAATAAAAAAAAAATATCAGTATGGTATCAATGTTGCTGACCCACAATACAGTTATCGCACGAGCACTTGGCCCCATGCCCAAGATCTTCAGGGACCCACCAATCCTCAATTGAAAACTCCACAGTGGACCCCAACTCTAGATCTTTAGTCGGATAACCTATAAGATCAACTAAAAATAGTGTGCACGTGGGATGAGCTCACTAGCCTAGTAAATGAAAAGAAAGACCAAGCAAGTAAACGCAATACAAATGAACTTATATGTATGCAATTCATTTTATTATCTTAGTTTACCTAGACAATAATTCTAAGTCATAGGTTATGTGCTACTCTCAACCACCATGCGCGTATGCTCCGGGTACGAGTCGTGAATCTTATCCCATGATATATCCATAGGGTTACCAGAGAAGGCCAGCCATGGGTACCATAAAAGTAAATTGTTGTTCCTCAACGACATTAAAGTAAATTGTTGTTTCTCAGCGACATTAAAGTAAATTGTTGTTTCTCAGTGACATTAAAGTAAAATGAGCCTAGCCCTGCATTAAATTAAAAATAGTATGATTGGCCCTCTTATTATATCATCAAAGTTATTGACAGTCCTAATGATCAGTCAGGCATACTTCTAACCGTCACCGTTGGTACATAACCTCGGGCTTCCCCCCAGTGATATACCCAACACCTAAGCCCGCTGCTGGGAAGTGTCGTAGCATAGGAATATATCATTCCTAATTGCATGCTCCTATGTCAGATAGTACGACTGCATAGTACCACCGAGTCCCATTCCATGGGCCACCAATACATTCATGTCCTAGCCGACTATGGCATTTAGTCTAAGAATGCATCATATTCAATAATATAAAGTCATTCATCTCATATCTCAAAGCAGAAATAAGCATTTAACAATTTAAGATATCGGCATATCAAGTCATAAATGAATTTCATAATGCACACATCAATGCATAAAATGGCACACGTGGATGACTAGTCTACACATAGTAATGAAATGATAACATGACGTGTCACACCCCGTTCACACAAAACCAGGCCAGTGACCGGGTTAACACCGGTTAACCCAAACCTGTCAGGATCATCTGATACAATATTCCACCACAGCATACACACAACTAAAAAAGTACTCATCAGTTCAGCGGAAGACTTGGTTTACCTGTGAATATTTTCATAATACTTGATACCCAAATTGTAATACAATAATTAAGTACATGTGGGCCCGAAGGCATGATATTTACACAAAAAGAATACAATTCACATATCAAGTACACAAAAAGAATCGTCAAAAATCAGAGAGTCAGCTCAGCTCGGTATTAGAAGTAGGGCTCAGCTCGGTATCAAAAAGTAGAGCTCAGCCCGATATCAGAAGGTAGAGCTCAGCTCAGTATCAAGACAAGGCTCAGCTCGGTATCAGGAGGTAGAGCTCAGCTCGGCATCAAAACTGCAGTCCCGCAGCATAACCCTCGCACGAGCAATTCGTGCCGTGCTCTAATTCCTCAGGGACCCACCAATCCTCTTCAGGGAACTCAACTGTGGGGCCCGACCCGTGCTCTTGAAACAGATGACCTGCAAAATCATCTAAAAGAGGTGCACACGTGGGATGAGCTCACTAGCTCAGTAAGTGAAAAGAAGGACCACACAACAGTCCACACAACAAATCACAACCATATGCACTATATGCTATGCAATACATTTTAAAATCACATCCACCTAAGCAACATTACTAAGTCTTTGGTTTAGTGCTACTACAGCCACAGTGCGCGTATGCTCCGGGTATAAGCCGAGAACTCCATCCCGCGATACGCCCATAGGGCTGTCGGAGAAGGCCCACCATGAGTACTCGGAAAGTAAAACATGTCGACCACTGGCTCTCAACATAAAATAAATGACAAAAATTAAAGGTGCTGACTCCAGCAATTTAAAAGCAGTACGATTGGCCCTCTTGAATATACCACCGGGGTTACCGACTATCCTAATGACCAGCCGGGCGTAATGTCTAACCGCCACAGTGACCCGATAACCGCGACCACTGCTTCCCCCCGAATGGTAACCCAACACCTTAACCCCTATTGGGAAGGGTCGTAGCACGAGAAGATGATAATCCTAAACCTCACACTCCTATATGACAATTGTACGATTGCATAGTACCACAGCGTCCCATACCACGGGCCACCAATGTACTCATTTCCAAGCCGACTACGGCATCTAGTCTATCAATGCATCATGCACAATGATGTCAACATTCATCACATAAGCATATCATCACTTGGCATTTAGAAAATAAACACAGCACCCATGGCATAACAATGTGAGGATGACTAATCTACATAACATTTTCATGATGACATGGCTAATCTAGATACAATTAAATGAATGCCAAACAATGCCTTGAAACAAGGCCAAACGTCCTCTCCCCACTTACCTGTAGTGTACAAGGACTCACGCTTGGTACAGGTGAGATCCGGTGCGAGAAGCGTAAGATTTGGTGAACCTATCATGAGTGAGCGGGGTTAGTATTTCGCCACTTTGGGATCAAAATTAACAAGATCCAATGATAAAATCATGTTTAGAATCCTAAACGAAGGTCGCACGTCCGTTTTGGGTTCAATCGGACGTAAAAATCACGTTGGGAGCCTCTCGGGTGGGTCGGATAGCCCACCTGTCTGACCCACCGGTCCTAATCGGCCGGTAGGTTGGCCCACCGGTCGGCCCACTGGTCTAGCCCACCGATTGGGTTCGAGGGTCTTGCTAAGACCGGCGGGAAGGGTAGCCCATCGGTCTGCCCGTCGGTTGGGCCCGAGGGTCCTGCCCTCTCAAGCGGGTGCCCTTAGCCCACCGGTTTGGCCCACCGGTCTTGGTGGAAAAATGCTATTTCTTCCCAAACTTCCCCCAACCTTTAGGGATTCAAATGGGGCTCTTCCAAACCCATTCTCCACACATTCAAGGTCTCATAAGGTGATTCTAACCTAGATCTAGGTTAGATTTAAGGAATGGAAAGCCATCTTACCTTCTTTGCTCAAGAACTCCTTCAAAACCCCAAAATCACTTCAAATCAACAATGCTTCTTCAACCTTGTAAACACTTCTTCAAATCCTTCAAAATCAACACATAGATCATCTATTAAACCTTAGATTCATCATCTCAAGGGGGATTTACCAGACCTCAAGAAACCCTACCCAAATCAAGGGTTTTACTTGAGTATGGTGAAAGTTTAAGGAACCTAGCCTTTGCTCACCTCTAAACGTAGATCTAGTGTTGGAGATCACTCTTCCGGTGTCGGAATGGAAATATCAAGCCTCGGCGCCACTGAAATCCGTCTCTTCTTCTTCTTCCTTCTCTTCTCCTCTTCTTTCTCTTCTTTTCTCTCTCTCCTCTTTACTCTTCTCACCAACGTCCGAGTGTCATAAATGAGAAAAGAAAAAGGAAAATTTAAATGCTATTTATACTTCCTAAAATAACTAAGTAATCACATGGGTGGGTCACTCAGGTGGGTGGATGCGTCCACCTGTGACCGCCCACCTAAGGGCCAAAACTTGCCCAACAAATGGGATTTTAACAGAGCTCGACCCTCGACACGAAACTCACTCTTGGCATAAGATGTAATATACGTATGCGCCCAAAGATACGACTACATACCTGCTTTATCCATACATGGCCTTATGATATGTGCATGTACACGACTTGAGTACACCCGTCTCCTCTGGCACTAGCTCGGACTTGTCGGGCCAGCCGGTGTTTAAGGTCACCCTTGCCATCATGGTCCATAAGGAACCCGCCTTAACTCTCTCTGGTTCGGGTCCTGCATGGTTAAACCGGGTCAACCGTGTAATCAGATCGGGTTTAAGAAGTAGGGTATTACATGGCTAGTCTACAATCAAAATGGAATGATGCAAAAACACTCCAAAATAAAGTCAATATCTTCTTCTCACTTACCTAATTGTGTATAATGATCACCCTTGGTACGGGGAAGATCTGGCGTGTTATGACACGAGTTTCTGGTGTAACCTATCATAAAAAGAGGTCAAATTTAGTATAACTCCACTTTAGGCTCATAACCATTGAGATATGATGATCCCAATGTTTTAGAATCACTAGAGAAGGTTACCTGACATATTTGGGCCCAATCAGAACCTGAAAGGTCAAATTGGTAGGTCAATCAATGGGCAAGGCCTCCACCAGTCTTTGCTTGTCGCTCAATCTAGAGACTCTGCTTGGATTGACCGGCCAGGAGCGACAGGTCAGGTGCCCACCAGTCTTACTCACCGGTCGAGTCAGTAACTCAACTATGACAGGCAGCCTCTGGATTGGTGGGTCCGACCATTTCTAGGCACCCACCACCTGGAATCGGGATCTTTTGATGTTCTCTTCCATTCTTCATCCCACCTTGGGAAAACCAAAAGGGGTCAATTTGATCTTGTTTTCTACAAATCTAAGGTCACACATCATGATTGTAGCATAGATCTATAATCAATTCAAATTTTCAAGCTTGGGTTTTACCTCTTTGCTCAAGAACATTTCAAAACCCTCAAATCTTCTTTTTAGCTCAAGAGATCAAAAAATGCTTCACAAATCTTGCAAGTTCTTCCTCAAAATCTTTCATAAACAACATGTAGGTCATTTCTTAAACCTTACATTCACATTCCCAAGAGAGATTAACAAGATCTAAAGGATTTCTCTCCAAATCATAGGGTTTTACTTAGGGTTTTATGAGGGTTTTAGAAATACTGTCTTTACTCACCTCAAAACGTAGATCTCGAGATGAGGGTTGCTAATCCAGTGTTGAATTCAAAAGAGCTGACCCAGACGATGCACAACGATCATCTTCTTCCCCTTTTTCTTCTTTCTTCTTCCCTTCTCTATCCTTCTTTTCTCTCTCTTTACTTTTCTCACCCACTGTGAAAGATAATAAATGAGGGTGAAGAAAGTAATAAATGCTATTTATAGTGGGGTCAAAATATCTAAAGATGAAAGTGGTAGATCACACTGGTGGGTCTGATCCATCTATGATTACCCACCAGTCGATCAAAACTTAGCCGAATCATTAGGATTTTTGATGGGGCTCAGCCCCAACACGCATTTTTCTCTCGGTAATTGGTTAATATGCGCGCTTAATATAGAATACGGCCACATTCCTTTATTATGTACACATGGCTCGGTGATACGTGCAATGCACGACTTGGGTACATGGACTTTACTAGGCACCGACTCCAACTCATCTGGCCAATTTGAGTTCAGAATCACCCTTACCATCATGTTCCATAAGGAACTTGCCTCAGCTTGCTCGGGTTCAGGACCTACAAGACCAAACTGGACCAACCGTGTAATTAGACAGGGTTTAGAGAGTAGGGTATCACAGTTAAAACCAAAAAATCTGTCCGATTGCATATAAACTTTGATTATTTGGGAAAGTAAGGTTAGACTCACCAAGCACGGTTTAAACAGATAGTTTATGCAATCGTTAAAACCAAAGATGGGAATCAAACGTAGGCAGTGAAACAAAATACATTGCAAAGAGTGATTTTTTCTCAGAACAATAAGAAAGAGAGAGATAATTGCATTAACGTATTATGTTAATGCAAATAACATGTATATATATATATATATATATCACACTACTATTAAAAAGTACGTACTCTCTGTCTTTAGTATACTTTTTCAAAAAGATAAAAAAAACCATTGATATCTACCAAAAAAAAATTCAAATGACCAAAAAATCCCTCAAAATGGAAGATGAAAAAAATAATAATTATCTCTCTCTAAACGTGGAGGAGAAAGGGAAAGTAATTCTTGCTATTACTTCTCCTTAAATCTCTCTCTCTCTCTCTCTCTCTCTCTCTCTCTCTCTCTCTCTCTCTCTCCATATTTAAATCTCTATGATTATTTACAAAAATCTCACTCATACTCTCACCCCTCAAAATGGAAGATGAAAATAATAATAATAATAATAATAATAATAAACTCTCTATAATTCAACGTGGAGCACAAAGAGGGGAGAGAGAGAGAGAGAGAGAGAATTATGGAGAGAGAGGAGGGAGTGAACAATTATGGAGATATTTACAAAAGTAAATATGGAGAGAGATATACCAAAAAAAAAATCTTAAAATCTCTATTTTTACTCTCCACCAAACCATTACACCCTTTCATCTCTCTAATAAAAAATGGTTTACTATTCTCTTTTTACTCTCCACCAAACCGTCGCACCCTTTCCTCTCTCTCTAATAATAAATGATTGAATTTGAATATGTTGATTGATGCATTCTCCTAAAATCTCTCATTTCATCTCTTAAAAATCGATTCTCCCATGATAGTAATGTCCCTCTCTCTCTCTCTCTCTCTCTCTCTAAATGTGGAGAAGAAAGGGGGAGTAATCATTAATTATAATTATTAAGTATTAAAAAGGATAAAAAAAAAAAAATAGGCACATAGTAAACCACAATAATTACTACTCTGTTTTTACTCTCCACAAAACCGTTACACCCTTTCATCTCTCTAATAAAAAATTATTTATTACTCTCTTTTACTCTCCACCAAACTGTCCCTCCGTTTCCTCTCGCTAATAATAATAAATGATTGAATTTGAATATGCTGATTGATGTATTAATTGCCTAATTTTTTTTTTTTTTGGAAACACATAATTTTAGTTCCAGTTTAAAGGGAATCGAAATTTTGGTGTTTTAGGTTTACTGACGCTTTAATTGATGAATCAGAGAGCTCTGACATTATTTTTCTGCTTGATTGGAAAAATAGGAGAAGAATAGGTATGGTCCTGTTATGTTTTTTGTTACATCTATAGGTATATGCATGATTCATTGAAATATTTGAACGATAGTAGTAGACAGGGAATGATAGTTTTTTCTGATATTTTTAGTAGTCTGTGATTCTTTGTTGCGAGATGTCTTTGTTCAAGGTGATTTTTCAACTAAGCATGGAACTAAGAAAATTAAAATTTTGCTCTTGAATCTAGCACTCTAGTGAGATGGGCTATTGGGCTACATCATGTTTCTTCATAATATGTCTCTTATTGCTTTTTCCCAATATGAGGTTTTGTTTCTCTTCTAAAAGGTTCATGAGTGTTGCTCTCTGAGAGAACTGAGGAGACAATTTGAAGAAAGAAAACAAGCAAATCAGAGAAGGGTATTTTCATCTTTGTTAGTATGGCTTAGTTATTTGGTCTTTCTAATTCAGTACAAATCTCCTCCTTCCTCTCATACCTTGGTTCTTGGAGAAGTACAAATCTTGGCCTTCTAAACATTTGTCTACCTCTTGTTGTAGTAATCTGCTTTTAATCCTACTACCGATAATATTTAGTATGAAGAGCATAACCATTGGATCTAGATCTTTTCGTTTGTGGCTCTGAGTTGTTGTGCTTGTTTGTGTGAAGAAATTTGGTTGATGTTTTTATTGTGGTTAGTTGAGAAATTAATTTTGTTTACCTTCTATTATATGTACAAAAGAAAGCAATGGTTCTACACTACTATACAATTACATAATGATACAGGTCCCTTGAGCACTTTTCAATCAGCAAAACTATATCCTATTTTTTTTTTTTTCTTTGTAAAAAAATTATGAAACAATATCAAACAAATTGTCGAAGAGAGAGAACGTTAAAGATGGACTTAAAACAATGGGGGGGGGGAAGGCAATGGTTCTCTGAACATGTGGCATGAGGTTATCTACCCTAGACAGAAAAATACTTTTTTTTATTGAGAATAGATAATATTAAATTCTATTTGTGAGTGCTGATAGAATACAACACCATAAAAAAAAATGTTCGGCCACACGTGCGTTTTTACTAATAGATATAGATGTATATAATGCTACCAGTATGCCTGTAGGGGTATCTATCTACATATAGATACTTTTACGTATGAGTACAACATGTATATGTTATGAATGGTGTCGTGTTTATATGTGATTGAATTTTTAATTAAATTTTGGAGCAAAAACTTAAGAGGTGTAAAAAGATAAGTACACCCACATCCAACCAGCCTAGGCCTCGGCTCGCAATTCAAAAGCACAGTAAAAGTCCCCTCCCGCTTACATGAGAATAGGAAGAATCCCTCTCCAAAGCATTTGCACCTTAAGAAACAATTATATATATATATATATATATGCTCATATTTTCTCTTCTCTCAGACCAACGTGGGACGAAACACTTCAGCTTTGCACAAGACTTTTGAACTTTCATTCAAAAACTTCCCCCCAAAAATTTTGAGCTCAAAACTCAAAATAAAAAGTGAAAGTAAAAAACTGCAAGTAAAACTAGGGGATATGTTATTTTGAAACTTTACGTTATATAATATACATATAAACTTAAATACAACAAATTTTCTCTACTATGGGTAGGTGAAGGAAAAGTGCACTCATCTAAAGTTATATATACTCTACCGCCTCTAGAATGAAAGAGAGAAAGCAGAGAGTAGTAGCATCCCCTCGATTGTGTGACGTGAAAATTGTCAAACCTAAAAATGAAATTTTGTGATCATTATCCAATGTGATTGTTTAAACTACTATAAATTTATGAGAGAAGTTTTCCTTCACCGTGCGATGAGGTTCACCACTCTATCCTAGGGTTCACAAACACCTATAGGGTTTTAAACCTCCCCAAATACCACTTGCGATCATTTAAGACCCGCTTCTATTCACCACGTCTGAAATTTATGACCATATTTAGTATTGATTTATTTTACATATAATTTCTATTTTACTTTTTAAACCAAAGGGATTGAGATGGAAAGTAAAGTGAATTTAATAATTAAATATGAAATGACTTGGCATAAGTCATATGATCACATGGGATGTTTACTAAAAAATAGATACTCATATGAGAAAATGATTGCAAAAGTTTTTCTTAACAAAAAAACAATTATAACAAATTTTTTTTTTTTTTAAGTTTGAAAATTTTACTTCTCGTCCCTTTTAATTTCTCTTGAAATAAAATGAAGCCAAAAGGAATCCAGATAGGTATAATTGTACAAAAATAATGAATTTAAGAATTTATATTTCCTCTTGGGAGAATTTTCTCCACTATGCGTGGGTAAAACAAAAGTACACCATCTCTCTAGAGAGAGAGAGAGAGAGAGAGAGAGAGAGAGAGTAGGGATTAGCAGCATCCCGTGAAAATTTAAAGAATAATTTTTTGTATCATTACTGTGTGATTGTATAAACTACTTATCATATTTAGTATGATACATTTTAAGTGTAATTTTTATTTTATTTTTCAAATCAATTTAAACCAATTTGTTTGGTTGCAAGGGGTTTTAGTGGGAAGGGAAGTGAAATTTCCAAATTAGAAAAATAAACTTATAATCATTATCCCATGTGATATCATGTGATTGAATAAACAATTTAATTTTTTCACCATAATTACTAATAATACATGTTACATGTAATTTTTATTTTACATTTTTATAGTAAAGAGTTTTGGATGCAAAGTAAAGTGAAATTTAATAACCAAATGTGGATATTTACATATCCCCGAATCTTTTGTCAATTCAATAAAATGCTTTTGACTCTTGCTTCTCCTAATGCATTTGTCCATAATTAATGTAGTCTAGTTATGTAAAGGAATTAGTTTGAGGGAATGGCTCTGTAGAGCATGGGAAACACTAGTAAAGCATTTCCATGGTTCAGTGGGTGGGTGATCCTAGTCTACCAAACGACGTGCACTAGTTGCACCTAAAAGTGAATAAGGCACTCTTTATCGATTGCTAGCTTTTATTAGAACCAATATATATATATATATATATATATGGGAAAAGGACAGGTATGCTAGCGTAGTACCTAGGAATTAGGAATGCTAGCGGCATTTTAACCGTAGGATTTGATCAACATGAATTGAATCGTTGGATGGAGAGAAGATAAACAAATTTTCAATGCACGGTTGCAACACCTTTACTCTCTCTCTCTCTCTCTCTCTCTCTCTCTCTCCTCGATGGAAAAAATCATTCATTCACCGGATCCAGTCGGAGAAAGTAAAGTAGTTGGCACCGTCGCTGTTGATGGACAGCAGCGGCTGTCGCTGTTGCTGCCGCTGCCGCTGCCGCTACCGCAGCCACTGCTGCAGCCGCAGCCGCAGTCACTGCCACTGGCGCAGCAGCAACCGTTGCCACTGCCGAGGTCGAAGAAATGCTGCTCCACGGTCTTCCTTCCCCTTTTCCTCACCAGCTCCGACTCCGGCAAGCTGCACTCTCTTTTTTTTTTTTTTTTTTTTTTTGGTTTTTTCTGTTACTCCCTCTCTTCCCTGACCAGGTTGAGCTCAGTTCTCATTCTCTTTAGCAACATAAGATTTGAGCATAACCAGTGACTTTTACAACAGAAATTTGAACAAATTTGTTACAGAAGAGAAGAAGAAGTACCTGGGTGAAGTAAAAATCTAAGAAGAATAAACTTGAGAGGTCAAAACCCATTTATAAAGGGAGAAAAATGGTGAATTTTTTCTAATCAAAGACAAGATCATGCAAAAAACCCCACAAAAAATCAGAACTTCTTGACTAAAAACTTTATTTCTTGACAGAAATCAGTAGCGAAAATTCCATTTTTTTTAATTTTTAAATGCATTAAAAAATCTCAATATGTTAGAAATGGAAAGCTTCTCTCCTGTTTCTCGCATCACCAGTTCATAGCAACAGCAGCAGCAACAATCACAGCCAGAGCAAAGGAAATTGAACAACCAAATAAGTCGATGGTATTCTCTCTTCGCTTCTTATTTTTCCCCCAAAAATTCTCGGCATCGAAGCCCTGTACCTATCCCTCTCGATCCGATGGGTCTCATCGTTCCCGCCGTCGGAAGATCCATGTAGTGGAGCTCGCTGCTGAACATCGATCTCATCGTTCCCGTCGTCTCAAGCTCTGCTTCCGAAGACGAAGTTGGACAGGACCAGAACCAAGGTGGTGGTCGGAGGTGGTTCTGGCGGATCAAGGTGACGCCCAAGGTCAATTTTTTCTCCAGGGTAAACTCACCAAAGAAGTTCTTCAGTGTCTACGACGGTCACGGTATGATGGCAAAGGATACCGTGGAGCGGCGGTATTGGGCAGGTTCTATAAGACCTCGCCACGCGCTGCCGGAGTCAGAGTTGGTGAGGAAAAGGGGAAGGAAGACCGTGGAGCGGCAGTATTGAGTAAGTTTTGTACGACAAAAATTACAAACGGATGAGATCTTTTATCTTTCATCTGACGGCCACTATTCGCTAGCATACCTAATTCCTAGGTACTGAGCATACCTATCCCTCTCCCTATATATATACTAGTAAAAATACACGTGCAAATGCACGTGGTGGTAGTCTCATAATTAAACATTTTCTTAAGACAAGATTATTGGGTCAATCCATTTGAAGTAAGTTTTGAAAAGCTTGGTGAGCTGATTTTTCAAAGTTTGTATTTTCTAAAAACAAAATTAAACCTAATTATTCTGAATACAAGAGAGAAAATCCACAGACTAAATAGTGCAATTCTCATAATAGAAAGGAGATGGGAACATGAAACATAAAAAATATATGCCTCGTCTTCCTCTACGGAGGTCTTGAGAACGACATCAATTTCACAAATAATTCTCTTATAACATATAATAATAATACTAATAAACCATAATATTACAAACCATAGAGACTGATTAAGAAAAAACTAATCTCTAATCAAGTCAAAGCGGTGCACGTGAAAACATGCTTGCTTTCCGCATCCTTTGGAGATTTTTCCATAATATAGTGCAATAACTTCTCCACCTGAGCTCTATCTTGCAAATTAAATGAATTATACTACCTTGTGGATATGGAGTATCTGAAATTGAGAAATGCAGTGTCAGTGATCCGAGAGAAAAAGAAGCTAAAGTTGAGAACTTTTGTGCTACTGTAATAGAAAAAGAAATAGGAATTTGAAATATTCTGAACTATTGTTGTAAGAGACAGAAAATTGAGAAATCGTGGGATATTGTAGTTGATTTTTTGTCCTCTCTGTGGTATATATAAGGAAGGATTCTATTGCATAAAAACTTGTAAAGTCAATGAAAGTTGATTGAAAGATACCGTTTTTATGCAATAAATCTATCCATAATTATGTGACTATAATTTTGTGGCTATTTTTTTATCCCTTTAATACGTAATAATTTTAATTAATTATTACTCCACCCCTTTTTCCTCCACGTTCAGATAGATGAGTGAGAGAAAGATAATTATGGAGAGAAAATACCTCTTTCTCCATGTTTAGATTTTGTAAGGGATGGAATGAGAGATTCTAGGAGCCCTTTTTTTTTTTTTTTTTTGTACATCTCTCAACATATTTACCTTTTTAATATCTCCATAATTATTTATTCCCTCCCTATTCTTCATAATTCTTT
>NC_056565.1:19365379-19473911 GCF_013358625.1 Macadamia integrifolia
CAATGTTTTTTCAAAAAGAATGAGTGAGAGAGAGAGAGAGATTTAAGGAGGAATAATAGTGCATTTGTTTGGTTTATAATTATATGCCTTTTTAATAGCTAATAATTATAATTATATACCTTTTTAATACTCCACTCTCCCCCTTTCTCCTCCACGTTTAAAGAGAGAGAGAGAGAGAGAGAGAGAGAGAGAGAGAGAGAGAGAGAATTATAGAGAGTTTATTATGATATTAGTTTCATATTCAATTTTGAGGGGATTTAGTCATTTGAGGTTTTTTTCGGATGTTTTTTGGTCATTTAGGAATTTTTTTTTGATAGATGTAAATGATTTTTTGATCATTTTGAAAAAGTATACCAAAGATAGGGAATACATATTTTTATATAGTAGTATGATAGTATGATATATATGGGACGATTTGAAGTAAGTGACGTAATCACGTAGAATAATGATTACCAAAATTTATTTATTAAGTTTAAAAATTTTCATCTCCCTACCTTTTAAATTTCCCTTTGAAATCAAACATAACTTAGACGCCATATGTTTTTGAGGGGAAGATGGGGTGGGAGAATTCTAAAGTGGGGTCCATGAGTTAGTGGGGATGACCAACCGGGGTGGAAAAGTGGTGGAAAAGTGAATGAATACCTCACATTTCAATTCATCTCTCCATTTGTTTACTCGGGGGTGGGAACGGTCTAGATGAGAGAGGGTGGAGAGATGCAGGATTCTCATCTTCCACATCTCTATTGGCAACGATGGTCGCATCCACCAAAGCAAGATAGGGAGGGAGGGCATGGAAGATCAATGACAGCCAACCTTATTTGAGGAACTATGGTCATCTTTTCCACTGAGGAGAAGGTGATTCACGCTTCTGCTTGTGGTGATTGGTCATGTAATTGAAGATCAATTGCAGGCGACCTAGTATTGCTTTCTACTTGTTGCCCTCATTGTGTTCGGTTCTATGAGGAAGAGTTCTCACAAAGAGAAGTCCGTGAGAAGGAAGCAACTCTTGAGCCAACCATGTGGTGAAACGTCATTGAGAAAGCGAGACCCTTCACACCATGCCCTGCCCTTGCATGTCGCGGCATGTAATTTATAATTTTTTTATTTTTATTTCAAGCTTATTATGAGAAATATTTTCTTGACAAGGTTGGACTTCAAGCATTCAAGTTGTAGCATGTTGATTTCTAATAGCAATTAACCTTTTGCAAAGGCATGTCTATGGGTTTGCAGGGACAGTTGCAAATGGGTGTAGGGGTTTTTGAAGGGTGAGCTGTAAGCGATGATGATTCATGGGGTTTCAGTTGGATGAATTGCAGGTGGACAAAGGGGTTTTTAGGTGTGGCTCGTGGGTGGCAGTTCGAGGATTTGCAAAGAAGGTTGCAGCATAAATAATTAGGTGGAGGTTTCTCCATTTTCTGAGATGGAGGGGTGCTGCCTTGCCAGTGGTCCCGAGATTGTTCCCCTGGGTTTTGGTTGAAGTTCACAGTTCGGTGCAATGGTTGGGCAGGGGTAAGAACGATTTTGCAGTGGCTGAACACACCGATCGGGGTGGCGGGCCATGAAGCCATGGGCAAGGCAGTGTTGCGCACTATTCTCGCGCTATCTCTCCTTTAGATCTTTGGCAAAGTCCCACCAAATCGGCAGGGCTTCGAAAAGGGTTGGGGTGGGAGAAATCTCCAACCACGTCGACTGACCAGGGAAAGCGTGATTATTTTTACTATCAACTTTCATTGGGGTGGAATCGAACTATTCCACCCCTTAAATCTCGCCCCCTTCAAAATCCCATCAATCGAACGCGCCTAAGATTTGAATGCAGAGTAAAATTAAATTTAATAACCAAATGCTGAATGATTTGAGGTTCATCATATAATCACGTGGGTATTTATCGAAACATATTTGTCACAGGGTAATGACTGAAAGCAACTTTTTTTAAGTTTTCTTCTCTTTAATTCCCCAATCAAAAGAAGCCAAAATGAATCCAAATAGGTATAATTGGACAAAGTTTTTCCTCACCAATGTAAATAAAGAGACAGCGTAGATGGGATCTCCCTCTCTCCCGCTATTGTCTTAGGTGGCGATGGACCCGGTGAATGAATTGGGAAAACTCGTTTTTTTTTTCTTTTTTTTGGATGTCTACATAGACAAACCATTGAAGGTAGTAAAACAGAACTGTAAATTTCATTTCACTTACCTCCTCCAAAATTAAAGATAAGCATTTGAAAGAAGCCAAAATTATGAATACTTGCAATGTGAACGGCGTTAGCGTCAGGACCCAGGAGTTCAGTTAGGGGTGTCAATTCCTAAACCGAACCGGTAAAACCGGCCGGACCGAACCGATAACAACCGGACCGAACCGAACCGAAGCCTTATTGGTTCGGTTCGGTTTCAAGTATTGTAACCCCAAAACCAAACCGAACCGCACCGAAAACCGGATGAACCCGAAACCAAACCGAAACCGGTCAAAACCCGGACCGAAACCGAAACCAAACCGGTAAGAAACCGAAACACTCCAAAATTCATTAAAAAAATTAAAATTTGAATAGTTTTGTATACATTTGTATGGAAAATCGAATTCAAACTAGACCAAAAATCAAAACCAACCCGGTTACAAATCGATTTAAGAAATCGAAGTTCAACAATTCATCATTTGGTTGTTTCCTAATGGCTTCATACCGGTTTAAAAAACCGATCCAAACCGAAATGAACCTAATAAATCCAAACCGGTACCAACCCGAACCCAAACTGGACCGAAACCGACACCGGACCGAAACCGATAAATCCTTATTGGGTCGGTTTCGGTCACTTCCAAACTCACACCGAAACCGGTGGAACCGGACCGAAACCGCACCGACCTGGACCGTTGACACCCCTAAGTTCAGTACTACTGACCAAGAGGGGTAGTCAGTAGTGAACCTTCGGAGAACAGCCACTATAAGAAATTGCAAACTTCCAATGGGATCTCTTAGGCTATGTTTGGTAGCCAAGAGAAGAAAAGAAAAGAAAAAAATACACTTTTTGTACATTTTTCCTTGAGTTAAGAATTTTTCTTTGCACTTGGTATGTCTTCATCCAAAATAAGATTCCCCTTTTCAAATTCAAGAGGAATTGTGAAATTTTCTTTTGTTCCCTCAAAAAATTTCTAGCCAAAAACACAAGAAAACATGAGAAAATATAAAAACATAATAAAAAAAAAATGAATGATTACACAATGATTTTTTATGTGTCTACCTCTCTCTTAAAATTCAAATTTTTTTGAATTTTTTTCTTTTCTTCTCTTAATAACCAAACATACATACTCTTTTCATTTTCTTACCATTTCTTTTTTTTTTTTCTATTCTTTTATTTTCTAGATTTTTTTTTCTTTTCTTTTTTAGATTCTTTTTTCCTTTCTTTTCTTCTCTTGGCTACCAAACATAGCCCTAAGGAATTGAAGGGTTTAAGGTTCGATAGAAATTTTATTTATTTATCTATTTATTTTTCTTAAAATCTCTGTGCAGCAGTCCCATCTCCCAATACTCTATGATGACGTATCGCCCACAAATTTTTGAAATGCAAATTAAATAATGAAAACCAGCTTGAGAACGGGCAACAACTCAAATTCTTAGAGAGACGTTGGTTGCTCTGTAGCCTCTGTGTGAGTGGGTGTGTGTTCTCTCCTTCTGTATCATCGTCCAGAAGCTAAAAACCTGGAGAGAACAATTTGAGCAGCGTCAGTCCACTACAGGTTTGAAACCCAACTTAGAGAAGCTCTGTTCCGTTCTGTTTTGTAGCCATTGTTTCAACCTGCAGTGAATGCTCAGAGAAGTTCTGTTCATTCTGTTCTAGACTTCTTCTTGTCATTGTTTCACTTTCTTTCTCTACTGGAACAATGGTTTCAGTCCAGGACTTCAGGGACACCAAGGGAAGGGGTTGAACCTTCAGTCATATAAGATTTCCCCAACCCACCTTTTCATTTGCTTTTTTTCTTTTGATACTTGGAATTTCAAAACTGTTTGCAGGTGATTGTGAACCAGGAGAAGAGGAGAGAGAGAGAGAAAGTTGCTGCTAGTGTGACAGAAATGGCAGTGGAGGATGAGATTGTAAAGGAGCCTGAACTTCTGGATCCTTATGAAAGCGAGAATAGCATTGAAGATCAAAAAACTCTGGCCCAGTTCTCTCAAGCTCGGCAACTACAGTCTCCTCAAGTACCAAACCCATCTATGCTCCTTCTTCTTCTTCTTCTTATGCAGTTGTTAGTGATTTTCTTTCACGTAGTTTACGTATGGCTCTGCTTTACAATTTCTAGCGTTCGTTCTTTCCTGTTTTATTTAGCATTATACACAAAAGAAATCGAGTGGGAGAAAGCCAAAGATGTTTCGGGTCAGGAAAAGATATTCTGTTCCTCCAGCTTCACTTTGTTCTCTTGGTCATTTGCAGGTCAGTCCTGAGTCTTGCGACTCCTGAAAGCCCTTTCTCTTTTATCTCCTTTTTTCTTACACCTTACATGTCTTGAAATTTACTCTGTAGGCCATTGCTGTGACTTTATAAGCTGGAAATTGTTTCTCTTCTATCAAACAATTTTACCCTCCCTAAGCTTCAGTTGCATATTCTTTGTTTCTTCACCATTTTGCTTAGTTGCTATACTTTGGTAGTGTTGCTGCTGCTGCTGCTTTAGGTGTACATGGGGGATTGTAGGCTAATTAGTAACTGATGTGGGATTAAAGTCCCTACCTGTGGCAGTATGTACTGCACGGACATGCGAATATAATCAAAACCTGCTTTGAGACCATGTAAAGTTTCCATCCCAAAAGTTCGAACTTATAAGTGGAGGGACTCCCAGGTTTGTAAGGGGGGTTGTAGGCTAATTAGTAGCCAATGTGGCTCCAAACTCCCAACATCTTTTGTGTGTGTGATTTTGTGTCTTTTCCTCCTCCTTGTGTGTGTGTGTGTGTGGAACCCTGTTTGACTTCTTTACTACCCATCCATAGGATCATCCCTTATAACGAATTACGCCATTTTGTACTTAATGCAGTTTTAGTTATTCCTTTGAGAACTAAAAAGTTTTAATTTGATGCCCATATATTTGACATTTGAACAGGTAGTTGCAGATCAAACAGAGAGTATGAGAAGCCAGTGAGTGTTTCTGAATCACTTTTAATATTTTTCTGGTTGTAATGTTTGACTGTTGTCAGTTGTAGTTTCATTTTTGTATGTTAAACTATTACACGTGAATGTAAAATATATTTGAAGCTGTAAGCGAAAGAGGGCGAGGGCTACAATCAATCAGTTATATGCATCTGACGATGCTTACTTACGGGTTATGGAGCGAGCTAAGGTGGTTCAATTGAACCTAGACCCAGCAATGCCTAGTTTAGCGAAACTTATGCTTCGGTCTCATGTTACTCATGGTTTTTGGCTGGTGAGTTCAAACTCCTACTGTATGTAATACAAAAATTCACGAACAAGGATGATTCTTGCTGGTATAATTTGGAAGCATTTGTTTCTGTTATATAGGGACTTGCTGTTAGATTCTGCAAGTTGAACTTACCCAAAGAAGACTGCATCATTACCTTAGTAGGTGATGGTGAGAAAGAGTATGAAACAAGGTACCTTGCAGAGAAGACAGGGCTCAGTGGTGGATGGAGGGGGTTCTCTATTGCACACAATTTGGCTGAGGGAGATGCAGTTGTCTTCCAATTAATCAAGGCTACCAAATTCAAGGTGATGGATTGGCTCAAATAGTTATATCTCTGTAGACTTGTCATTTAACTGTAAAAATTGGATTAGTTTAGCTGGACAATTTAAATGGTTCTAAGGCTTGAGTTTTTTATGGTTATGATGAGTCATGTCTATATTAGATTCTTAATGTGACTGACCCAAAGCTTATAGGGTTCATTGGCCCTTCCAGTCTTCTATAGATTTAGAAAATGGTTTTCTCAATATGTTTTCTTGAAAGGCTGAAATATGTCCTTTTCCACCAGTGGCATGTCATGGTTGACATATGTGGGTCTATGAATCACCTTTCACCTTTCTTTACATTACACATCATTGTTCCAAGAGTACTGTTGTGTTGAATATTACACTGGGGAAGGGGAGACACTTACTCCCTTCTCTTTTCTTGCATTTGTAATATGATGCTGCTAATTCTATGGTTTTCAAACTTATTACATTGTGTACTTATTTCTCCAATCCAACCTGGCTAGGAATTCTAATGATGATAATAATAATTTTCTTATATAGGTCTATATTATAAGGGCAAAGAATTTGGATGAAGTTGACGGAGCACTTGGATTACTTAATTTGGACACTTCTTCAATGCAAATTGTTGTTGCAGGTAACTAAGCTGGCCTCTCTCTATCTTTTGGAATTTTCTAACAGTATCTTGGGACCAAACGCTAAATTGAGTTGCTCCATTGATATTTGTTCAATTCTTTGACATTTTACTTAAATGTTGAGGAAGATAATGCAGATGAGGGATATGGAAAGCATTCAAGATCTTACCCTGTTCTTCTTCAAGAGAATAATCAAAATGCTTCTCCTTCAGAATCTGTTTCTAACAATGGGTCACCAGCTGGAGAATGGTTTGAAAACGACAGTGAAGAATTTGGCTCACACGTTTTGGATGGTATCAGAATGTCTGCAGAACCTGTGGAATTTAAAGATGTGAAAATCTTTGAGAATTTTACCATTATAGTGAATGATTTGATTTTAGACTCTCAGCTTCCTGAACATGTTCGAGTGAAGTATTATGAGCTCTGCTGCAGTCAGAAGGCTTTCCTTCATGATCAGCTTCTCGAAGGCATCAACTGTAAGTTGATCACTGGAATCATTTCTGAGATCGTCAATGTGGCTGATGCCATGCGAGCTTGCAAACTTACTACCTCTCAGAATGACCTTAAATCTTGGGATAAAATCTTGAAAGCCTTTGAGCAACTGGGCATGAACGTTGGCTTTTTACGTGCTCGACTGCACCGGCTTATAAGCCTCGCCTTCGAGTCAAAAGGGGCAATGGACTCGAAGTTATACAACAAAGCTATGTTCAAAAGGGCTTGTTTGGATCAAGAGATGAAAAATCTTGATGTGAAATGTATGGAATTAAAAGAGGCTCGTGCACGTAATGACAAAGAAATTGAGACTCTGAAGTTGAAGGCTGAGAGACATGAGATGAAGTTTCAGTCAGAGGTTCGAGCTCCTTGGTGATATTCTTTGTGAATTATCATGTGTAGTTTCTTCCTTTTTGAGTAGCCAGTGCAGTTAGTAAGCTGACATAATTATATGAAGTCAAGGACTCTAGCACTTTTTTGTGGATTATGATGCTAGATGTATATTTTGCGGGATATATATATATATATCTCGATCAGCAATGTAACTTCTACTGAATCTGTCTTTATCTGCACTATCATCATGTAAATGAGAATGACTAACTCAAAGTCAATTGAAGGTTGTAAATTTTGAAGAATGACTAAATCAATCTCTCTCACAAGTTGCTTCCCCCCCCAGGAGTTACATTGGACCTATGGCAAAACCCACTTTTTTTGATGTTGATTATAAGATCCCTCACTGTTTCAAACAGATATTAGCTTGAAACTAAGAAACTAAATGCTTATTAATTGATTGATCATGCACAATATAATGTTGTTCTTATGAAACTATGGAGAAGCACCATAGGACCTTCATTGCTAACACTGAAATTTTCCAGCCTGTCTCCATTCTTGGCTCTTCATGCAGGATCTCATATTTAGAACACCTTCATGACAAGGCTTACAGATTATTTGCCAGCCATCTAGTGGTACTCGTTCGCATAGAAAGCCTGCAAAGTAATGCTTCTATGGTGTTCATAACTAATTTACTTGCACTGACATAGGAGAAACACAAGCTCATACAGCACACCTGATCAGACAATCTCTTAGTCCATCTTACATCTGCTTATAAGTTATCTCATAACTGAGTACTATTTTACATCTTGCATCTAACAATGTTTTTCAATCACTTGGTGCTGTTTCCTCTCATCCTTAGCAGATTTATTGCATCACAATCTTGTCCTTGAACATTGATCTTTCAGGGTTCATGGTAGATCCAATGTTCGTGGGTTCTCATTATCTACTGCTAACTTGAACGTTTATCATTATGTGTTGGGGTGGAGTTTTAAGACGAACGGAAAAGCAAAAGAACTCTCTCTCACAACTTCCTAACCTTCCTCGAATACCATCAATTAAAAAAAAAAAAAAAAAAAAAAAAAAAAAAAAAAAAAAAAAACCAAAACAATACCTAGAACTTTTACCATTGGATTTCCTGTTTGGTGCTAGTTTTAGGGCCATTTGACAACACTTCTATTCCTAATGAGAACACTCTGGTTGAATAGAAATAACGATTGGTAAAACTATTTCAAAAATATCCTTGGAACAAGAAAAAAAAAAAAAAAAAACAGAAACAGTGTTTGACACGCTTTGTATAAATTCACTTATGAACAACAAGTCCTTATTGGATAAGTAAGAGAGAGAGAGAGATTTTATTTGTAATGAATCTATTAATAAACTATTGAGAGGTCTAAGGATGCATTTTAGAGTCTATTAGACTTGCAAGCATGATTCTAGGTATTGGTATATATGGCCAATCCATGCCTAGCTGATCCATATCAGGTATTGATATCGAACGTTGTAAAATAGTAAAAAAAAATCCAATGTTTTTATGAAAAATAAAGGTAAAATTGACCAATATGGATTGATACAATCAGATCCGCATCAGTATTGTGTCAGTATTGAGAGAACCAATAACCGAGAGCTCTGTCTTTGTAACCCAAAAATATATATCAATGTTGTCTTTCAAGGGACTTAAGGAGTAACATCTTAATCAGAGTGTAAATATCAAACAATCTTACCTTCTTTTTTTTTTTTTTGGTTCGTACAAACTTATCAGCCTCATTGGATTATTAAACAATACTTCTATGGCAGTCTTATGCATGGTTCTAAGTATCAGTATCCGATAGCAATACATATCCGTTTTGCAAGTATCCAATCTTGATACCTAGTTTATATCGTATTGGTTAAACAGTACGGAAAAGAGATAAAAAAGTCCTTAAAAAAAATCACTTTTTAAGGTAAAACAAGGGTATTTTTTTCCGATACAAATGATCCAATACCGATATGTTTTAACGCTGTAACGGTTTTGGGGATGACTGATACCCATTCTAATGTTGTGCTCTAAAACCATGCTCTTATGGTACTCATTAATCATTATTGAGTTACCAATAAACATATCATTATTGGATGTTCCAAAAAAAAAAAAAATTTATTCGATGGCAATAAAGAAAAACCTAGTGCATGACACTCCTACTACTGCAAGGTCTAAGAGTAGGGGTGTCAATCGATCGGTTCGGTTTGGTTTCAGTTGGTTGCAGTTTCGATTTGGTTTGGTTTCGGTTTATTTTAGTTTTTCAATATCGAGTTAATATCGGTTTAGATCGGTTTATTATTGGGCTTGAACCATAATGAAATATTACATTCATAACTTATTCATAACTTATAGTGATAAGATTTGACGGAAAAAAAAAAACATTTTAAATTTATGATTAAATCATGGTTTATCATTGTAAGGGAAAGATAACTAATATTGAAACCAATGGATAACAGATTACTAAGAAGATAACTAATATTGAAATTACAAAATGAACCTATTATCCAATCATTCATTTAACTATCCAACTAGTTTTGTATAGTGAACACCAATGGGGTTGGTAGCTTAGTGGTGAAAATGCCCTCAACCCATCACCTATTGGTCTTGTGGAAACGTTGCTTGCCGTACGGGGGCTTGTCCTAGAGGCTATGAACACTACCATGGAGCACCCTTTTTCATTACCAAAAAAAAAAAAGTTTTGTATGGTGAACAAGGAAATCAATGGAAGCATTATTAGAATTTATTCATCAATTTCTCTATTCATAATCTAATATTCAATGATTTGTAACAAATCCCCTTACAATAAAAAAAAATTCTCACTAATATTGTAAGAAATGGATGGTCAATTCACCAATTTATAATCTCGTAATCATTTATTTTCTTATCGGTTTCATTCAGTTTGGTTATTGGTCAGTTCAGCAACATACCTCAGTCCAAAACCAATCAAATAAGAATCGGTTTGGGTTTTATCGATCAGTTTCGATTGATTTTATCGGTTCGAGCTAGGTTTTGACACCCCTATCTGAGAGGGACAAATTTACATGGCCTTAACCCCCCCCCTCCCACTAAGGTTGGCAATCTCATAATTTATTACTAATGACAAATTAAATTTCATAAAAAAACATGTCACTAAAAGTTTAGATCATGTAATCATTTCATAAATGCAACCAAACAATGAATTTGATTTTTTTTTTTTTTTATAAAGTAGTAAGGATTTATATTAATGCATCCAGATAATTGATTTCACGAACCTATGGATTTGAAATCTTCATTTAATTTAATCTTCTTTTTAAATATTCTAAAGAATGTTTTTTTCAAGCCCAGCTTTGAATTGAGTTTGTTAAGCTTAATGTAGGATCATGGGATTTACATGTTTAAAGTTTAAACAAAGAAAGGAAAAAAAAAAAAAAAGAGAAAGAGGTGTAAAATGACACTTGCACGGGTTTCCAGGCGGGAGCATGGAACTATGGATAGAGCTGGTTATGATAATAGTCGTGATATGTGAAACAATCACTCTCTAAACGACATTTGAATTCAACCGCTTAATCGTCGCATCACTAGAAGAGTAGGGAGAGTAAGTAGTAACCCCTACTACCAACCATGGTAATTATGGAGACGGTGATAATACGGGAATGGTAACTAATTAATGATATAATGAATATAAAAAAAAAAAAAGTAATGATATAATACGAGTTTAATATAGTTTTTCTGTAAAAATTAGAGAGCAAAAAAACGGATTGGTCGAACCGAGTATATGCTTCAGATGAGGCTAGAGAATACTCTGCACAAAAAGCGGAATAATTGCAGTCAAGTCTAGATCCTAATATTCCAAGCTTTGCCAAGTCAATGCTTCAATCTCATTTGACTGGTGGATTTTGGCTGGTACATGCATTCATTTGTCTATAATAAATAATTGAATTTAGGGAGAGGGTTCTTTGAAAGGCAGTGTGATCCTATGAGTTAGCAATGAGAACATACAAAAGTATCAATGAGGGTGGAATTTCCATGATTCATGAGGGAGTCATTTCAACCCCTCCATGTAACGTTGTCTTCCAGGTTTCTTTTTTTCCTTTAACTTCAATAATAGAAAATGTTCTACTCCGAGTTCTCACCGGTTGGTTATCGATAAGTGTTATTCATTTAAAGTCTGTTATGCATTAAAACAATGCCTTTGCATGTATCTTATGCGAGTCCCCTCACAAGTCAAAGAGGAGGGTCAGCCCTTGTCAACTATCACCACCTCAAGACAAAAGAGGTGGGGGTGAAACAGAAGAAAATAAAGAAGAAGAAAAAAATAATGAAAAGGAAAGAGAGAATAGGAACTCACCTCTCTTACCCCCATCCTCAAGCATCGGCAGCGACATGTCAACATCAGGTGGGAATTGCATTTGAATGCAATTCACGGAAGAAGAAGACAAGTGAAGGAGGGCGCACGCCGTGCGCCAGCACTGTTCTTCTCTGGTTGCATTGGCTATGGAAGAAACGAGAAGTGCGGCGCCCTCAATCCTTTCAGCCGTGGCACGACGCAGACAGGTAGGATGAGTTGAGAAGCAGAGCAGAGCCTCTTCCATCGCTTATAAATAGGGAGGAAGGGAGAAGGGTTAAACAACCCTCGGAAGCACTCTCAGTAGAGTGGCCAAAATTTATGGAGGTTTTTCTCCTCCATAGGGGAGAATGGAGGAGAGTTGTGGTCGGAAGTACGTGATCACAAGAGCGAGTTTCTAAGGGTTCTTGTATGTGTTGATCGATGTGGTATTTGTGTTCGTTCTATCAAGAAAAGAGAGATTTTATTCCCATATTAATCACGTCAGGTGAGAGAGTGTTGTACTCTTATAGTTCCCCTCATTTTTCTTGTGTATCCAAGATAAGTTTAGTCTTGGGTTGTAATCCTTTAGTTGTAATTAGAGAGTTGTAATCCCATTTATTTGATACTAGAAGTTTTACCTGGACAATATCCCGTGGGTTTTTCTTTTAGTGGCAGAAGGGTTTTTCAATTGTACATATTTTTTATTTTTTGTAATTTTGTAATGTTGTGAGACATGCACAATTACTATTCGAATGTACTGTTCACAGTATTGTTCATGTGAATAATGATGAGTAGTGTTGTCAAATTTCCTTTAATGGCTTATACACAGGTGGGAAACCGATTCATTGTTTTTCCCAAAAAGTGGAATCAAGTATTAGGCCCTAACATCTTAAATGTTTCTAATCCTTACTGAATTTAGTCGTTATCTTTAATAGCCCCCCGCAAGTTGGAGGTGGTCTTCTGGAAAATCTTCAACTTGGACTTTAGATTATGATGTCGACATTTGGAGAGAGACTTGGTAAAGATCTGCAATTTGGCCACATGTCGATATGAAGCAAACCTCAAGTTGGTGTTGTGACACCAAATGCCGGACGAAGTGAAAGTCAACTTCTATATTCTTCGTACGAGCATGAAACAGTGGATTCACCGTGGGATATGTAGCCCCTCAATTGTGGCACCACAGTATTGGAGGTTTGGTTTGAGGGACCCCTAACTCCCATAGCAAAGACTGTAACTAGATTACCTCTGCCGTTGCATTTGCCAATGCCTATACTTGGATTCTGTTGAAGACTGGGCAATGGTGTGTTGCTTTCTAGCTGATCGGGAAACTAGATTTTGACCCATATAACTTGCATAACTACCTGTAGACTGTCTATCATTGGGGCAACCAGCCCAGTCTGCGTTACTGTAAGCATGGATTTCAGTGGAGGAGTTGTTATTGATTAGTAATCCATGTGTAATTGTCTCCTTTAAGTAGCGTAGGATTCTTTTCACAACATCCAATGTTCTTTTGTAGGTTCCTTCAAGAATTGGAAAACCTTGTTTATTGCAGAAGAAATGTCTGGCCGGGTTAGTGTGGCATACTAGAGAGACCTTACTATACTCCTGTATAATGTTGGATCTTGTAGTGGTTTTCCTTGATCAGTTAAGAGATTGATATTTGTAGCCATCGGGGACTGAACCGGTTTTACACCTTCCATGTTTGTTCATTGGAGGAGATCAGTAACATACTTCTGTTGAGAGAGAAGCAGCCCAATAGGATGTTTGAGAACTTCGATTCCCAAAACATAATGTTCACCCAAGTCTCGTGTTGAGAATTCTGTGTAACCGGTTGTTGATATCCTCGATGAGAGAGGGATTTGAGACTATGATTACAATATCATTGACATATACTAACATGTATATGGAAAAAGTGTGTCGCAGCAGTATGAACAATGAAGTATTGGTTTTAGATCCAGTAAACCCCAATGATTCCAAGAAGTGCTTAATCTATGAAACCAAGCCCTTTGCACTTGTTTTAGACTGTATAGTGCTTTTTGGATTTTGCAAATGTGGTGAGGCCGATCCTAGTCAATGAATCCTTGTAGCTGATTCTTATAGACTTTTTCAGTCAGGCAACCATTTAAAAATGCATTGCTAACATCTAGCTATTTAAGTTTCTAATTCTTGGTCACTACTAGAAAGAGAACTATCTGCACAGTGGTTGCTTTAACAACAGGACTAAATGTTTTCGTATAGTCAATACCCTCCTGTTGATTGTAGCCTTTGGCTACTAGACGGGCTTTGTATCAGTCTTGTCACGCCCTGTTCACACTGAACCGAGCTAGTGACCGAGTTAACACCGGTTAACCCAAACCTGCCAGGATCATCAGATACTGTATTCCACCACAGCATACACACAACTAATATAAACTCATCAGATCATCCGAAGACTAAGTTTTACCTGTGAATAATCCCATAATACTTGATACCTGGGTAGTGATACAATAATTATATACATTTGGGCCCGAAGGCATGATATTTACACAAAAGAATAAAATTTAATTATCAAGTACGTAAGGAAAATCCACAAAAACAATCAGAGTACACAGCTCGGCTCGGTATCAAGGCTAGAGGTCAGCTCGGCCTCAGAAGTGGAGCTCAGCACGACCTCAGAACTGCTGTCCCGCAGCACAACTCTCGCACGAGCAGTCGGTGCCGTGCTCTAACTCCTCAGGGGTCCACCAGTCCTCTTCAGGAAACTCGACTGTGGGACCCACCCCGTGCTCCTCAGATGTATGACCTGTAAAATCATCTAAAAAGGGGCGTATACGTGGGATGAGCTCACTAGCTCAGTAAGTGGTAAGATGGACCACACAGCAGTCCACACATCAAAACACATCATATGCACTACATGCCATGCTATACATTTTAAATCACATCCACCTAAGCAACATTACTAAGTCCTTGGTTTTAGTGCTACTACAACCACAGTGCGCGTATACTCCGGGTACGAGCCGCGAACTCCCTCCCGCGATACGCCCATAGGGCTGTCGGAGAAGGCCCACCGTGAGTACTCAGAAAAGTAAAGACAATGTCGTCCACCGGCTCTCAACAGAAATGTAAATGACTGAAAATAAAGGTGCTGACTCCAGCAATTTAAAAGCAGTACGATTGGCCCTCTTGAATGTACCACCGGGGTTGCCGGCTATCCTACATGACCCGTCGGGCGTTATGTCTAATCGTCACAGTGACCCGACAACCGCGACCACTGCTTCCCCCCAAATGATAACCCAACACCTTAACCCCTATTGGGAAGGGTCGTAGCACGGGATGGTGAGAATCCTAATACCGCATGCTCCTATATGACAATAGTACGATTGCATAGTGCCTTCGTGTCTCATTCCACGGGCCACCAATGCATTCGTTTCCCGTCTCTTCTGGCACTGGCTCGGACTTGTCAGGCCTGCCGATGTTTAAGGTCACCCGTGCCATCATAGCCCATAAGGAACTCGCTCTAACTTCCTCTGGCTCGGTTCCTACATGGTTAAACCGGTTCAACCGCGAAATCAGCCCGGGTTTAAAAAGTAGGGTATTACATTACCCCCCCTTCTGAAAAATTTCATCCTCGAAATTGCGTACCTGGTTGATAAAAAAGATGAGGGTACTTGGCTCGCATTTCATCTTCTACCTCCCAAGATGCTTCTTCAAGTGAGTGACCAGCCCATCGCACCTTTACATAGGAAATGGAGCGGTTGCGAAGGGTTTTCACCTTCCGATCCAAAATTTCAGCTGGCTGTTCTGTATAGGTCATATCAGCTTCTAGGTACTCTGGTTCCACGGGTAGTACATGAGATGGATCATGCACGTATTTCTTCAACATGGATACATGGAATACGTTGTGAACATCCCCAAGTGAAGGTGGCAGAGCAAGCATGTAGGCTACTGAGCCAACCCGGGATAAGATCTCAAATGGTCCAATGTATCTTGGGCTCAACTTCCCCTTTCTGTGAAACCTTTGCAACCCTTTAGTAGGAGAGATTTTGAGAAATACCTTTTCTCCTGGCTGAAATTCAATGTCTTTTCTGCGGGTGTCCGCATAGCTCTTTTGACGGGACTGAGCTGCTTTAATCCGTTCCCTAATAACGTCAACTTTGTCACAAGTCATTTGGATCATCTCAGGTCCTAACATTCGACGTTCACCTACCTCATCCCAATACAAAGGAGTTCTGCACTTTCTGCCATATAACGCCTCATACGGAGCCATCCCAATTGTAGCTTGGTAACTGTTGTTATATGCAAACTCCATAAGAGGTATATATTCTTCCCAACTGCCACTCATCTCCATTGTACATGCCCTGAGCATGTCTTCTAATATCTGTATGGTTCGCTCCGACTGACCATCCGTCTGTGGGTGAAAAGCAGTACTCAAATTCAGCTGTGATCCCAAGGCACGCTGTAAGCTTTTCCAAAATCTGGAAGTGAACCTTGGGTCCCTATCTGAAACAATGCTCACTGGCACTCCATGTAAACGCACTATGTTGTCCATGTAAAGTTGTGCTAGTTTGGTCATGGAGAACTTGGTCTTGATAGGAATAAAATGAGCAGTCTTGGTAAGCCGATCCACGATCACCCATATCGCGTCCATTCCCTTAGGTGTACTTGGTAGTCCGGTGACGAAGTCCATTGTAATCCTTTCCCACTTCCATTCTGGTACTGGGAGTGGCTGAAGAGTACCATAAGGTCGATGCCTCTCAGCTTTTACTTTCTGGCAGGTAAGACAAGTCGCCATATACAAAGCTATGGTGACTTTCATGTTTGGCCACCAGTTACTTTGTTTGAGGTCTTTGTACATCTTGGTACTTCCTGGGTGAAGTGAGTACTCGGAGCTATGTGCTTCTCGCACTATCTTGTCTTGTATATCCAAATCATCGGGTACACACAATCTGTCTCGAAACATCAATGCCCCATCACTGGCTAAAGCAAAATCTGGGTCGTTCATGGTTTGATCTTGAACCTTAACTCTGATCCGTTGCAATTTCGGATCCAAAGGTTGCTTCATTATCACCTCTTGCCTAATTTTCGGATGCACCTGTAGAGCCGTCAAGGATACAGTCAACCATTTAAGGTTTTCTGGTTGAGGTTCAAGCTCTAAGGTTGCCCCTTCATACAAGAGGGTTTCGTCCATTAGCATCGCCTCTTGCACGAGTGGTGGACGGACTGCTAAGTATGAGAGAGACACAGTCTGTGTCTTCCGACTCAATGCATCTGCCACTACATTAGCCTTGCCGGGATGATACTGAATGTCGCAGTCATAATCCTTCATGAGTTCAAGCCATCTCCTCTGTCTCATGTTCAAATCCTTCTGGGTGAAGAAGTACTTCAGGCTTTTGTGATCACTGTATATCTCGCACTTCTCCCCATACAAATAATGTCGCCAGATCTTAAGGGCAAAAATGACTGCAGCTAGTTCCAAGTCATGAGTGGGGTAATTCTTCTCATACTCCTTTAGTTGTCGGGATGCATACGCTATTACCTTACCGCGTTGCATGAGAACACAACCCAAACCAACTTTGGAAGCATCGGTATAGACTGTCATTCCACCTGTGCCTTCAGGAATAGTCAGCACAGGGGCAGTCACCAACCTTTCTTTCAATTCCTGGAAGCTCTTCTCAAATTCCTCTGCCCAGTCGAATTTCACACCCTTTTTAGTCAACTTGGTCATTGGTGCTGAGATCCGAGCAAAATTCTCGATGAAGCGCCGGTAGTATCCAGCCAAACCCAAGAAGCTTCTAATTTCGATAACATTCTTGGGGCTTTCCCATTCCACTACTGCTTTCACCTTAGCAGGATCTACTTCGATTCCGGCTTTAGACACTACGTGCCCCAGGAATCCAACTTGTTCAAGCCAGAATTCACACTTGCTGTACTTGGCAAACAACTGTTGTTCTCTCAACCTCTGTAACACCATCCTCAAGTGTTGAGTGTGCTCCTCTTCGGTCTTGGAGTAGATCAAGATATCGTCAATAAAAACAATTACCCATTTGTCGAGCACATCCTGAAATACTCGATTCATTAGATCCATGAATGTTGTCGGTGCATTGGTTAGCCCGAAAGATAACACTAGGAACTCATAGTGACCGTATCGAGTCCTAAATGCTGTTTTGGGTATATCACTGCTCTTTATCTTGAGCTGATAATAGCCGGACCGAAGGTCTATCTTTGAAAATACCCTGGCTCCCTGCAACTGATCAAATAAATCATCAATGCGTGGCAATGGGTACCGGTTCTTAATGGTTAGCTTATTCAATTCCCGGTAATCTATGCACATACGCAAACTACCATCCTTCTTCTTGACAAACAACACCGGGGCACCCCAAGGTGAAACACTTGGGCGAATAAACCCCTTTTCTAATAATTCCTGCAACTGCATCTGCAACTCCTTCAATTCAGCTGGTGCCATCCTGTATGGAGCCTTAGATACCGGAGCTGCTCCATGAGTCAAGTCTATGGCAAACTCCAACTCTCTATCAGGTGGTAAATGCATCAGATCATCTGGGAAAACATCGGGAAACTCTTTAACCACCTTTACCTCTTCTAGAGGTGTAATCCTTGCATCAACATCAAGTACCGATGCCAAGTAACCATGACATCCACTTTCTAGCAATTTTTCCGCTTGAAGAGCAGAGACAAGGACCTTCTTCACTCTTTTCATGGGATCTGCTCAGTATACTAATTCTTTCCCTTCGCCATTTGTCACCCTTATCAGCTTTTCAGCACAGATCACATTAGCTCGATAAGCCGACAACCAATCCATACCCAATATAACATCAAAATTCTGCATATTAAACTTAATGAGTTGCGCATCAAGATTCTTCCCACTAATTTCCACTGGGCACGGCCCATACACTTCCTTCAACTGTGCAACTTTACCAGTAGGCATACTAACAATCATTCCATGGTCTAGGATCCTGGGTGACATCCCAAGTTTCTCTACAAATCTCTTAGATGCGAATGAATGAGTAGCTCCTGAATCGAATAAAACATAGGCTGGTATGCCTGATATGGGTAGGATACCTAGTATAACAATGCATATAATTTCAGCAGGTCATCAATATTAATCATAATGAATTTCTTAATTTAAAATGTACCTGCAACTACTTCTGTATTGGCCTCAGCTTCCTCGGCTGATAGAGCATACATCCTTCCCTGCGGTTGATTCCCTCGAGGTAAGGGAGGTCGGTACGCAGAGGGCTGACTGGAGGGCAAGGCTGGTCTGGCCCGACAGTCTTTCGCATAATGCCCATATGAATGGCAGTTGAAGCAACGAATCTGAGATGTCGGAACTGGAGCGGGGCCCCTCTGCACTTGACCCGTTGTAGATGGAGGTCGAGGTGGCCTTGGAGCTGTAGGTGCCACACTAGTGTTCGGGCGAAAAGAGGTGGAACCCGAACCACCAACTGGCCTAGGAGGGTAGCCAGATGGCCTATAGGACTACCTATACATAGGCCCAGAACTGTATGATCCACGGTATGCCTTGGAGGAATTTCCCATATCTGGGAATGGATTTGTTCTCTTCCACAGTCTAGGAGTGAGGGACTGTTCACCCTTTTGCTTATCTTCCATGGTCTTGGCCTTCTGCACAATCTGGCCATATTTGGTCAAATCCAGTACCTCAAGTACAGACCCAATAGATGCCTTTAGGCCTTTTAGGAACCTTGCTGCCTTCTCTTCAGATGTCCTCATGTGCCTTGGGGCAAAATGGAACAAACTCTCGAATTATTGTTGGTACTCAAGGATAGTCTTACCTCCTTGAGTTAAGGCCATGAACTCAGTCTCCTTTCGGTCTCTGAAACTGCGCGGATAATAGTTGTCCAAGAACAACTCCTTGAACTGCTCCTAAGTGGGTTCTGGATGAGCAGCCAACAATATAGGCTTGGAGGCTTGCCACCAAGAATTTGCCTCTTTCTTGAGTTGCAAACTAGCACAAATGAGTTTCTGTGCATCCGTGCACTCAAACACCTCAAATATCTTCTCTAATTCTTGGATCCACTGGTCCGGTTCCAGAGGATCACTCCCCACCTTAGAGAATACAGGTGGTAAGTTCCTCTTGAATGACTCCACTACCCTTGACGTATTACTCGCCGCCGGGAAGTTAGGAGCATAGGCAGGATAGTAGGAGTATGGAGGGGGCATCCCATATTGAGGAACACCGAATGGTGGGATTGGAGGTGTAACTCCCACTTGTGGTCCCGTTCCCGACCCTATAGGCGGGTCCTGTGGAGTGAGTACCCGGGGAGGTTGACCCGGTTGAGAAAAGTCCAACTGTTGCTGGATAGCAGTCATAAATGCTTGCTGTTGCTGAAGCATTTGTTACTGAAAAGCTTATTGCGACTGCTGAATTATAGTAGCAACATCTCCCGGTGTAATGACCGGTGGAGGGTCCGGGAGTGTAGTCATAGGTGGGTCCCCATGTGCCCCACCCTGACCAAGGGTCTCTGGAGATAGTGGAGGTGAGGTATACCCCACAGAGCGGGACCTCCTGGGATTTTGTGGTCGACCGACCGGACGAGGACCCCGCGAGGTACCTCGGGCATTACTACCGGATCTGGTATGTACCATCGTATTCCTGTACCTGGAACATATCACCCACCACACTGGTTAAACACCGTAGAATTGATTTTGGCACACAAGTTCATGCCATCATATAAGGTGTGGTAGTGTATGATAGCCTATAAATAACCGCAGCTGAATTCCAAGATACAGGGCAAAGGCCCCAACAGATATGTCAATGGTCCCACTTGACCATAGCACATTAATCATAGGAATAATAATCAATAATGAGGATCAATGTAATCATGCTAGGAGGAGAGAAGGAAAGAAAAGAAAGAAAAAAAAAATTTTCAAAATTTTCAAATTTTCACAACCGGTGGGCTGCACCGATGGGTAGGGGCCCACCGGTTGAGCCCGTCGGTCCTAGTGCCTCACACCGGCGGGTGGCACCGGCGGGTAGGGGCCCGCCGGTCTTGCCCGTGTAAAAACACGAACAGGGCCCTACAGGCCTTGTTCTGTTTGTCTCTTTCCCCATCTCCTTTCTCTTTCTTCCTTTCTTCCTTGGGTGATCCTAGAGGTCTCCTCGGCGCTTCTACTCGCGAGTCTACTCATCCACTCGGCGCTTTAGAGAAGAGTCAACTCTCGCTCCTTCAAGTAAGTTCCTCCTTTTTCTTTTCTCAGGATTTCCCATTTGGGGTAGAATGCATGCATAAGCTTTACTTTTTAGGTTTCATTTTCATATTTTTCACCATAGAATAGTATTTCCATGTGATTGTGATGCTTCTACTATGGTCGTTTGTAGTTTATAGGAATTTTATCTCTTCATTTGGAGAAAACCCCAATTCGTGCCCTAGGTTTCCAAATTTGGGGGTTTCTTACATTTTTTATTCTTTTCTCCAATTGATAACTCCTTTGTGATGCATTCCATTTGATTTGTGCTAGATATGCTTTAGATTTCATGAATCATCCTTTATGCTTGGAATCCCCATATATTTCCATGAAAATCCCTCTTTTTGTATTGGTTTCCTTGATTTTCATCCCATACTTGTATTCATGGAACTCCATAGTCTATTTGGGTATATTCTTGCACTTTCATGATCCCGCTACTATGGCATTTCGTTTTAGACCTAGGGTTTAAAGCTTTTACTTCATTGTGAATGAGTTGGTGCATTGCAATCGAATCCTCTCATGTTAATATGCTCTTTGTCGTCATTTTAATGTTTTGGCATGTTTCTCCTTTGTTGCTTACCGTGCATCATGTCCATAGGTTCCCTATCATTTCTAGCTTGTCGCCGTTTCCATTTTGCGAGTATTCGGGTTTTGGGTTTCCCCTTTCTAATGCTGTCATTTTCCATTACTTACTAACCCCACTTTCTTTTCTTATTGCCAGGATGTCATCTCGCACCGGCAAAGGACCATCATCCTCTGGCATACGACGCAAGACCACCGCTTCTAAGCGGAAGAGTGCGGAGACCAGCTCTTCAGCCCCTCGCACAGGGAGACCCAGACCTGCCCGGTCTGACCCTTCAGACTATGATGAGGACCACTTCCTTAGTGCAGAGGCAGCAGCCAACTGGCCTAACTTCCTGAAGGGGTCAGTGATGATGGAGAAGACCGTGGTAGTCGAGGACTTCCACAAGGCTCGGCTTCAGGAGAGGTTCTCAGCATTGGGCTGGGACTCTATTCTTCATATAGACCGACCATGCTACGAGCAACTAGTCCGTCGGTTCTACTGCAACTTGGAGGTGTCGTATCCGTACAGGGAGTTCACCATTAGCAGCTTGGTGAAGGGGGTAGACATCCAGCTGACGGTGGGCACATTGGCTAGCATCCTGGGTATATCAGCGGCTGGACACCGATACTACAGTCCTCCCAGGAGTAAGCCTCTGGGACCGTTCATAAGCCTGGTGACGCCGGACTTCATCTACGAGACCATCTGCGGCAGCAGTACCCGTCCGGAGTCCGAGACGTCCTTCTACCCTGAGGTTCGTCTATTTGCTCGGTTGGTCCAGTTCAACCTGCTCCCCAGAGGAGGTCATCGGAACCAGGTGGGTTTCATGGCGGCTTTCATTGCGTTCTGTATCTATACGGCTGCAGAGGGAGGCGGCGAGCACCTATGCCTTCCGTACATTATCCTCAGGACGATGGAGCACCACACTTCCCACCCTGAGGATGGAGGATTCCCCTATGGTAGGATCCTCACCAGGATCTTCGAGTTCTTCGGGGTGGACTTGAGGGGCGAGGAGGGGAAGACTCCGGCTAATAGGTTTGACCGGAGTAACCTCTTGAGGATGGGTCTCCAGACCCTCATGGATTCACCTCCGAGATCAGGAGCTCAGAGAGGTAGGGGTAGGAGGTCTGCCCCTATGGAGGATGTCCACATGGAGGAAGAGTCCAGTGAGGAGGATGAGGACTACATTCCTCAGGACGAGGAGGAGGATCTGATGGGTGGTGGCATCCCTGAGGAGGCGCCTCAGGAGTCGAGAGGTCCTGGTCCCAGTTCTTCCAGAGCTGCAGCCTCACCACATAGAGCTCCACCACTTGGGAGTGGTGTCTACGACTTCGAGGGCATGGTGTCCTCCATGCGGGCCTTGCAGGATGGCCAGGTTCAGCTACTGAGACGGCTGGATGAGAGTGCCTCCAGGGAGGAACGCATCCTGGAGAGGCAGGCCACCTTGGAGGATTCCTTCCTAAGGCTGGGTCAGGACTTGGACACCATGGCCAACGCTATCTCAGCAGATTTTGGCCGGCTTCAGAGGGAGGTATGGTTGGTGAACACGAGGTTTGACTATTACGATCACCGCCTCAACGTCAACTCTAGGCCTTCGGCGAACGTGGTGATCATCGATGAGGACGACGACGACCAATGAGGGCTTGGCTCGCCCACACCAGCTGTTTATCTGTTTTCTCTTCTTTTTTTCTTGTAGACCTTATTGTATACTTTATTTGCGTTGTAACTGGATTCATTTATGGAATAATATATTTTTGGATAGTGGATTTTGTGGTGAATTCAGATGTGGAATACTTGTGTAGTTTAGTTGTGTATTTTGCTACTTGATCATTATTATGTCATATTATCTGTTGTTTATCAGGTATTTGTGTGTAAATTTTTGGAAATCCCTTTTTACGCCGTTATGCTGCTAAAATTTCATCGAAATAGTACTCTATAGGTTATATCACCAACCTAATCCCCTTTTATCTATACTCACGCATGCCAAGAATGCAACATATAATGCAACCCCTTTTTATACTTTCTTTCTTTGGCTTTTAAATCTTTAAATCTTTTATATTAACCCAACCCCATTTCCCTATTATAGAGTCTACGGGATTCAATGGTATGTTATGAGTGGAGCAGAGCATCACGCTCTGATTCCACCGTTTGTCACACCCCGTTCACACTGAACCGGGCCAGTGACCAAGTTAACACCGGTTAACCCAAACCTGCCAAGATCATTAGATACTATATTCCACCACAGTATACACACAACTAATATAAACTCATCAGATCAGCGGAAGACTAAGTTTTTACCTGTGAATAATCCCATAATACTTGATACCCGGGTAGTGATACAATAATTATATACATTTGGGCCCGAAGGCATGATATTTACATAAAAGAATAAAATTCAATTATCAAGTACGTAAGGAAATCCACAAAAACAATCAGAGTACACAGCTCAGCTCGGTATCAAGGCTAGAGCTCAGCTCGGCCTCAGAAGTGGAGCTCAGCACGGCCTCAGAACTGCTGTCCCACAGCACAACTCTCACACGAGCAGTCGGAGCCGTGCTCTAACTCCTTAGGGGTCCACCAGTCTTCTTCAGGAAACTCGACTGTGGGACCCACCCCATGCTCCTCAGATGTATGACCTGCAAAATCATCTAAAAAGGGGCGTATACGCGGGATGAGCTCACTAGCTCAATAAGTAGAAAGATGGACCACACAGCAGTCCACACATCACAACACATCATATGCACTACATGCCATGCTATACATTTTAAATCACATCCACCTAAGCAACATTACTAAGTCCTCGGTTTTTTTAGTGCTACTACAACCACAGTGCGCGTATACTCCGGGTACGAGCCGCGAACTCCCTCCCGCGATACGCCCATAGGGCTGTCGGAGAAGGCCCACCGTGAGTACTAAGAAAAGTAAAGACAATGCCGTCCACCGGCTCTCAACAGAAATGTAAATGACTGAAAATAAAGGTGCTGACTCCAGCAATTTAAAAGCAGTACGATTGGCCCTCTTGAATGTACCACTGGGGTTGCCGACTATCCTACATGACCCGTCGGGCGTTATGTCTAACCGCCACAGTGACCCGACGACCGCGACCACTGCTTCCCCCCAAATGATAACCCAACACCTTAACCCCTGTTGGGAAGGGTCGTAGCACGGGATGGTGAAAATCCTAATACCGCATGCTCCTATATGACAATAGTACGATTGCATAGTGCCTCCGTGTCCCATTCCACGGGCCACCAATGCACTCGTCTCCAAGCCGACTACGGCATCTAGTCTATCAATGCAACATGCACAATGATGTCCACATTCAACATATAAACATCTCATTCAATTGGCATTTGGAAAGTAAACATAGCACATATGCACATCAATGTGTGGGATGACTAGACTACATAGCATATTCATGATGGCATGACTAGACTAGATATATTTAAATGAATGCCAAAAAATGCCTTGAAACAAGGCCAAACGTCCTCTCCCCATTTACTTGTAGTGTACAAGGATTCCCGTTCGGTACGGGTGAGATCCGGTGCGAATCGGGTAGGATTTGGTGAACCTAACATAATTGAGCGGGGTTAGTACTTCACCATTTTAGGATCAAAATTAATGAAATCCGATGACAAAATCATGTTTAGAACGTCAAAAGAAGGTCACACATCCGATTTGGGTCCAATTGGACGTAAGGATCACCCTCGGGGCCACACGGGTGGGTCAGACAGGTGGGCTGTCTGGCCCACCGGTCCTACCCACCGGTTGGGACCGACGGGTAGGGGCCCGCCGGTATGGCCTGCCGGTTCCACCCGCCGGTTGGGCTAGGGACCCCTGCTAGGACCGGCGGGTAGGATGGCCCGCCGGTTGGGCCCGCCGGTTGTGCCCGAAGGCCCCCCTGCCTTCTCAGGTGGGTGCCCACAGGTGGGCAGGGGCCCACCGGTTGCACCCACCGGTCTTGGCGGGAAACACCCAGTTTCTTTCCCATTTTCTCCATTCTTTGGGGAATCAAATGGGGCTTTTCCCCAACCATTCTTCACACCTTCAAGGTCCTATAGGATGGTTCTAACCTAGATCTAGGTTAGCTTCAAGTGATGGGAAACCATCTTACCTTCTTTGCTCAAGAACAACCTCAAACCCTCCAAATCACTTCAAACCCACAATGCTTCTTCCACCTTGTCAATACCTCTTCAAATCCTTCAAGATCAACACATAAATCATTTATTAAACCTTAGATTCATCATTTCAAAGGGGATTTACAAGATCTCAAGAAACCATACTCGAATCAAGGGTTTAAAGCTTGGATATGGTGAATGTTCAAAGAATACAACTTTTCTTACCTCTAACTGTAGATCTAGAGTTGAAGATCACTCTCCCGGCGCCGAAATGGGAAGATCAAGCTTCGGTGCTGCTGAAATCCCTCTTTTCTTCCTCTTCCTTCTCTTCTTTTCTTCTTCCCTTTCTTTTCTCTCTCCTCTTTACTCTTCTCACCAATGTACGGTGTCATAAATGGAAAGAAAAGAAATCATAAAGCTATATATATAATTCCTAAATAAGTGAGCAGTGCACATGGATGGGTCACTCAGGTGGGTGGGTGCACCCACCTGTCCGCCCACCTGAGGGCCAAAACTTGGGATTTTGACAGAGTCCGGGCCTCGACACGAACCCCACCCCTGGCATACGATGTAGTATACGTATATACCTTAATATACGGCTATAATACCTGCTTTATCCGTACATTGCCTTATGGTAGGTGCATGTACACGGCTTGGGCACTCCCGTCTCTTTTGGCACTGGCTCGGACTTGTCGGGCCAGTCGGTGTTTAAGGTCACCCGTGCCATCATAGCCCATAAGGAACCAGCTCTAATTTCCTCTGGCTCGGTTCCTGCATGGTCAAACCGGTTCAACCGTGAAATCAGACCGGGTTTAAGAAGCGGGGCATCACAATGTTCCTTCTGTCCCATATCCTAAACGTTTGATGAATAAGAAGAAGACATTTTCAATGGAAAAAATTTTAGAAGTCTTCAAGAAGGCAAAGGAAAACATCCCTCTTTTGGATGCCATAACTCAAATCCTAGCCTATGCCAAAGTCCTTAAATACTTATGCACTCACAAGTGCGTCACAAGTGTGGCCAAAAAGGCGTTCTTGGCAGTTATTATCAGTTTAATGATCACACAACCTGTAACAGCCAAGTAAAAGGATCCCAGGTGTCCCACCATCTCTTGTGTCATTGGCAACACTTGTATTGATCATGCCCTACTTGACCTTGGTGCAAGTGTGAATCTTCTACCTTATCATGTTTATCAACAACTTGGATTAGGAGATTTGAAAACCACAGGGACCACTCTCTAGTTGGCCGACCATTCTGTCAAGATTCCAAAAGGGATGGTCAAAGATGTCCTACTTAAGGTAGGAGAATTTATTTTCCCAGTTGATTTTATTGTTTTGGACACCAAACCCTTCACCACTAGGGATAAGATCCCTATCATTCTTGGAAGACCATTTCTAGCTACCAGCAATGCATTAATCAATTGTTGGAATGGTCTACTAAGGATATCTTTTGACAACCACACTATGGAGTTTAACATGTATAGGTTGGCTAAGCAACCCATAATTTCTTCTGATGATATTGATGAAGAGGTCAATATGCTTGAGGATTTTTCTAATGATATTGTTAAAACTTTTGACATTGACTTTGATTCAGAATTCCAAGAGTGTATAGAAGAATTAGAGAATGATATTAAAAATTTCTTCTTCGAGGTTTAGAGCCTTCATACACCCATGGAGCCCATTGGTCCTTTATCAAATTCTCTTCTTAAATCCTCAATTGTTGATCCCCCTAAGCTTCATTTGAAAGAGTTGCCCTTTAACTTAAGGTATGCCTTCTTAGGAGAAGATTAAACTCTACCAGTTATTATCGCCTCAGATTTAACTTCAAGTCAAGAGGAAGAGTTGATCAAAGTTTTAAAAGAAAACAAAGAAGCCTTAGGTTGGACCATGACAGACATTAAAGGAATTATCCCCTTAATCGTTCAACATCATATTCACCTTATGGAGGATTCAAAACCTTCTAGGAAACCACAAAGAAGGGCTAATCCTATGATACAAGAAGCTATCAAGCAAGAGATCCTAAAGTGCTTGGATCATGGTATCATCTACCCTATTTTTGATAGCGAGTGGGTAAGTCCAGTGTACATGGTGCCAAAGAAGTCAGGGGTCACAGTAGGCCAAAATGCTGAAAATGAGTTAATCCCTACCCATGTCCAAACAGGATGGCGTGTGTGCATTGATTACAGGAAGTTAAATGCGACATTTGGAAATACCACTTTCCTTTGCCTTTCATTGATCAAATGTTAGAGTGGTTAGTCGGACATGAGTATTATTGTTTCCTTGATGGTTATTCTGGCTATAACCAGATTCTCATTACTTTAGATGACCAACACAAGACCACCTTTACATGCACCTATGGAACCTTTGCTTATCGGTGTATGCATTTTGAGCTTTGTAATGCCTCTGCCACGTTCCAAATATGCATGATGAACATTTTCTCTGATATGGTGGAGCACTCTTTGGAAGTATTAATGGATGATTTTTCTATTCATGGCTCCTCAAAACGATGCAAAGCAACTAATTTAGTTCTCAATTGAGAGAAATCCCATTTTATGGTTACACAGGGCATAGTGTTGGGTCATGGCATTTCCAAAGAAGGGATTAAGGTTGATAGAGCTAAGGTGGACTTAATTTATAATTTAACACCTCCCAAGTCAATTAAGGACATTCGTTCTTTCTTAGGTTATGTAGGGTTCTATCGTCGGTTCATCAAGAACTTCAGTCATGGCTAGATCTCTCACCAATCTTTTGGGTAAAAAGTAACCCTTCGAATTTTCTAGTGAATGCCTCATGTGCTTTGAGCAATTAAAGAAGGTGTTGATTACAACCCCTATTATTCAAGCTCCCTTATGGACTAAGCCCTTTGAATTAATGTGTGATGCATCCAATTTTGCTACAGGGGTAGTCTTAGGGCAGAGAGTTGATAAACTTTCTCGTGTTATCTATTATGCCAGTAGAACTCTCAATGATACACAGTTGAACTACACAACAACTGAAAAAGAATTTTTAGTTGTTGTATTTGCATTAGAAAAGTTTCGTGCATATTTGATAGGTTCTCATGTAATTATTTACACTGACCATGCAGCTATCAGATACCTTATTCAGAAAAAGGATGCCAAAGCACATCTTATCAGATGGGTTTTGCTTTTTCAGGATGCCTCTCAGTCCAATCCTTATGGTTGAGATTTTTTATGTTTGGGGAATAGATTTTATGGGCCCCTACCCTAAGTCATGTGGATATGAATATATTTTGTTAGCTGTGGACTATATGTCCAAATGGATTGAGGCTCTTGCTTGTAAGACCAATGACCATAAGGTGGTCATTCAATTCTTAAGGGAAAATATTTTTTCCCGATTTAGTACCCCTAGAGCTATCATTAGTGAGAGGAGAAAACACTTTTGTAATAAGCCTTTTGATGCCTTAGAGATGAAGTATAGGATTACCCACAAGTTGGCTACCCTATACCACCCCCAAACTAGTGGGCAAGTGGAAGTGTCCAACAGATAGATCAAGCAGATTTTAGAGAAGATAGTTAACCTAAATCGAAAGGATTGGTCTAACTGTCTGTTGGATGCTTTGTGGGCTTATAGGACTACTTACAAGACCATACTTGATCAATCCCCATACCGTTTGGTACATGAAAAATCCTGCCACCTTCCTGTTAAGTTAGATCATCGTGCCTTTTGGGAGATTAAGAAATTCAATTTTGATTTTTCTACCGCAGGAGTTCATAGAGGTCTTCAATTATCTGAGTTGGAGGAATTATGAAATGATGCATAGGATAGTGCAAAAATTTCCAAGGTAAAGACTAAAGCTTTTCATGATAGGTAACTTATTGGAAAATCTTTTATGCCTGCTGATAAAGTTTTGTTGTACAATTCTAGATTGCATATCTTTCCAGGGAAAACTTCGTTCTCGGTGGGAAGGTCCTTACCTTGTGCAAACAGTATTCCCCCATGGTGCCGTAGAGGTTATGAATCCATCCACTCGAGAAATTTTTAAAATTAATGGGTACCATCTGAAGCCATTCCTTGAGTTGCATTCAATGCATGATGCAGAGGTCATGATTCTCCATGAGCCTCTTTATGATGATATTTGATCCCATTTGGTAACTTCCTCTCCTTTGTCCTTCTTGTTCTTTTGTTTTATTATTTTTTTTTCTTTTTCTGCATTGAGGACATTGCACAATTTAAGTATGGGGGAGGGTTTGACTATTTAGAACTTGAGGTTACTTTTAAGAGTTTTTCGGTGCTTTATACACACCCTACAAAAAAAAAAATTGAGATCTAGGACCTATCTTGGTACTATAATCCCTATTGGGAGGATGGTAATGAATATATGTCTTGAAGTGGGACCTCACTTAAATGATTTAGAGATACTTGTCTTAAGGTGTAGGACCATTTGTTAGTTGGTGTCCTTGTTCTTAGCTTAGGAGTTGAGACCATATTCTTGGCATGGTATAAAAATATATGATATGGATATACAAATAAAGTGAAAATTGGTCAAAAAGTAAAAAATAAGTATATAATTTATAGGAGCTAGACAGAACACTGTGCCTCATGAAGTGGGGTGTTTTGATCGAACCTCTTAGGGAAGGAACATCTCCGAAAAGAACTAGCATCACTGGCTTATTGCATATGCATAAAGTGAAGCTACTTAGTAACTTAGGTTTATGGTGTTTGCACCACCATGTTATTCAGGCCAAATGTAGTGGAGTAGAATGAGTCCTCTACTAAAAGAAAAAAAAAAGATACCAATATGCCTTGTTGTTTATGAATTGATCAATGCTCCAAAACCCTAGTTCATGGTCCCTACCTTACAATGTGGTTTTCCTTGGGATTGATCGTGCTTTAGAAGATACAAGGGTCATCACTATTTGAGATGTATGATGTCATAAATCTAGATGGAGTATTAAAGTGAAGTGTGGGGGTTTCCTCAGTTGATGTGCTCTAATTGAAAGAGGGTGTGTGTTTTGTAGTTATTGGAAGCTTAAATGATAATTTTTAAAAGATAATTTGAATTTGGGTGTATATTCACTGCAAACAACCCACAAGACACAACTCGTCCACTAGGGTAACTTAGGGTTTAAAGGCTTGTTGCACATGCTAAATGCAACCGTGATTTCTACGAAAGGGAGTTAGGCTTTTTCTTTCGTTATTTATTTATTTGTCTTGCTTGAGGACGAGAAGAAGTCAAGTATGGGAGAATTTGATGAGCACAATAATATGTGAAATCTTAGGGATATAAGTGTATATTTTGCCCCACTTTGGATAGTACTACTTCTGTTTTTTTTTTTTTTTAGTTTCCAAGTCTACAAGCGAAAGTGCTTAAAGTGAATCAAGAACCAGTCCAAGCTTGAACTAACTTGTTCAAAGGTGGGACCCACTCATTGGTACCACATCCTCTCTCCTACAAAATCCTGAAGATTATTCTCTCTCCTTACCACCTCACAAGATCTTGAAGATGCTATGCAGAGATTCCTTTCTGATTTAGTCAAGATTTAAAGATATTGATTAATATTGAAGGGAAGGAATAGAATTTGTTAATTTTGGAAACAGATTCTCTCTTTCCGCACACTATCTCAGAGAATGAGAATTTTTGCCAAGATTTAATTTAATTTTATTTTCTTTCTTTTCTTAAAGAAGACTTGTAGAAGGAAGAAGGCAAGACCAAAGCCTTATAAAAGCCCTTTCCTCCCCTCTCCTAGAAGGATTATTCCCCTTAGTTTATTTTTTAGTTTATGCTTAGTTCTCTTCTCTCTCTCTCTCTCCCTCTCTCACTCTCTTTAGTTTTAGCTCTTTTTTATTTTAATCACTTTTATAATAGATTTTTATTTCAATTAATGCAAGCACTCTTTCATTTTTATTCAGTCTTTTTATGTTTATGATTTATGCAATTGAGTTGTAATTTGTAAAATTATAGTTCTAGGCTTAGATCTAGGTGACAAGATCACGAGCCGTAGAACATCTCTTTTTTTCAAGTTCAATTTTTTTTCAAGATTTGTTTTCTCCAGGCCTAGAAATTTCAGATTTGGTTCATTCCAAATCTGGTTTTTAGGGTTGGTAGTATCTCAAATCACCCAAGCTTTCAAGTTCAAGTATTGATTCAGGTAGGTTGGCTTCTTCAATAGTCTTCTCTCCCCCCTCTCATTCCCTCTTCTGACTACCCTTTTTTTCTTAATTTAGGATTTTAATTTCAGTCATTACATTATTGCTTTCCCTTTCCCCTAAGGTTCATGGCTAGTGTATGTGTTGGCTTTGGCCCTCCTAGCCATAGAACCATCATTTTATTGTTTTTATTTTAATTACCTCCCCTTCCCTAAAGCTTAGTAGAGTACCATTGTAAGAGTGACTCTCTAGTCAAGTAGGGAAGCTCATATTATGATGCATCCCTTGGGCTAAGTAGAGAAACTTACTTATGAGCCTCTCTCTAGCTTTATCCCCTTTCTTTTACTTTAGTTTTATTTCAGCATTTTTTTTCCTTCATTGCTTTTTAATTCCATGAGTTGTTTATTTTCAATTATTTGTTTATTTAATTTTGATTGCGTGGCTTGTGTATTTAAATTCTTAGATGTCGAATGGTTAGGACGTTATTTTAGATACATATGTTTAGGATGGTAGTTAGAATTAGATCACAACCATTATTAATTGGTTCACTTTCGCATTATTAAAAGAAGTCAAAAATAAAGTGGTTGTTCTCCTTGTGATCGACCCATAGCTACACTGATCCGTACGCTTGCGGTTACATTTTAAATCCTAACAAGTACCATATGTATTTGGTATGGTCATCTACAAAAATTAAAAAATAACGATATCCACTATCAGCGACAAAGTGCTAGGGGCCCCATACATTAGTAAACAATAAATCCAAAGGAAAAGAACTACGAGTGAAAGTCTGATTTAAACTAAGCCTACTGGCTTTGCTTAATTGGCAAGCCATACAAAGATGACTAATTTTATTAGAAGAACAAGGAAACTTGTGAGAGTGAAGAATCTAATGAAGAACTCGATGGTGGGGATGACCGAGTCGATGATGCCATCCATCACACATGGTACTTTAGAAATATTGGCAGATGGTGGTGGAGATGACATGGGAAAGGTGTAGAGACCACCATTACTCGGATCGAAAAGAAGTGTATGTCTAGTTTTCTAACCCTTGACAGAAAAAACAAGAGGGATGAAATTTGAAAAATACATTATTATCATGTGTAAATTTCTGAACTGAAAGTAGAGATTTAGTGAGAGACAGGACATGAAGAACATTAGAAATAGTAAAAGTACAAAGTGGGGAAGAGAGAGAAGTGGAACCAGTGTAAGTGATGGAGAGACCCTTACCATTACTGACTTGCAACTGATCCTGGTCAGAGTATGTATCATAGGTAGAGAGGGATTGGAGATCCGGGGTTATATAGTGGGTAGCACCAATGTTTGGGTACCAGGTAGAGGGCAGTGGTGTGGGAAGATAGGGAGTTGGTTGGCTGTGATAAGCAGAAGTTGGTAGGGGTTAGTGGGCCATTGAGGGTAGGCATGCATGGAGGCAGGATAGGTACGATAGACTGATGGGGTAGGGGTAGGTGTTCGAAAGTAGCAAGTGGCGACAGCATGGTTGGTTCAGTGACAGATGGTGCAGAAGAGGCATCTTTGGCCCTAGTAGAGTATCGTCTCCCATGACCTCAGCCATTACGGTTGTGTCCTCCACGACCCCAATTGGAACCATGATCAGAGGACTAAGTCATAGATTGCCCATACTACGCCCCATCCTTAGTCATTTTTCTTACCTGATTGGCAGAGGGATTGGTGTCACTAGATGGAGGGTCGGTGATCGTTAGTTTCTTCAAGGAGGAAGTTGACGAGGAACTCATGACTTAGAAGCAAGGCATGGAGATCTTCATAACCCACTGGGGTAGAGCATCCTAGCAGAGTAGGGATAACTTCACAGAGGTCAAAGCAGAGGGCTCTGAAAATATGGATATTGAACTCAGTGATTTTGAGAGCTTCATCGGCAGCACTAAGTTCATCAGAGAGGCTTTTGGCACGCTAAAGGAAGGGGAATATAGATTCCTAGAGTTTGTGCACAAGGTCTTTGAAGAGCTATGTGAAGAGAGAGAACACGTGTGGTGGATGCAGAGGTGTAGGCGGTAGTTAGAGTATCCCATATGGCCTGACTTGTGGGTTTCCCAATGATAAGAGGGAAGCAATGAGAAGACTATGAATGAGGGCATCTTGTTGATGCCAGGCAGCAGCAAAGCTTGGATCAGAGGGGCAAGGTTTAGAACCATCAAGGAAACCAAGCAAATTTTGGCCTTCAAGGAAGGGTTCCAATTATGTTTTCCAAAACAAGAAATTCTTGGAAGTTTAATAGAGAGATAGTGATGGGCATTTGATATAAAGGTAGAGGGAGGTTGAGAAGAAGAGGGAGAAAGAGAGAGGCCGGGTGTGGCTTGATCACCCTTAGGCAAGTCCTCGGCAGCGGCCATGGGAAGGGAGGATGCCTATGCTTGGTGGAGCTTTTGCAGCTCTGATACCATGTTAACACATTATTTAGGGTTTCTTAGTTGTGTATATTCCATTGATGAAAGATGGTTTAAATTTACAAGAGTTACCATTCACATGTGATATGAATCTTTGACTTACCTATCACATGTGATATGGATTTTGTTATACAAGGAAACCTAGGATAAGAATCCTAGTATACAAGGTAATGAGGAGGATATGAATCCGAGTGATTAAGGTAAGAGAGATTCGTAGGATTTCCGATAGGAATCCTACGTGGATTTACATAACAAGGTGTGAAATAAGATTCAAAATTGGAAGCTGTAGACACCCAATTTTGTCACCCTCCCCCGGCTATGATGACTTATGGATCGTGGATGTGACCTCTCACTTTCGATCAATAGAGATGACAATTGATAGAGGTAACCCAACCCTAAAGCATTTCATACTCACCCAAAAACCCTAGAAATCCTGTGCAAAAGAAAAGAAGGGTCCAATTATGAATTCTCATATACGAAGGAATCAAATCCAAAGTGACTGTACGAATGGATAGTTCTCGAAATCACGATTCTAATGATATATGCTGCATAAAAATTGGACTATCAGATCTCCCACAATCATTTCTAGAATTTACACCTTGAACACCCAAATCCCGCCCATGCAAGCACCCACACCTTGCCATGCGCACCCAAACCCTGCCCATGCAAGCACCCACACCTTACCATGAGCACCCAAACCCTTCCCATGTGAGCACCCACACCTTGCCATAAGCACCCAAATCCCGCCCATGCAAGCACCCACACTTTGCCATGGACACCCACCCCACAGGCTTGCACACCCTCGCGTGCACCAACCTTGCCCATCCGTGCACCCCCCACATGCACCAGCCCTAGCCTCGCATGCCTCATGTGCACCAAACCCCAACCTACTGCCCGGTGCCCCCGCCAATAGTCTGGCACCTACGTAAGTAGCCCAATGTCCTCTCCAATAGCCCGATGCCCCCACCAGCTACCTGGTGCCCCCACTAGCTAGCCGGTGCCCCCCACTGACTAACACGCTATGGGGGTAGCGGTCGGATATGGGCTGGATATACATCCCTGTCCTCTCTCCTCTCTCTCTCTCTCTCTTCACCTTTATATGAGGGGGAGGGGTTCGAGTCGTGTGTGCTTCGCTTACGGGCTCCGTACCATCGTATTACCGCTTGGAGATATGTGGAGGCCAATCTTGCAAGAGTGTAAAATTCATCATTTGAGATGGGGGGTTTGATGATGGTCCAATTTGGGGATCGGGATCATACAAATGGGGTTTGTAGTTGCCACCTAGGGTTATGGGCCTAGGACCTGGGGGTGGACCCGATTCCTGAGAAAACGACCCAAAATTTGGTCTGATCCAGAGATTTGGGGTAAGTGTCAGGTTACAGAGTTGGGAAGGTGTTAAGCACCCAATCTTCCCAGTTCAACCGGTCTTCTTGCTAGATGCTTGAGAATGAACATTTTCCATAATTATTACTATTCCACATGTATGGCTAAGTTATCACACATATATACATTTATTGAATTCAATCTACTACATACACTAAGACAAGGTCTATTTAAATTCTACATTATGCTTAAATGAGGAGAGAGATTATACCTGAATTTGACCCCTATTTCAGGTCAAGAGGGATGGACCCCTGATTGGTACTGGCTCAGATTATCTTTCTGGTTCGTCCGGCTCAGGGGAAGATGGTCTTGACCTCCAACTTCCTTTTTTGAGAGATGCTGATTGTGATGGTATCTAGATAGAGTTCTAGCTAGGAATGGTCGCTTTCAGATTTGGATTCGAACAAAGCTTTGGCTAGGGGAGGCTATTTTCAGCTTTGGATTCGGATAGAGCTTCGGCTAGGGAAGGCTATTTTTGGATTTGGATTCGGACAAAGCTTTGGCTAGGGAAGACTATTTCTAGATTTGGCATGTGGTGGCACTCCAGCAGAGCTTCCATAGGGGATAGGCTAAGGGAGGGCTGGGCTGAGGTGGCACTTCTATCTTTAGAAATATTCCAGGGACACTCGGATAGAGGTTCAGCTAGGAAAGGCTATTTCTAAAAAGAAATGGACTAACCTAAAAATGGATTGAAGAACTCCAAAGTCCCGAAGAACACTTTGAATATCCGAACAGAGCTTCAGATCTTAACAAAGATCTCTTTGTAGATCCGAAGAACCTCAAAAGGGGGGGTTTCTATCTCAAGAACACTTAATAACTCTCAAGAACACTCAAGAACACTTAAGGGAGATGGCTCAAGAACATACTATTTTTGGCTAAAAACTGGATCTAACTAAGAATTTAGATTGAAGATCTTTAAGATCCGAATGAGTTTTTGGATCTTGACGAAGTCGCTCCGAAGATCAGAAGAAAATCAAGAGGGGGGAGGGGAGGAAAGTGTTGCAGCCCATGGCCAGGCATGGCTGGTGCAACTGCTGCAGCCCATGGCCAACGAGCATGGGCGTGGGCTGGCCTGTTGGCCAAAGCGTGCAGCATGCATGCGAAATGGGTTTTTATGATTGCGGGATATCCGTCAGTCTGATTTTGGCATATCATATATCGTCAGATTCGTATTTCTGAGCACTATTCATCTATACAGTTATCTTGACCGGATTCCTTTGTATCTAAAAAACCAAAATTGGAACCTTTCCCTCCCGCGCGGGGATTTCTAGGGTTTTAGACTTTGGAGTGTTTCGGGGTTATCTAGGTAGGTAGAAGATGAATTTTAGGGTGTTTGGGTTAGGCGAGGGATTTTTCCAGGTTTCTAGCATGACTGTCCGTGTGCGCGGTATATGTGCGGGAAGGCATGATTTTTGGGGATGATTGTCGGAGATCCATCGGCCTAATTTTAACATATCATATATCGTAAGAATTGTGTTTTCGAGCACTATTTATCTGCATGGTCATCTTGACCAGATTCCTTCATATATAAAAAGTCAAAATTAAACCTTCCTCTCTCCCACATGGGGATGCTAGGGTTTCGGATAAGGATGTTTCCATCAGCATCTCTATCGGTCAGAAGCTGGAAGTCACGCCCAAGATCCATATTTCATCATAGCGAGAGGAGGGTAACAAAATTGGGTGTCTATAGAATGCCCCTCTTTGGCCTAGGCCTGTACTAACAGCTGAAGGGCAAAGAAAAGAACGGCCACATTTTGTCACCTGGAGCATATACTGCCGTCATCTTGCTCAGTTATGACAGAGTTGAAAAAATGTAACAGATAATATCCCTAAAGTTTTAGGACTTACCTGGGCTGCCAATTGGGGGAAAGGAATTCACTGCTCTTCCAATCCTACAAAAAACAGTTAGTTCTTTGATCCTGATTCTTCCTTTGCTGGGCCTCGCATGTGCTAGTTTAGGGAATATGGTCTCCAAGATGGGTCTTTCGAGCCGATCTGGACTATCTGGGACCGATGGTTACAAGAGAGGAATTCGCTGCTCTTCCAATCTTGCAACAAGTAAAAAAAACTGTTTGATGCTTGGATTTTCCTTAGATGGGCTTCATATGTGCCAGTTCAGGGATTTGATCTATGAGATTGGGCCACTCGGATCCGACTTAAAGAAGAAGGGCCTCTTAGGTCCGGGTTAACAACATTGGGCCACCTGGGGCCGGATAAAAGTGATTGGGCCGCCTGGGGCCAGTTCAATGAGCATGGGCCCTTGGGGCCAGTAAATGTAATTAGGCCACTTGGGGCCGAGTCAATGAGATTGGGCTGCTTGGGGTCGAGTAAATTATGTCTCCTCTTGATTTTTCCTTGATTCTTGATTTTTGGTTTAGAATTTGATTCTTGATGCTGATTTGGAATTTTTTTTATTCTTGATGCTTGATTTGGAATTTTTTTTTTCTTTTGGAGAATTTTTTTTTTATATAAAATAGGTCCCTCCCCTATTCATTCTTCATTCTAACTTTTCTGAGTGAAGTGAGTTCCTGGAACCCTCTGGTTTTTCTTGAAGTTTCTCCTCTTGTTCTTGAAGTTTGTTTTTAGTGTTCTTCCCTAAAGATCTTCGCAGAGTGGATACCTGGGACTAGGGCAGGGACACCTATGCATATCTCCTGTGGTCCCTGGACTTGTTATCCTATGGGGATAGGGGCCTCAAGGGAGCAGGATACATCATCGAGGTAACTTTCCTTCTCATATCTATTTTCTTTCAGTCATTTGGTCTGCACTTTCTGACTTTGATTTTTTGAAACAGCCTTGGTGTTTTGAGCATTTGGGAACCATAGCCCCTAAACTGAGGGATCCTAAGACATTCTTCTTCCCCCTATCCACAAAATGGGGAGATAACTAGGTGGTTCGGGCCCGATGTCATCCTCCAGGGACCACCGCTCGTTCTCTTTTGAACGATCTCATTGACGTATGCCATGTCCGGCACTAAAATTCTATTTTCCTGATGTTGTACTTACCCTTCCTTGGTTTTGTAGGCTACTTAGAGACCATTCCATGACCTTGTGTTTCTGGATTTCGAGAGAGTCACCTGGGGTCATCAATTGTCTGAGAACCGAGTCCTTTTCCAGGGCCTGTGGGGCCATGCCTAGTACTTAAGAGAGAGGGTAATACCCCAGTGTTCAGACATCGATCCATGTCCTTCTCCCTGTCTTCCCCCACCCACTATGCACTGTCCAGAGATCATCCCAGGGAACGAGATAAGGCACTTGGCTAATAGAGTATGGGAGGACTTCTTTCTTGATCTGGATAGGGACTACTGAGCCTTCCTAGAGGAGGAGATAGTGTGCACCCCTCTCGGTCGCAACAGTCTAGTGGTATGTTACCCTTTCTTGAGTATTTCCTGCAGATTCTTCCTTGTTTTGGACTTGACTAATGTTCTTTCAGGGGAGAGTGAGACGTGTAGATCCTTCTGCTGTTCGGTCCCATGCCAGTGCTACCGATCCTTCACAAGTAGGACCCTCTACCAGTGCTGACGGGTCTCTTAGGGTGGCTAACGTTCCCTTTCGTGGCTTCCCTACCTGGACCTATCCCAACGTAGCCAACCCCAGTCTCCCTCATATTCTGGAGTCAAATACATATGTAGATGCTTCCCTTGGGCTGCCTATTCCTTATAATTATATGAGTATCTGATCATTTTTCAATTAACTCTTGACTTCCTTTGGCAGATATGCTCTTTCTCAGGTGTCCCCAGAGGTCTATGCTGAGATTAGGAGGATGCACTATGGCCTGTGCGAGGTGAAAGTCACCAAGGATCGGGAGATTACCCGATAAGGTGCACTGATTGAGAACCTGACCCAGAGGTTGGAGCAGGTTGGAGTAGCATCTGTGGACTTCCCAGTGTTCATGAGGATGGTTCAAAGTATGATTCAGATGATGGCTTCTGACCCATAGGGATTTGTTCCTGTATTTCCTGCAAACACAAACATATGGATATTTTCTTTCTTTTTTCTTTTTCCCTCCCCTTGTTTGTTCATTATTTTATTTCAGCATCTCTATGGAAACTTACTTTTGGCACAAAGAAAATCTTTCTTTCTTTTTTTTTGTTTGCAATGCTTAGGCACAATCAATTCCATAACTCAATTCATAATTAGAATATCGGGATAACACGAAAACCCACATACTTCCTCATTCCATTACCAAGTGAATTACATGAAAAGGGGTACCACTTTCCTACCACAAATGGGATAGGTGAATAACAAGGTGGGGAGACAATTCTTGAGGTGGTGAAACTTCACTAACTCTTCTGGGTCCTTTTCCTCGAGCCCGTATTGTCGGCTGATGTACATAGGCAAATAAAAGGACGTGTGAGTCAATCCCATCAATTTGACATAATTATGGCTAGGGTTTCTCATCAGAAAATCTTCTTGTGGCTTCCCTAGGCAACTCCATGCGATATCCTACATAGTCCTTTCCTACAGGTACTTTTTCCAATCGGTGATAAAGTTGAATGCCAAAAATTCTCTTTTATCCTGGTAACAAAAAACTCTGAGTGGGCTTCCCCTTAATGGTGTGGTGAGCTTTAGTTTCTCGAGGAGCTAAATCTGAAAAATAACAGGATTTCCCTGGGAATGGTCTAGTCCAAATTTATGGCCATAACTCATGTCATCAATTCCTTTGAACGTTCTTGCAAGAACCATAGGGACGATGTCACCTCCCTTCTTCAACTGTTTTACTACCTCAATCAGAACAGATGGTGCACCATGCCCGAGAGTGCAGAGAACATAACGAGCTTTCATGCAAAGTAAATAAGCATCCAGGGATTGTTGCTGATAGATTCTTCCCATTGGTAGATATTGGATGAAGATCTGAGCCACCTTCAAAATGTCGATCTTCTCACACCTGACAAACTGCTTTACTTCTTCTTCTTTCCATCGGAAGAAATCCTAAATTTCCTCTAAGCAATCTTTCTTCAAAGAGGGTTGGAACAAATTGCCTTTGGGTGGAGATAGCATACAAACCCAAAATTCTTCAAGAGTTGGGCAAATCTCGACTAATCCAAACCGAAATACATGCAGGTTGGCATCTCAGTGTTGAGGCATCTGTCGAAGTAATTGGTGATGTAGCTTCACACATCCAACTTGGCCAAGAAATGACACATTTATGGATTCCAGCAATCCTAGTGCCCTCATATTTATGTCTAAGGTCCATTTCCTTAACGTCTTATCCAATGAGCCCATGAATTCTCCTGAAACCAATACAAACAATGAGATATGATGATTTATCAAAGCATTACTCATTACCTAATGATTCAAACAAGCCTTTACCACTGTTGTATCAAGCTCTTCCTTTTTTCTTTTGACTTTGACTGATCAAGAGTGGAGAATAAACTGGCCTTGATAAACTGGTGCTGGGTGGTGATTTTTTTTTAGGGGATAGCATCCTAGATAAGAATGGACGGACCATAGGTGAATGACAGATACCTAATGGCATTGCATGCCAAATGGTGGTTCTTGGGGGATAGAATCCTAGGTAAGAAGTGACGGACCAATAGGTGGATGACAGATACCTAATGGCCTTTCATACCAAATGGCGAATCTTGGGGGATACAAACTATGATGATCTTTTAAGGTACTTTGATTATTAATCAAGGAACCAATTTATTGCCTTAGATGGTTGAGACCCCACTTGCACATGTCAAGTTGCCTACGTATCCCTCAAAAGGAATCAGGTCTGATGTAGTTCAGGCTATTCACCCTTTTAGATATAATATTTCTTGAGTTGATCCATGTTAACCAGTCTGGGTATTTCTTCACCGTTGTTATCTACGAGTTTCACAGCTTTACCTAGTAAAATTTCTTTGACAGTGAATGGGCCACTCCAGTTGGGCCTGAATTTTCCTCTTGGGTCATGAATTGGGGCTCTTTGTTCTCGAAGAACAAGTTTTCCCACCTCTATGTCGCGGGGCTTCACATTTTTGTTAAAGGCCCTGGCCATTCTCAGTTGATACATCTTCAGATTATCCATGGCCTTTATGCACCTTTCATCAAGAAAATTGAGCTTGTCATGTCTGCCTTTCACCCACTCTCCTTCAGGTAGCTGACTATTAAGAAGCACCCTTAGGGATGGTATCAGGATTTCCATGGGTAAGACCACCTCAACTTCATACCCCAAAGAGAAAGGAGTTGCCCCTGTCGAAGATTGTACAGAAGTCTAGTATGCCCATAGGGCAAGGGGTAACTTATCAACCCAATCCTTGTGTGTTTCCACCATTTTCTGTAGAATGACTTTGATATTCTTTTTAGCTACTTCTACTGCCCCATTGGTCTGCGGCCTGTAAGTGGTAAAGCGATACCTTCTGATACCAAATTTTATACAGATTTTGTCGGTCTTGCCCCAGAAGTGGGATCCTTGATCTGATATCAATTCTTGAGGTACTCCATATCGAGAAATGATATTTTCCTAGATGAACTTGGCCACCTTAGCAGATGTGAGGACTACATAGGACTGAACTTCTACCTACTTGGTGAAATAATCAATGGCTATCAGGATGAACTTGTGGCCATTGGATGCTTTAGGGTTGACTTTTCTAATGATATCGATGCCCTAAGTGGAGAATGGCCAAGTGAACTGAGTGAATGTAGCTCGGTTAGCAGGATATGTATGATATTAGCAAATATCTGACACTTGTGGCATTTTTTGACAAAGTCCACATAATCTGCTTCCATTGTGTTCCAGTAATATCTCAGCCTAAGGATCTTAGATAACATTTTGGCATTCATGTGGGGTCCACAAATACCTTGATGAATTTCTTCGATGATAGTCGTAGTTTATTCCTCATCTACACACAACAACTGTATTCTGTCATAGGATCTCTTGTATAACAAATCCTCTTAGAGAATAAGCTGGGTGGCATATCTTCTCACAAAATTTTTCTCTCTGTCAGTTGCTTCAACTAGATACTTCCTTTCCTTGATGAAATCCACCATGTGAGCGAACCAAGACCGACCACCCACAGTGAGAGAGTTCACTGAATTTTGATAAATGGGTATGCTTCCTTGTTCTACCAAGAATGGTTGGACTCTAGCCATAGGTTGAACTCTACCATAGAAGCCAAGGTTGCAAGGGCATCAGGAAACCTGTTATTATCCCTCTAGAAGTATTCGAACGAAATTTTTTTAAAAAGTGTTCAATCACCTCTTCCAGATGTTCTTGATATGGCTTTAGCTTCTCATCTCTAGTTTTCCACTTTCCCTGTGTTTAACAGATGATAATGGATGAATCTCTATAAACCTTGATCCTTTTAACCCCAATGGTCAGTGTCATTTCCAGTCCCAAAGTACAAGCTTTATACTCAGGAATGTTGTTGGTACATTGGAAGTCAAGGCGGAATGACGAAGGTAAATAAAGACCGTTAGGAGTGACAAGCAATACTCCCGTACCACCCCTTTTGATTGGCTGCTCCATCAAAGAATAATTTCCATACATTGACTGTGTCTTCTTCCTCTATTACGGAGATTTCTTTATCAAGAAAGGCATCATCCAAGGATCTTCCATTTTCTGTGGGGTGGGCAGCCAAATGATCGGCTATGGCTTTCCCCTTGATAGATTTCTGAGTAATATAGGTGATGTCAAACTCTGATAGAAAAAGCAACCAACAGGCCATCCTTCCTGTTAAGGCCAATTTCTCGAAGGGATATTTGATGGGATCCATCTTTGAGATCAAATACACCAGATAGGAAACCATACAGTGTCGTAACCTTTTAGTTGCCCAAATCAATGCAGCACAAGTTCTCTCCAAAGATGTGTACCTTGTCTTATATTCTAGAAACTTCTTGTTGAGGTAATATAAGGCTTGCTCTGCCCCCTTTTCTGTTTCCTTCTATGCTAGCAAAGAGCTCATGGAATATTCTCCCATGGATAGATACAATAGAAGTGGTTCTCCTTCCACTGGCGGTGTCAATAGTGGTGGGTTCATAAGGTACTCCTTGATCTTGTCAAAGGCTTGTTAGCATTGCTCATTCCATTCTATGGGCTGATCCTTCTTTAGTAGCTTGAAAATTGGTTCATAGATTGTAGTAAACTGAGCTATGAATCTACTAATATATTGGATGTGACCTAGAAATCCTCGTATTTGCTTCTCAATCCGAGGCATGGGCATTTCCTGAATTGCCTTGATCTTGATAAGGTTGACTTCAATGCCTCTTCCACTCACCAAGAAGCCTAAAAACTTACCCACCGTTGCCCCTAATACACACTTCTGAGGGTTCAACTTCAGCTGATACTTCTTGATCCTTTCAAAGAATTGCCATAGTCAAGAATATGCCCCTGCTGATCTTCAGACTTTACTATCATGTTGTCCACATAGACTTCCACATCTTTGTTCATCATGTCATGCAATATGGCCTTGGCTTCTCTTTGATAGGTTGTCCTGGGGTTCTTCAGTCCGAAAGGCATCACCTTGTAACAATAGGTTCCCCATAGAGTGGTGAAGGCTGTTTTCTCACAATCCTCTGGGTGCATGCTTATTTGGTTCTATCCCGAGAATCCAACCATGAATGATAGTAAAGCATGCCTTGTCGTATTATCCACCAATACATCAATGTGAGGTAATGGGAAGTCATCTTTAGGGCATACTTTGTTAAGATATCGGTAGTCTACACACATTCGTACCTTTCTATCTTTCTTCGGTACTGGTACAATATTGGCCAACCATTGAGGGTATCTCACCACTTGTAAGAAACCTGCATTCCATTGCCTCACAACTTCTTCTCTAATCTTCTCACTCCATTTTGGCCACATTCTTCAGAGCTTCTATTTTACCGACTTTGCCCCAAGGTAAGTCAGAAATCGATGCAGTACAATGTTGGAATCAATACCAAGGATATCCTCGTAAGACCAAGCAAAGACCTTGACGAATTCCTTTAGAAGATTACTCATCCGTTTTTCTTCTTCATCATCAATGGTAGTGCCAATTTTTACCTCTCGAAGGCATTGGTTGGTTCCTAGATTAATAACCCGAGTATCCTCACGGATGGGTTGGGCTTTCTTTGGTTTGCATTGCTTTATTAATTCTTGATATTTATTAAGATCATCATTGGAAAAAGGAGGCAAGTCATACTCGAAATCATAAATTTCATTCATGAAAGAAGGAGTAACAGACTCGTCATACAAGGACTCTGGACTCTTCTCAAAAGGGGAGATTAACACAAAATTACAAACAACAGATTTGGACTACAAACTCGATAACTGGCTTGATGCTTTTCCCAGAGGTAATCAGGCTAATTGACTCAATAGCATAACCAAACTTGAAGTTTTCTCCAATGCTTATCCAGTTCAGAAGTGGCTCAGTGGCTTGATGGATGAGGAGATGTGGCAAAAGTGCCTTCTTCGCCTACTAAGAAAGTTGCTACTATTTCTTTAGTGGCGTCATGGTTCCTCTAGATAGGTGCCCGCTTCTTCATGAATACCAGCTGATCAATCTCGTGCTCTCAGAAGCTGAACTTTTTAAGGGGTGAAGATCGATGAAGACTGCTCAATCATTTTTCTATGAAGTCTATCTTTTCGAGTCTGTTGAGGGGATGCCATCCTAGTACCTCGGTCACATCTTTGACCACCTTCAATAGCCTTCCCATTGCAATTGGTTCAGGCACAATACATACAAACCATCATCCTCTGTGTTCTCCTCTATTTTGCATATACACTTCTTCCTCTGAAAGGATGGGGCTTGAGCTCATGCAACTCTCGAGCTCTTGGCTCTTGTAGGAGAGAGCAAATGAAACTTTCAAATCAAAGGGAAGCGACAGGCTCCACGTGAGCCTTATCTTCTTCTCCCATTCTCTCTTCATGAGAACTCGAGGACTAGGTGCCTCCTTTGATTGGATCAATGTTGTAGGATTATCAGAGGAAGACTAGTCTCAATCAGTGCAATTTCTGCTATCCCAGTGATGCAACTATCTTGGTCACCTTCTTTGACTAGCATTTTCTGTTGTTCCACTTCATGAGTCACCCAATCGAACTCGTCTTGGAAGAAAATTTCAAGTCCTGGTTGCATCTTGGTGGCAGTTTCATCAAACCATGGCTCTACATTCCCACAAAAGGGAAAATCCTCTCCTTCTTTCACAAAGTATCCATTGAGAGTAGGGTAGTAAGTGACGGAGATCTTCTTAGTCATCCTTAGCACTCTCTACCCTTTGATAGTTAGAGGAGTATATCTGAGACCATTCTTTCCTTTGTTCACTGCCAAAGTAGGCTGCTTTGGAACTCCTTGGTGATATTTCCCCAGTCCCATGCCAGGAAAATACATGTTCTTCACCATCTGATTCACTGGAAGACTCCAGATGGCTTCATAGTTAGCTTGGATTTTCTCCTTTGGAGCTTCTTTGGCAATGGCTACGCAAGTGGTGTCTATTTCAAAACCACTCAGTTGCACCTCCTGGTCTTGTTCTTCCCCATTTTCAATGTTGGCCAAAGTGTTAACCACTTCAGGATCTCCATCCACTAAGACCACCTTCCCCTCATGAATGAACTTCATTTTCTTATGGAGACTAAAGGACACCGCCTTCACAGGATGCAACCAAGGCCTTCCCAAGAGCATGTTAAAAGCTGCCGGTATATCAATGACTTGAAAATCAACATCAAACTTCACCGGGCCAATCTTTATAGCAAGGGTAATGAAACCAAGGATCTTCCTCTTGGTATTGTCATATGCCCTTATGGTTTAGGTGGATGGCCTCATTTCTTCTAAGTTGATGCTGATACTTTTTGCTGATCTCAATGGTAGCACATTTAAAGTGGACTCATTGTCAACAAGAACCTGGGGAACTATTTTGTTAAGGCATTCAACGGTAATGTGGAGAGCCCAATTGTGTTGGGTTTCCTTAGGAAGCTCAGAATTTGTGAACATCAGGGACTGCATCGCATATGTTGCTCCTACTACATGTGCGAGGCGTATCAAATTTATCTCGATTGGAACTTGCACATTAGCGAGAGACCTCAAGACTACTTCAAATTGCGAAGGGGACGCCATTAACAATCCCCAAATGGAGATGTTTGCTTGGGACTTCTTGAGTTGAGCCAAGACTGGGTTCTCAGGCTCTTGCTTTATGCTACTAGTTCCTACTTCATTAGCCCTTGGCTGCTCTACTACTAGTGCTTTGCCCTTATAGTCTTTTCCACTTCTAGTTTCCATAACGTTGATTGGATTTTTCACATTAATCTCGGTGGGATAACTATCTTCATCATCACTGTTGGTTAGGGTGATTATCCCCACCATAGAATCATCTTTTTCCGATTCTCCTTCCCTGGTTGGGGTGGGAAGTCGAGGACCTCCACAAATATCCACCGCCCTGGCTCGTAGCTTCTTGACTTCATTAGAAAGCTGTTGGAATGTAGCGTTTATCGCCTCTGCGATTGTATCATCTAGTCCTATTTCCTCTAGATCATCCACTTGCTCCCTGTAGTCAAGATCACTAACGGTTACTTCCCCTAACATTTTGTCAATTTCTTCTACCCTTTCTTGCATCTCAATGTGTTGGAATACACTTCACACAGTTTTTCTTCCAACTCAAACAGAGGCTGATAATGTGGCGAAGGCTGGTAATGCGGTGCGGTGGATTCTTTTGTTGAGGAGGGATGGACAGGGGGCACCTAATCTTCTGACTCATCCTCTGATGATTCTCTTCTTCTGGGGCTTCTTATGACTCCAGCCTTTGACTCATGATTTTCCTATAAGCACGAGCATTCATATAATTCTTCTGAGTTCTAGGTACAATGAGTTGAGTAGGGTTACTCTCCGTAGTTTCTTCATCCAGATTGTTCACATGAACAGGGAGTGGGTTGGTATTGACATTGGGATGCTTGATCTTGACCTCAATGGTTCCATTATCTACCAAGTCCTGAATTGCATGCTGTAAAGCCAAACATCTTTCAGTATTGTGCCCCTTCTGAGTGTGGTAGGCACAATACTCATGATCCCTATACTAAGTTGGAGGAGGGTTACTGATCACTCTTGGAGCCACTGTCCCTAGCAATCTTCCTTCTTTAGCTTCTCATATACGGCTATTATAGGCATTCCCAGATCAGAAAACTACTTTCTTAGGCGAGGAGCCTTTTGGGCGGGTGCATCTGCTTGTATTATGAAGGGTTGTGAAGAGGTGGCTGGTGAGACTGACTGCTGAACTACACTTACTATATTAGTTTCTGGACCCTTTCCCCGTTTGACTCGAGTGTTCTTGCTTGCATCTTGGGAGGATCCTTGATACTGGGTCTTTCTCATAATTCTATTCTCCACACACGTGGCGGTGGCAATCAAGGCATCAAAAGTTTACAAATGTTAATAGTAAAGAACGTTATAATAAGGCATTGACAAGTTCTCTATTAACATCTCTACCTGCTCTGCTTCTAAAGGCCTATCTGCCATCTTGGCGGCCTTGTCTTTAAATCTCATCAAGAAAGCGATGAATTCTTCCTTAGTCTGTTACCTCAACGTCTCAAGCTCTCGACGTTTCACATCCACCTAAGTATTGTAGGAGTATTTTTTTTGGAAGGCCTTCACCACTGTTGCCCAATTCTGAGTTTGTGATGACTCCAACTATGTGAGGCACCTCAGTGCTAGTCCTGATAGGGTTAACATAAAGGCTTGCCCATCTGGTTATCTGGAAGTCGCCTCAACTTGGCAATGCTGAGGAAGACCTTGAGATGAACCTTAGGGTCTCCTGACCCATCAAATCTACCAGTCTGCCACTTGAATTTTTTTGGAACTCTTACTTCAGAGAAGAAACTCATTTCCTCAAAAACCACTACTTGGCCTTTTGAGCCTTTTTATGCTTGAATCATGCTCTCCAACTTCTCTAACTGCTCTTTGAGCTTCCTTTCTTTCTCTGTATCCGGAGGCTCAAAGCGGACGTGTGCTGCAAATTCCTTTTCTTCATATTCGATCACTACCCTAGGAGGAGGGACCCTGGAACAGGCCCCTCGTTGACCATTGGGATGGGTAGGTGAAGATCCTCTTTGATCGATTGGTCAGACATGCTTTGGTTCCCCTGAGTCAGCTCGAGAAGAATTCCCATGATGACCTGTAGCTCTATTATGGTCTACATCTCCTGTTGCTGATGCTGGCTCATTTTTGGGATCAGCGCTGGGAGGGTTCTGAAGTGTATGCAGTATTTGAGCTATCCCTCTTTTGACTTCAGCCATTTCTGTCTGCAAGGTCTCCACGAGATGGACCCCGGCCTGTTCAGGTGTTTCTATATTGGGTGGATCCATGCTTACTAGGCTATAATCACCTGGTAGTAGACAATCTTGAAGAGATGATGGAGGTGATTCTAGATTTAGGAGAGTCAACCGATTACCATGACATGTCCAAAGGGACCATGGCGAATACTTGAGATGTGGAATTGTGCTTGAACTAAAAGTGTTTTATTTTAGGATTCTTGAAGTCCCAACCCCTTGTTCGTGCTTGCATCAAATTAATAACCAATGATTCATCCAAAGTCAATCCACTAAATGGTATGTGGTGGATAGGGTTTTATGCCCCTGGTCCACCCAATACCATAAGCGGGAAGTTCATACAAATGGCTTGTTAAGAATATTCCCATAAGACATTCATGTAATAAAGTCGTACAAATTCTACAATTAGCTTGTGGCGCTCCTAGCTTCTTCATCTATTTTCTACATGATGCAAGCATGCAGTGGATGCAATAAGACAAACAAGGCTTCCTTGACAGGATCTATACATGCAAGGCACATGATCCTTTTGATATACCTATAGGTACAAGATCAAGGGGGTGACTTCCTTGCCCATTACTCGTGACTACACATGAGGTTAAGCAATTGGCCACGGGGTGGTGGAACCGTAAGTGATTGTATGCAAAAGTGTAATGTAGGGCAACCATCATTCTATCTCAGAATGCCGTAAAGTGCTTGGACCTCCCCGAGGGTGTTGGCACAAATACGGACATTCTCGCTGTTTGATGATGCATTCGATCTCAGAATGCTATAAAGTGCACAGACCTCCCCGAGGGTGCTGGCACAAATACAACATCCTCACCGTTTTGATGATACCTTCCACTTTTGTATAGGAAGTGGATATCATTTGCTCTCTGAGTACTCTCCATGATATGCGCTGACCTCCCCGAGGGTGTGGGCACGACAGGGAGTCCCTCGCTAAATGATTTCACTTCAAGCACGATGCATGATACATGATGCAGTTAGCAAATACAATTACAGACATTGGGTTAGCCAAACACATTTTCAAACAAATGTGGTGGAAAATGTTCGTGTAATTAAAGGTAGCATCTAGTATTGGAAGCTTGACATTTGTCCCTTAGTGGAGTCGCCACTGTGAGGGTAGCGGCTGGAGAAGAATGGGCTAGACTATGCATCCCCATCCTCTCTCCTCTTTCTCTCTTCCCTTTCATGTGAGGGGGAGGGGTTCAAGACGTGTGTGGTTCGCTTGCAGGCCCCACACCGTTGTATCACCGCTTGAAGATACATGGAGGCCTATTTCACAAGAGTGTAAATTTTGTCATTTGAGATGGGGGTTTTGATGATGGTCTAATTCAGGGATCGGGATCATGCAAATGGGGTTTGGAGTCACTACCTAGGGTTATGGGCCTAAGACCTGGGGGTGGGCCCGATTCTTGAGAAAAGGGCCCAAAATTTGGTCTGGTCCAGAGATTTGGGGTAAGTGTCAGGTTACAGTGTTGGGAAGGTGTTAAGCACCCAATCTACCTGGTTCAACCGGTCTTCTTGCTAGATGCTTGAGAACGAACATTTTTCATAATTATTACTATTCCACATGTATGGCTAAGTTATCACACATATATACATTAATTAAATTCAATCTACTATATACACTAAGACAAGGTCTATTTAAAGTCTACATTATGATTAAATGAGGAGAAAGATTATACCTGAATTTAACCCTTGTTTCGGGTCAAGAGGGGTGGGCCCCTAATTGGTACTAGCTCGGACTGTCTTTTATGTTCTCCCGGCTCAGGAGAAGATGGTCTTGAACTCCAACTTCCTTTCTTGAGAGATGCTGATTGTGATGGTATCTGGACAGAGTTCTGACTAGGAACGGTCGCTTTCGGATTTGGATTCGGATAGAGCTTCGGGTAGGGGAGGCTATTTTTGGCTTTGGATTTGGACAGAGCTTCGGCTAGGGAAGGCTATTTCTGAATTTGGATTCGGACAGAGCTTTGGCTAGGGAAGGCTATTTCTGGGCTTAGGATGAGGTGGCACTCCGACTGAGCTTCCGCTGGGAATGGCTATTTCTAGAAATATTCTAGGGACACTCAGACAGAGGTTCGGCAAGGAAAATCTATTTCTGAAAAGAAAAAAGCTAACCTAAAAATGGATTGAAGAACTCCAAATCCCAAAGAATGCTTTGAAGATACGAACAGAGTTTTAGATCTTAACAAAGATCTCTTCGTAGACCCGAAGAACGTCAAAAAGGGGGGGTTTCTATCTCAAGAACGCTTAAGAGTGCTCAAGAACACTCAAGAACACTTAAGAACACTCAAGAACACTTAAGAACACTCAAGAATACTCAAGAACACTCAAGAACACTCATGAATACTCAAGAACACTCAAGGGAGGTGGCTTAAGAACATACTATTTTTGGCTAAAAATTGGATCTAACTAAGAATTTGGGTTGAAGATCTTCAAGATCCTGAAGAACACTTCGAAGATCCAAATGAGTTTTCGGATCTTGACGAAGATAGCTCCGAAGATTAGAAGAAAATCAAGAGGGGGCAAGGGAGGAAAATTTCACTCTGAAAGAGGAGGGGTGTGTTGGGGTGTGCAAGCATGGTTGCGTGCATGTGTTGCAGCCCGTGTAGCGAGCACGTGCACGGGCTGGCCTGTTGGCCTGAGCAAGCAGCGTGCATGCAAATATGGGTTTTTTCGATGATGATTATGGGAGATCAGTCGGTCTGATTTTTACGTATCATATATCATTAGAATCGTATTTCTGAGCACTATTCATCTATATGGTTATCTTGACTGGATTCCTTCGTATATAAAAATCCAAAATTGGACCCCTTCTCTCCCGCACAGGGATTTTTAGGGTTTCAGACCCGGGAGTGTTTCAGGATTATCTGGGTAGGTAGGAGATGAATTTTAGGGTGTTTGGGTTGAGTGATGGATTTTTCCAGGTTTCCAGCGGGACTGTCTGTGTGAGCGACATATATGCGGGAACGCGTGATTTTTCGAGGATGATTGCCAGAGATCCGTCAGCCCAATTTTGACTTATCATATATCATTGGAATCATGTTTCTAAGCGCTATTTATTTGTATGGTCATCTTGACCAGATTCTTTCATATATGAGAAGTTAAAATTAGACCTTCCTCTCTCCTACGCGAGGACTCTAGGGTTTCAGATAGGGAATGTTTCCATCAACATCTCTGTCGGTCGAAATTCGAAAGTTGCACCCAAGATCCATATTTCATCATAGCCAGAGGAGGGTGACAAAATTGGGTGTCTACACCGGTGCCCCCCCAGAGACCAAAATCCTCGCTCTGATGACCAGATTTGTGAGGAGATTCCCTCTTCTCCCCGCTTTTGTACTCTGCACTGTCACACCCCGTACACACAGAATCAGACCGGTGACCGAGTTAACTCCCATTAACCCAGAACTTGCCAGGATCATCTGATACAATAACCACAACACAGCATACGCACACACTAAACAAAGCAAATTTTGTATTTCAGCGAAAGTCTTGCATATACATACATGTAAATACCCCAATACTCTTGATAACCAAATTGTATTATATAGTACATACATATGTGGGCATGTAGGTGTGATATATATATAAGAATTACAATTTAAACATTCATAGCAAAAAAGGGGTAACATCATAAAATAATCAAAAAGAATCCTGGGTTGGTATCAGTGTTGCTGTCCCGCACCTCAACTCACGCACGGGCACTTGGCCCCATGCCCAAGATCTTCTAGGACCCACCAGTCTTCGACTGGAAACTCTATAGTGGGTCCTGGCTCTAGCTCCTCAGCTTGGTAACCTATAAGATTATCTAAAAGTGTACACGTGGGATGAGCTCACTAGCCCAGTAAGTGAAAAGAAAGACTAAGCAATCAATCGCAATACAAATGCACCTATATATGTATGCAAGTCCAATTTTATTATCTTGAACCCCCTAAACATCACATCTAAGTCATAGGTCATGTGCTACTCGCAACCATAATGCGCGTATGCCCTGGGTACGAGCTAAGAACCCCATCCCGCAATACGCCCATAGGGTTACTAGAGAAAGCCAGCTGTGGGTACCAGAAAAGTAAATGGGCCTTGTCCTGTATTAAAGTAAAATGGCTCTTACCTTACATTAAAGTAAAATGGGCCTTACCCTGCATTAATTTAAAAGCAATACGATTGGCCCTCTTGTTGTATCATCAAAGTTGTTGACTGTCCTAGTGATCGGCCAGACATACTTCTAACCACCACCGTTGGTACACAATCTTGGGCCTCCCCCTAGTGATAAACCCAACACCTAAACCCCTGCTAAGAAGGGTCATAGCACAAGGATATATCATTCGTAACCGCATGCTCCTATATGATATAGTATGACTGCATAGTGCCATCGCATCCCATTCCACAGGCCACCGATGCATTTGTGTCCAAGTCGACTACGGCATCTAGTCTAGCAATGCATGATATTCAATAATTTAAAGTCATTCATCTCATATCTCAAAGTAGGAGTGAGCATTTAACAATTAAAGATATCAGCATATCAAGTCATAAATGAATTTCATAATGCACACATCAATGGATGCAAATGGCATTCGAGGATGTCTAGGGTACACACAAAGATGAAATGATGACATGGCTAGTCTATGAAAATAATGAAATGATGCAAAAACACTCCAAAAATAAAGTCAATGTCCTCTTCCACTTATCTAATTGTGTACAATGATCACCCTTGGTACGAGGAAGATTAGGCATGAAATGACGCGAGTTTCCAGTGAAACTTATCATAAAAGAGGTCGAGCTTAATTCATCTCCCCTTTAGGCTCATAACCAATGAGGTATGATGATTCCAATGTATTTAAAATCATTAGAGAAGGTTACCCGACAAATTTAGGCCCAATCGTAACCCGATGATTTGGAGTGGTAGGTCAACCGACGGGCTAGGTACCCAACGATCCTTGCCCGTCGCTAGACACAAGGGCCCTGTAAGGACCGACGGGCCAGGAGCGACTGGCCAAGGACCCACTAGTCCTCACTCATCGCTCGGCCTAAGGGCTCTACCTAGACCGATGGGCCAGGTGCCTATTGGTCTTGCTTTCTGGTCGAGCTGGCAACCCATCTAGGATAGGCAGGCTTCGGATTGGTGGCTCGGACCACTTCTAAGCACCCAACACTCAGAATCGAGACTTTGCTGTTCACTCTCATTCTTCATCCCACCTTGGAAAAACCACCACGGGTCAATTCATCTGCATTTTTCACAAATCTAAGTTCATATATCATGATTCCAACATAGATCTGTGATCGATTCAAAGTTCTAAGCTTGGGTTTTACCTCTTTGCTCAAGAATACTTCAAAAATCTCAAATCTACTCTTTAGCTCAAGAGATCAACAAATGCTTTTCAAATCTTACAATTCCTTCCCCTAAATCCTTTATAACAACATGTAGATCCTTTATTAAATCTTAGACTCACATTCTCAAGAGATATTAACAAGATCCAAAGAATTTCTGCCCAAATCGAAGGGTTTCACTTAGGGTTTCTTAGGGGTTTAAGAAATATAGACTTTACTTGCCTCAAATCGTAGATCTTAAGATGAGGATCACCAATCCGGCGTCAAAATCGAAAGATTCAACCCCAACGTAGCACAACGAGCAACTTCTTCCCCTTTTTCTTCCTCCTTCCCTTCTCTTTCTTCTTTTTCTCTCTCTTCTTTACTTTTATCACCCACCGTGTAAAACAATAAATGAGGGAAGGAAAGGTAATAAATGCTATTTTATACTTGAGTCAAAATATCAAATGACTAGAGTGGTAGGTCACACTAGTGGGCCTGACCCACCTATGACCACCCACCAATCGGCCAAAACTTAGCTGAATCATTAGGATTTTGATGGGGCTTGGCCCCAACACGTGTTTCACTCTCAGTAATTGATTAACGTGCGAAATTAACATAGAATATGGCCATGTACCTTTATTGTGCATACATAGCCCGATGATACGTGCAAGTGCACGGCTTGGGCACACAGACTTCACTAGGCACCGAATCTAACTCATCTGACTAACCTAAATTCAGAGACACCCTTATCATCATGTTCCATAAGGTACTCGCCCGTGCCTCACCTCGCTCAGGTTCAGGTCCTACAAGACCAAATTGAACCAACCGGGAAATTAGACCGGGTTTAGAAAGTAGGATATCACATTTACCCCCCTTTTGAAAATTTTTTCCTCGAAATTGTAGTACCTTGTTGTTTGAAAAGATGACGATACTTGGCTTGGATGTCATCTTCTTTTTCCCAAGATGCTTCTTCAAGTGAATGATTAGCCCATCTAACCTTCACAAAAACGATAGAGCGATTGCAAAGAGTCATTATTTTTCGGTCTAGGATTTCAGCAGGTTGTTCTTCATAGGTCATATCAGCTTCTCAATATTCAAGTTCCATGGGCAGCATATGTGATGGATCATGGATGTACCACTTCAACATAGACACATGGAACACATTGTGAGCATTGCTGAGAGAAGGCGGAAGAGCCAACATGTATGCTATAGAGCCTACTCGAGCCAAGATTTCAAATGGGACAATATACCTTGAACTTAGCTTGTCCTTCCTGTGGAATCTATGCAACCCTTTGGTAAGAGAAATTTTAAAGAATACCTTCTCCCCCCTTGGAATTCAATATCTTTCTTGCGGTTGTCTGCATAGCTCTTTGGGCATGATTGTGTCGCCTTAATCCTTTCCCGAATGACGTCGACCTTGTCACACGTCATCTGTATCATTTCTGGTCCAAGCATCCATCGCTCACCTACTTCATCCCAATATAGGGGTGTCCTACACTTTTTGCCATACAATGGCTCATATGGAGCCATCTCAATTATGGTTCAATAGCTATTATTATAGGAAAACTCCATGAGATGTATGTATTCTTCCTAACTACCACTCATTTCTATAGCATAGGCCTTGAGCAAGTCTTCTAATATTTGTATGGTTCGTTTGGATTACCCATCGGTCTGTGGATGGAAACAGTACTTAGATTCACTTGTGTCTCCAAATCTTGTTAGAGACTCTTCCAAAATCTCGATGTGAAACTCGGGTCTCTATCTGACACAATGCTTACCAGTACTCCACGTAAATGGACTATGTTATCCATATAAAGTTGGGCTAATTTGTTCATTGAGTAATTGGTCCTGATCGGGATAAAATGAGCAGTCTTGGTAATCCTGTCAACTACCTCCCAAATTGCATCCATTCCCTTGGGTGTACAGGGTAGTCCTGTGACAAAGTCCATGGTGATCCTATCCCACTTCCACTCAGGTATGGGTAGTGGCTAAAGAGTGCCGTATAGTCAATTCCTTCTACCTTAACCTTTTGGCACATGAGACATTGTGCTACATACAAGGCAATAGTGGTCTTCATTGCTGGCCACCAATAGCTTTGTTTAAAATCTTTATACATCTTTGTACTTCTAGGATGAAGTGAGTATTCAAAATTGTGTGCTCCCTTCACAATCTTATCCTGTATCTCCATGTCATCAGGCACACATAATCATACCCAAAATAGCAATGCCCCATCGTTGGCTACTATGAAGTCAGGGTCATTCATTGTCTGCTCTTGGATTTTCAACTTGATCCTTTGTAGCTCAAGATCCAAAGATTGTTTTGCTATCACCTCTTATCTAGTGGATGGATGTACCTGTAAGGCTGTCAAGGATATGGTCAACTGCCTAACATCATCTGACTGGTGTTCCAGCTCCAAGGTTGCTCTTTCGTATAGAAGGATTTCATCCATCAGCATAGCTTCTTGTATCAACTGTGGACTGATAGCTAAGTACGAAAGTGGAACTGCCTAAGCCTTCCGACTTAAAGCGTTATCCACCACATTAGCTTTACTAGGGTGATACTGAATATTACAAACATAGTCCTTCATAGGCTCAAGCCATCTTCTCTGTCTCATATTTAAATCTCGTTGGGTGAAGAAGTACTTAAGACTTTTGTGGTCACTGTATATTTCACACTTCTTCCCATATAGATAATGGTGCCAGATCTTCAAGGCAAAGATGACTGCCGCCAGCTCTAAATCATGAGTGGGGTAGTTCTTCTCATACTCTTTAAGTTGCCTGGAAGCATATGCTACCACCTTGCCTTGTTGCATGAGAACACAGCCCAACCTTATCTTGGATGCATCAGTATAGATTGTCATCCCACATATACCTTTTGGAATGGTCAATATAATTAACCATTTCTTCAACTGTTGGAAGCTATTTTCACACTCTTCTGATCACTCAAAAGTTACACCCTTTCTGATCAACTTAGTCATTAGCGCCAAAATCCGGGAAAAATTTTCAATAAAGTGCCGGTAGTAGCTACTAAGCCTAAGAAGCTTATGATCTCTGTTATATTCTTGGGTGCCTCCCACTATACTACAGCTTTCACTTTGTCTGGGTCCACTTCAATCCCATTCTCAGACACCATGTGTCTTAGGAATCCTACTTGCTTGAGCCAAAATTCACATTTGCTGAATTTGGCATATAATTGCTGCTCTCTTAGTCTCTGTAGTACAATTCTCAGGTGTTTTGCATGTTCTTCTTCTGACTTCGAGTAAATCAAGATGTCATCAATGAAAACGATGATCCACTTATCGAGGACATCGTGAAATACCCGATTCACTAAATCCATAAAAGTAGCCGATGAATTGGTTATCCCGAAGGATAGAACTAAGAATTCATAATAACCATATCGGGTTCTAAAAGCTGTCTTTGGTATTTCATTGCTCTTAATCTTGAGCTGGTAGTAACCCGATCTGAGATCAATCTTTACAAACACCTTAGCACCTTGTAGTTGGTCAAATAGATCGTCGATGCGTGGCAACATATACCGGTTCTTAATGGTTAACTTGTTTAGTTCCTGGTAATCGATGCACATATGCAAACTACCATCCTTTTCTTAACAAATAAGACTGGTGCACCCCAAGGTGAGACACTTGGGCATATAAACCCCTTTTTCAATAAATCTTACAACTGTGCTTGTAGCTCTTTTAATTCAACCAGTGCCATTCTACACGGAGCCTTAGACACTGGGGCAGCTCTAGGAGTTAGATCAATGGCAAACTCCAGCTCTCTGTCAGGCGATAGCTGGGTTAGATCATCTGAGAAGACATCAGGGAATTCCTTGGCTACCTCTAATTCCTCTAGCTAAGTAACCTTTGCATCCACATCCAATACTAATGCAAGGTAGCCTTGACATCCATCTTCTAATAACTTCACCACCTACAATGTAGAGATGGTAGTCTTTCTAGGTCGCTTCAGCTTGATACACAAGCTCTATTCCTTCATCATCCTTCATCTTAACTTGGTTCTCGATACACATCACATTTGCTCAATGAGCCGACAACCAATCCATGCCCAGAATGACGTCAAAATTCTGCATGTTGAATTTGATGAGTTGGGAATCCAACTTCTTTCCATTAATCTCCACTAAACATGGCCCACACACTTCTTACAACTGTTCCACTGTGCCTGTAGGCATGCTAACAATTAACTTGCTTTCTAAGGTCTTAGATGGCACATCAAGATTTCTACCAAATCTCTTAAACACAAATGAATACAAAGCTCCAGAGTTGAACATGACATATGCAGGTATACCTGATACAGATAAGACACCTAGCATTGCATTGTATGTAAGTATATTAGATTACTCAAAATTTATCACAAAATCTTTTAATTTAAAGTGTACCTGCTACTACTTCAGTACTGGCTTCAACCTCCTCACCTGTTAAGGCATACATCTTTCCCTAAGGCTGGTTTCCTTGAGTCAATGTAGGTCTATGGATAGGGGGCCAATTAGGTGGTGCCGCTGCTGGGTACTGACAATCCTTGGCGAAATGCCCGTACGAATGACAATTATAACATCGGTTCAGTGGTGTCTGAACCGGAGCGAGAGCTCTCTGTACTGATCCTGGTGTAGTTAGAGGGCAAGGGTGTCTTGAGGTCATAGGCACCACACTAGTGTTAAGGCAAAAATATGTAGCGCCCAGTCCACTGGTAGGTCGGGAAGGATAACCCGATGGCCTGTAAGGTTGTCAATAGGAGGGGCCATAAGAGTATGACCTACAAAAACTCTTGCTCGGGCTACCCGAATCAGCATATGGATTTGCTGTCTTCCACAGTCCCAGTGCAAGGGGTGGCTCAGCCCTCTGCTTATCTTCCATTGTCATGGCTTTTTGAACAATTTGTGCATAATCAATTAAGTCCAACACCTGCAGCACTGTACCAATAGATGTCTTCAGCCCCTTCAAAAACTTCTGGGCTTTTTCCTCAGCCGACTTCATATGGCAAGGAGCAAAATAAAATAAGCTTTCAAACTGTTGCTAATAATCCAAAATATTTTTGCTTCCTTGATTTAGCGCCATAAACTCCGCTTCCTTGTGGTCTCTCAAGCTCTTTGGATACTAATTTGATGAGAACAACTCCTTGAATTGTTCCTAAGTAGGCTCCGAGTGGGTTGCCATCAATATAGGCTTGGAAGCTTTCCACCAAGAATCAGCCTAGTTTTTAAGTTACAACCCTGCACAGATAAGCTTCTGTACCTCTGTGCACTCTACAATATCAAATACTTTCTCTAACTCTTGGATCCATCGATCCAGCTCCAATGGGTCATTATCCACCTTGGTGAAGATGGGAGGCATGTACTTCTTAAAAGATTCCACCATCTTCGTCGTAGTGGTAGATGGTGGATGATAAGGTGGATAAGCCAGATAGTAGGGATAGTGTGGAGCCATTATAAATGGTGTAGTACCATATGGTGGAACCAGAGGGGTACCTCTCGGTTGATCTTAAGGAATAACCCCAGGCAGTGTTCCTCCGGATTACACTCTAATACCTGACCCCACAGAAGGGTCCTGTGGAGTAATCCCTCTAGGAGGCTGACCCTGTAGAGTAGGGTTCAAGTATTGTTGTATAGCAGCCATGAAAGTTTGTTACTGCTAAAGCAACTGCTGCTGAAAGGCCCCTTGCAACTGTTGTATAAGAGTCACCACATCACCAGGAGTGATGGCATGTGGGGGACTCGGGATTTTGTTCACGGGTGGGTTACCTTGAACTTCCTCCAGATCATGATCCACTTGTGGTGGCGGATGTGAGGATTACCCGACGGGTATCGAGGATCACAGGAAATGGGTGGTCGACCACGAGAAGTACCCACGGGCATGACTATCGAATCTAGTGCATACCATGGTGTTCTGTACCTGGATTATTCCACAATGTAAGCATTGATCGAGTGCCACAACATTTGTATATATATTCACAATCAAATGCATTTTATATCACAGGTTACATTGATGCACCAAACCACATGATCATATGCACCCGTAATTATTTATTCAATACATAGTTCGGTCTCACGACGATGCTTAACTATGCGGCAAAACACCCCTATTGGTTTCTAATTGGGGCCCACTAGGCACGGAATAGGAAAAAATTCAGACTTAGGCCCTCTTGGGCCTTGATACCCAAACCGGCGGGCAAAATCGGTGTGCAAGGTCAGGCTGGGGCCCGCCGGTCACGTCCGAGTGACTTTAAAAGGGGTTTTTAAAACCCTTTTTCCCACTGTATTCTTTCTTTCTTTCTAACTCCTAGTTTAGGGCCATTTGAGGGTCCGTTCCAATGCTTCAAATCACGATCTCACTCACAAATCGGCATTCATCTTTTCTTCATCATCTCAAGTGCTCAAGTAAGTTCCCTTTTCTCCATTTTCTCCTTGCGAATGATGCTTTTCGGTTTTCTTTCATTATAGAAACTCATAATCTCATCATATACTTCACCTCCTCCATGGAATATTTGTTTTCTTGACAATGTGATGATTCATTTTTGCTTCCATGGCGTGTTGGCCTTGATTGACCGATTTATAGATAGAAATCTCAAATTCTTTGCCCTAATTTCTCTGTTTTAGGGTTTTCTTCTCATTTTTCTTCTTTATTGCAAATTGATGGTTCCCATGCTATTTTTCACTCTCAATGCACACACACATTAGTAGAGAAGTCATTTCCATTCATGTGTGCTTGGGTTTTTCTTCCTTTTGATACACATTTATCCCTTTACGGTTAAAATCTTTGGAATTTGGGGTTTTTCTTCATTTCTTCATATTTTTTTCTTATGAATGACAATGCGACTATGTCCATCCTCTATCAATTACCTGTAAAATAATTTGATTAATTCTTTTGTAGGCATATACTCATTTTTCACTATAATTGGCTCATATCCGCCCAATGTATGAGTTTCATTTTTTTCAAGTTACTGTATTGGGGTTTCCATCCCCATTTTCCAATTTGTTTTGACCTCTAGCCATGATTTTTCTTATTGTTTCCCATTCAACTACATTTGGCGTTAAGTAGGTTCCCAACTCATATGCTTCCTCATTTCATATTCTTTTATTTCTTTCCAAGTTCATCTCTTAATATCATTGCATTTTGATAATTGTACATGCACTTCGGGGTTCTTTCATTCATGTCACTTCTCAGAGGTCTCATTTCATCCCCCCCCCCCTTTTTATAATACTACTTATCACATTCTTTTCATACTCCTTTGTTCATGTACACTTACACATTTCCTTGGTGCTTTCAGGATGTCTTCTAGGAAGGGCGAGGAGGCAACCTCCTTCTTCAAAAGGAGGAAGACCACTACATCCCGAGGGAGGAATTCAAACCTTGGTTCCTCTTCCGTATGGGCCCGACCCGTGAGGGAGGCCTTCACTGACCCTTCAAACTTTGATGAGCGCCTGTTCCACAGCCTCGAGTCGGTTGTTGCATAGTCAACCTTTTCCAAGAAATCCATCATGATGGAGAAGACAGTGGTCACTGATGACTTCAGTGCTTATCAGAAGTTGGATAAGTTCACCGCTCTAGGTTGGGACCCCATGCTTTATCCCGATAGCCCTTGCTATGAAGACCTCATCTGATATTTTTATTGCAACTTGGAGGTCTCTTATGAGAATGGGGAGTATGCCCTCACCAGCTTGGTGAAAGGAGTAAACATCATAATGGCCATGGACTTGTTGGCAGCCATTTTGGGTATCTCAATTGAGGGTGGTCATTTCTATAACCCCCCAAGGGTAAAGGTTGTGGCCCGAACTTGAGCCCAGAGATGCAAGAGAGCATATATTACTATCAATGGTAGGAAGGAGCGTCCGTTGTCTGAGACAGCTTATACCACTGATGCTCGAGTGTTTGCATGCCTGAGTTTAACTTGCTCCCTAGAGCAGGTTATAGGAACCAAGTGAGTTTCATCACTACCTACATTGCTTACTGCATCTTCGTGGCCTTGGAAGAAGGTGCTCCCCGACTTTGCCTCCCCTACGTCATTATGAAAACCATGGAGTACCACACTGCTGAGCCCAATGATTCTGGTTTCCCCTAAGGAAGATTACTCAACAAGGTCTTCGAGTACTTCCAGGTGGAAATGTTGGGCAAGGAGGGGAAATATCCAGGAGACAAGTTCACTAGAGAAAACTTGAGGAGGATGGGGTTACCGGTGCCGATGGGTGCACCACAGGAGGCAGAAGAACAAGGTCCAAAGGGTATGGAGGGAGAGTATGTTAGTGAGGAGGATGAGGATTATATTCCTCATCCTGATGAGGAGGAGATTGATGAGGATGAGATCCTTGAGGAGGAGCCCCCAAAGACTAGGGCTGCTGATCCACACTTTAGAGCTCCACCACCTTCAGGTGGGGCTTTTGATTTTCAGCGATTAGTGGACTGTATTAGTGCCCTAAAAGAAGGCCAAGATAGGATTTGGGGCATGTAGAGGAGAGTGTCACCCGGGAGTGTAAAGGGAGGTCATACTAGTAAACGACTATCTAGCATTTTATGACTACCACTTCCATTGCACATCATGGCCCAAATGGGGGAATACATCCACCGCACCCACTGACGATTGATGAAGCGGAAATTCCTCCTTCTACCTTCCTCCTTGAAGCCATCCTCCACTTTTCTCCTCATTCTATTTGATGATGATTATTATGATACTTAGATGGTTGTATATTTTGGTACATTTTTATCGTTTGGAACTTGGTAGTATTTATGTGGGTGCTTGGAAACTTTTGGATAACTTTTACTTGTTTAGTTATCCCATTGTGGTTTGGTGGTGACAGTGTCTATCACCCCTCTTTTGTAATTATCTTTATGTATATGGTTATTAGGTGACCTTTTGTAAAATTTTTGAAAATTCAATATAGCGCCATTATCCTGCCCAAATTTTGTTAAAATTTTAATCATAGTTTATGGAATTGGTTAGTTGATCCTTTGCCAATATCTTTAAGTTCTACACTCATGCATGAAATGAAACGTAATAATTTATATTTTTTCATCTTATTATAAGTTTTAGTCCTTCAAAGCTTTTAGGTTTACCCAACCTCAGGGTCCTATTATAAGATTCTAGGGGATCTATTATGTATGTTGTGAGTCAATAGAGCTTCATGCTCTAATACCATCACTATCAGACCCCGTTCACACAAAACCAGACCAGTGATCGAGTTAACTCCCATTAACCCAAAACCTGCCAAGATCATCTGATAAAGTAACCACAGCATAGCATACACACACACTAAACAAAGCAAATTCTATATTTCAGTGGAAATCTTACATGTACATACCTGTATATACCCCAATACTCTTGATACCCAAATTGTATTATATAGTACATATACATGTGAGCCCGTAGGCATGATATATACACAAGAATTACAATTTAAACATTCAGAGCACAAAAGGAATAACATCATAAAATAATAAAAAAGAATCCTGGGTTGGTATCAGTGTTGCTGTCCTGTAACAAAACACATGCACAGGCACTTGGCCCCATGCCTAAGATCTTATAAAACCCACCAGTCTTCAAATGGAAACTCCATAGTGGGTCCATGCTCTAGCTCCTCAGCCAGGTAACCTGCAAGATCATCTAAAAGTGGTGTACACGTGGGATGAGCTCACTAGCCCAATAATTGGAAAGAAAGACCAAGCAATCAATTGCAATACAAATGCACCTATATGCATGCAAGTCTAATTTTATTATCTTAAACCCCCTAAACATCACATCTAAGTCATAGGTTATGTGCTAATAAAAATCACAGTGCGAGTATGCCTGGGCACGAGCTGCAAACTCCATCCCACGATATGCCCATAGGGTTTTCGGAGAAGGCCAACAGTGGGTACCAAAAAAGTAAATGGGCCTTGCCCTGCATTAAACCAAAATGGGCTTTACCCTGCACTAATTTAAAAAGCAGTACGATTGGCCCTCTTGTTATATCACCAAAGTTATCGACCGTCCTAGTGATCGGCCGAGCGTACTTCTAACTGCCACCGTTGGTACACAACGTCGGGCTTCCCCCTAATGATATACCCAACACCTAAACCCCTGCTGGGAAGGGTCATAGCACAGGAATATATCATTCCTAACCACATGCTTCTATATGAGATAGTACGACTGTATAGTGCCATTGCGTCCCATTCCATGGGCCACTGATGCATTCATATCCAAGCTGACTACGGCATCTAGTCTAGCAATGCATCATATTCAATAATTTAAAGTCATCCATCTCATATCTCAAAGTAGGAATGAGCATTTAACAATTAAAGATATCAGCATATCAAGTCATAAATGAATTTCATAATGCACACATCAATGTATGCAACTGGCATTCGAGGATGTCTAGGCTACACACAATAATAAAATGATGACATGGCTAGTCTATGACAATAATGGAATGATGCAAAAACACTCCAAAAATAAATTCAATGTCATCTTCCCACATGCCTAATTGTGTACAATGATCACCCTTGGTACGAGGAAGACCCAGAGTGAAATGACGCGAGTTTCTAGTGAAACCTATCATAAAAGAGGTTAAGCTTAGTTCATCTTCACTTTAGGCTCATAATCAATGAGGTATGATGATCCCAATGTGTTTAAAATCAGTATAGAAGATTGCTCGACAAATTTAGGCCCAATCAGAACACGATGAGTCAGAGTAGTAGGTCAACTGGCTGGCGAGGTACTCGCCTATCCTTGCCCACCGCTTGACACAGGGGCCCTGTAAGGAGCGGCGGGCCAAGTGCCCACCAATCCTCGCTCACCGCTCAGCCCAGGGGCTCTGCCTGGACCGGGGGCCAAGAGCGGCAGGCCAGGTGCCCACTAATCTTGCTCGCCGATCGAGCTAGCAGCCCATCAAGGATAAGCAGGCTCCGGATTGGTGGGTTCGACCATTTCCAGGCACCCACCACTCAAAACCGAGACTTTGTTGTTCACTCTCATTGTTCATCCCACCATGGGTCAATTCGATCATATTTTCCATAAATTTAAGGTCACATATCATGATTCTGACATAGATCTATGATTAATTCAAAGTTCTAAGCTTGGGTTTTACCTCTTTGCTCAAGAACACTTTAAAAGAATCAAATCTTCTCTTTAGCTCAAGAGATTAACAAATGCTTTTCAAATCTTATAATTTCTTCCCCTAAATCCTTCATAACAATATGTAGGTCCTTTATTAAACCTTAGACTCACATTCTCAAGAGATATTAACAAGATCTAAAGAATTTCTACCCAAATCGAAGGGTTTCATTTAGGGTTTCTTGGGGGTTTAAGAAATATAGACTTTACTCAGCTCAAATCATAGATCTCAAGATGAGGATAACTAATCCAGCATCGAAATCGAAAGATTCAACTATGGCATCGTACAACGAGCAACTTCTTCCCCTTTTCTTCCTCCTTCTTCCCTTCTCTTTCTTCTTTTTCTCTCTCTTCTTTACTTTTCTCACCCACCGTGTAAAATAATAAATGAGGGAAGGAAAGGTAATAAATGCTATTTATACTTGGGTCAAAACATCTAATGACCAGAGTGGTAGGTCACACTAGTGGGTCTGACCCACCAATCGGCCAAAACTTAGCCGAATCATTAGGATTTCGATGGGGCTTGGCCCCAGCACATGTTTCACCCTTGGTAACTGATTAACGTGCACACTTAACAAAGAATACCGCCACATACCTTTATTGTGCATACATGGCCTGATGATACGTGCAAGTGCACTGCTTGGGCACACGGACTTCACTAGGCACCGACTCCAACTCATTTGGCCAACCTGAGTTCAGAGTCACCCTTGCCATCATGTTCTATAAGGTACTTGCCTCGGCTTGCTCGGGTTCAAGTCCTGTAAGACCAAATTGAACCAATCGAGAAATTAGACTGGTTTAGAAAGTAGGGTATCACACACACTGCCCCGCTAGTGTACCCTACACCATGACCTCCCATTGGCTCAAAAAAGCATATTTTCACCTTATTGGCCCTAAAAAGCATATTTGTAATTCATTGGCCAAAGAAATTCACCCTTCACCCTATTGGCCCAAAAATTTATTTTGTTATCCCATTGGCCAAGAAAATCCACTTTTTAACCCCACTGGGCAAGGAAATCCCCACTTCCCCCTATTGACCCAAAAAATCTATAAATACACCCCTCCCTTTAGTTTTTCACACTCAAGCCTCCTAGTGAGCATCCTTTATAGAGAAGCTCTGCCCTCTCTCCTCCCCTCCCCCTTAAGGTTCTTCAAGTCTTTGACGAAATCTTCATAATATTCGAAGTGTTCTTCAAAATTTTGAAGTGTTCTTTGGGCCTTTGAAGTTCTTCAAGCATCTGAATTTTTTTGAGTGAGTATTTTGTGTAGGAGAAACTTTGCCTTCATCCCCCCTTGAGGTTTTTCAAGTCTTCGAAGCGATCTTCATAGATTCGAAGTGTTCTTTGAATCTTCGAAGTGTTCTTCGGGCCTTCAAAGTTCCTCAATCATTTGAGTTTCATCAAGCCCTCCCATAGCCTATTCCTAGCAGAAACTCTACCGGAGTGCCACCTCATCATAGCCCTCCTATAGCCTATTCCTAGCGGAAGCTCTACTGGAATGCCACCTCAGCCTAGCCCTCCATAGCCTATTCCTAGTGGAAGCTCTGCCGGAGTGCCACCACATCATAACCCTCCCATAGTCAATTCCTAGCGGAAGCTCTGCCAGAGTGCTACCTTAGCCTAGCCCTCCCATAGGCTATCCCCAGCGGAGGCTCTGCCGGAGTGCCACCTCATCCAGAATCTAGAAGTAGCCCATCCCTAGTGGAAACTCTGCCGAATTGACACCTCAGCCTAAGCCCGAAAGTAGCCTTTCCTAGCTGAAGCTCTACTGAAATTCAAACTCGAAAGTAACCGTTCCTAGTTAGAACTCTGTCCGAATATTACCACAGTTAGCATCTCTTGAAAAATGAAGTTGGAGGTTAAGATCATCTTCCCCTGAGCCAGGAGAATCCACAAGAAGGCTCGTGCCAGCATTAATCAAGAAGTCCACCCCTCTTGACCCAAAACAGGGGTCAAGCTCAGGTATAATTTCTCACCCAAATTAGCATAATGTAAACTTTATATTGACCTTGTTTTAGTGTACATAATTATTTAAATTCAGTCAATGTATATATGTGTGATAACTTAGCCATACATGCAGGATAAGAATAATTATGGAAAATGTTCATTCTTATGCATCTAGTAGGAAGACCAGTTGAACCAGGTAGATTGGGTGTCTAACACCTTCCCAACTCTACAACCTGACACGTACCCTAAACTCTAGACTAGACCAACTTCTGGGCCCTTTTCTTATGAATTAGGCCCACCCCCAGGTCTTAGGCCCATAATCACAGGTGGCGACTCCAAACCTTTTTGTATGATCCCAATCCCCCAATGGACCATCATCAAATACGTGTCACAATGATGACCTTTACACTCCTATGAAATAGGCCTTCATGTATCTCCAAGCTGCGGTACGAAGGTGTGGGGCCCACAGGTAAACACACACAACACACCCCTCCCTAATAAAGAGAAAGAGAGGAGAGAGGGCCGAAAGGATGCATAAAATATTTTTTCCCCCCACAAAGGGAAGAAGAGAATTTCCGGTCGCTACCCTCATAGAAGAATCTCCTCCTCTCTCATGTTGGCAAGTAGGTAATGATTAAATCAGTGGTCTGTTCACTTTCCACTTATGCTGGATTCCATTTTAAGCTCCCGATTCCGTAACATGGTTAGATTTGAAGGGTGATATACCACACTTCTATTTGAGGCCAATCAGGTGATGAATATAAAACCCATTAGATCTCGTGGATAAGGCTATATAGATCCAATAATAAGGGCAGATTGGGCTTTGGGGAATTCCCTCTTGAAAATTGTGCATTCCTATTAGAAGTGACATCGCGGCTTTGGTCAAACCTCTACTCTTTATGCGAAAAAATCTTGAAGGCCAGCTACTTTCCAAATATTGACTTTCTCCATGTCAATGATGGAAATAAGCCCTCATGAATCTAGTCCTTGAAGGTTGAAAATTGGTATAAGCCTACTTTAGCATGTTGAAAATGGGAATGACATCTCCATTTGGGAAGATAACTGGCATGAAGGTCTCAATGAGCCTTCCCTAGCATTGGCAAGTAAATAAACCAATCTTTAAGCACCAAAATAAGAGGTGCAATGGGTGAAGGTATCATCAACCCAAACCAGCAGGGAGCAGGCAAATTTCCAATTCTCAAGATCCAACTGAGCTTCTTTCTGCAGGAAAATTTCCAATTCTAGGGCGCTTCTAAGAGAAGTACCTTCTCTATAAAATCGGCGTATCAACTCCCAACTTATCTATCAACTTGATGTTGTCTCTCTTCAACAAGCCTCCCCTTCTTATGTCCGTGAGTTGCAACTTGTCCTACACAGCATCTGGAAACAGATTTGATCATATAAGACCTTTCCTAAAATTAGATATTTCCTTTGGTCTTATATGTCGATGGCCTTGCTTTAAGTGTTGTTTTACTCTCACCGGCCGCATTTCACTTAATCGAAACTAATGATTATATCCTGCTTCACTGTCCTTTTACCATAGTATGTAGTCTGGTTTGGGAGCCCTCTCAACTACGGATTTTTTCTTTGCAAATGACATAAAAATAAAAGCAACGGAGTCCTTTAATTTAACTAAGCTCCTTCATATGTTGGTGGTTATGGAAAACAAGAAACGACGTGCAGTTTGGTAGGAAAACATGGAAACAAATTGATGTTTATACAAGCTGCAATCAAGAGTTGGAATGCCTCAATGATCTAAACTCCACATCAGCTACCGTTCTCACTAGCTAGTCAATAAGCTCTTTCGGTATCCCCCATGATGGTTCCTTCAAGCTTAATTCCAATGACACTCTTCCTCTTGATTCCTATCGTGGAGGTCTTGGTTATGTGTTGTACAACTACTTTGGAGATATATCTTTTGCTATATGAGAGTCAAATTTTTTCAACTCCAGTCCAGTTGGGGATATATCTTTTGGTGTCCCCCATGATTTGTTGCAAGTCTTAGTCACACAACAAGTCTTTCCATCAGCGATGTTCTAATTGAATCTGATAGTAAGGTGGTGATCTCATTTCTACTCAATCTTGGGAAGCCCCCTCCTCCACAAATCGCTCCTATTATACTTGACATTCTTGACTTACTCTGCTACATTCACATCTTGTAGCTTTTGTTATCTTCAGAGTAAGGCTAATGGTTTTGCCACTTTTTAGCTCATAAGGCCCCGTCAGTGACTAGTAAGACACTAAGGTTTTCTTCTCCTTCCCACTATTTTTTGTTGTATCCTCCTTTTAATGGTTGTTTCTTTAATAGGGGATTTTTCCTTGGTTCGCCCACATGACTTGTGTTCTTTCTCTATTTCTTTTAATATAAAAAAATGTAGTTTATATCCTTTATTTAATTCTACATATTCCTTGGCCATGCTAGTAGTTTAAGTGAATACTCAATAAAATCCATCTCAATATATTTGTAGAATTTTTTTTAATGAGCTAAGAAAATTTCATTAACTAAAAGTGTGCTAATACATCCACTGAAGTTACGGTATCATGAATTCTAGTTTTCTTGTGCATCACAACGTTAGCCAAATGCTTAAACAAAAGCACAATTTCAGTAGATTGCAGGAGCAAAAATTAACCAAAAAAAGCGACTTATAAACATAAAAAACTAATAAGGCTGAGCTCCAAAGCCACAAACCCGTGCTATCATTCACAACCAGGTTATGCAAAATCTTTGAGTTGCTTAATATTTTTTCCTCCTTTCTTAAACCATGAAACAAAAGATGCACAGTTGGTCCAAACTTCAACTTCGATTCCACCCATCCTTATTCAATGGAAAATTGTAGTCCTTGGAATAGACCCTACCCTCTGACTCTAGTTCACAACCTGCAATAGTAAAATTCAAAGAGGCTACAATAAAAGTATCATCAATGAAATAATATAGAGGCCCAACCCACATCCCCAGAATGCGTGTCATATTTCGCGTCACAGATGATAACTGATTTACCACTTCCCTGAAGTCCCTGGTAATCTAACAACGTTACATGATTTGCAACTCGCAAAACCACAATTAAGCGAGTGCCTTCATGCAATAGAAGTGACTTTAATAACATAATTCATCAAAACGCCATATTCCACCATTAAACCCATTAGAACCAAGCCAAGGATAAAACCTAAAGAAATAGAGGATCTAAAAGGCTTGGGAAAAACTCTAAAATCCAAAAGTATGCATCGAATTTTAGAGAGGAAAATAACATGAGGCCTATGTTTAAGCATATAAGGGTGGAGAGCATGCTTAGAGGGAGAGGAATGAATACCACCAAGAATATTCCAAGTCAAAGGCTTAATTGTAGAAGCAATAATAAAAAGGGTAATTTACAGTGCCACCCCCTATAGAATGCCACTATTAGAGAGACACTCCTTGCATAATACCAAATTATACTCAGACCCCTTACTATCAGTCGCTATTACAGAATATACCTTATATGCTGATGTCAACTAGTACATATTTTTTTAAATTCCAAAATATCTTTGCAAAAGGTGAAGTACCTAATATACCCTTTAATAACTCCAAGCACTAAATCGAAAAAGACCCCAGGTCAAGCAAGGTAAGATTGGCGAGATCAGAGAAAGACAAAGGGATGGATCCAGTGAGCGAATTCTGCGAGAGATGAAGTACCAAAAGATTCAACAATTGACCTAGCGAAGGTGGGATCATGCTAGTAAGGCTCTTCTTAAAGAGATAAAAGAAATGCGAGTGGTTACGTATCCGAGAGAAGAAGGAACCAAAGATGAACAAGGCAAAAATGTAAAGATCATCGTTATCATTGTTGTTGTTGGGTTCATCACATGGTCGTTATTTGTAAGGCATGGCAGATTACAGGTGGAGTATAGTGGAGATTCTTGCTCTTGCTCTTGCTCTTTTAATCTTACTATTTCAGTCTATGTTGGGATAGTTACAGCCGTTGAATAATCAGACCAAGTGAGCTATGCTACTTGACCTCCGTCGTTATTAGGGCTAAGGACAAAAGACTGGCCGAGAAAAGCTTGGTTTGGACCGGTGTCCAATGCAGGGAAGGTCGTGTCGTTGGAATCAACATATCGAGGCTAGGGCGAACTCGCATTGGTCATCTCAATCCATAGTTCTCTATTGATGGGCTCACGAATCTCACCCTCTTGGGCTCCTTTAACGCCTCTGTTGTTTCGCTTCCAGGCTCCATTCCTGACTGGTTCAGCCAATGCCTCCACTCGCTACAAATGCTTGATCTCAGGTCTTGTTTTGTAATCGATCCTATGAATTGGACACGTGTTTTATTCAAAAGGGTACAATAGACATTTCCAACTCCTTACTTAACAGCGACTGACGACAGGGGTCTGAGTATAATTTGGTATTATACAGGGTGTGTCTCTATAATAGTGGCATTCTCTCGGGGGTGGCGTTGTATATTACCCTAATAAAAATCACAAAACAAGGTTCACAAAACTAGTGGATAAACAACAAAGGAATTTTGAAAATTTGAGATAGGAGGAGAGAGAGTGTCTGGCGATCTTGGGGGGAAGTTCTTGCTGAAGAGGAGGATGAAAATGGAGGTTTGAGACATGCTCTGGATCGAGATCCTATGATTCCTGAAGAAGATAGAAACCCAGAGGTGGTTGCTCCAAAAAAGTCTTATGCGAAGGCCGTGGGGAACGCTTCCTAGCCTGCCATTGATTCCCTGCCTGAAGCGATTCAGGTAGAAAACATTCAAAGGATAGTCATTCCTCAACATGACCATGAGGCAAAACGGCAGAACTTTCGCTTTGCGCTGATAGGGAGAGTGAATTTTTGTTTGATTTCCCTTGATGCTCTACGCGAGGAGGCTCGTGCAAACTGGAAATTGAGTCAAGGAGTGGTAATGCACCCTCTAGGTAAGGGTTATGTTATTTTCGAATTCAAGTGTGAGGGTGATAAATCAGCAGTTTGGAGGAGAAGCCCATTGAGGTTTGGTGAACAGTTGATCCGCTTCCAGCATTAGAAGCCTGACTTCAACATTCACGAGAAGCAATCCTTGACGAAGCTAGTTTGGATTTGCCTGCCTGATCTCCCACTTGAGTACTGGCATGAGAATGTATTGTTGTCCATTGCAAAGACAGTGGGGTGTCTAATGGAATTAGATAAACACACAAGGCAAGGCCTTATGGGTTATTTCGCTCGAATTCTTGTTGAGATTGATATATCTGAATCGGTTGTGAGAGTGGAGGAGGTCCAGATTACAAGGCTGGAGCCGGAAAAAAATCAGGTTTATGGATTCTGTCAAAAGGTTGTCTATGAAGACAATGTGGAAAGATGTGGATACTATAAACATGTTGGTCACCTGATCACCGCCTGCAAACAAAAGAAGGTAGACAATGCCAAGCAGTCCTTGATGGAAAATGATGGAAGGATTCTAGAGGTTGTGTTTGTAGAAGACGGAGTCAACCCAGCTGGGGTTAACTTGGTGAGTGAGTCTTCCAGTGGGGTCAGATCTCAGCCAGCTCAGTGACAATATTTGGATTCAAATATTCTCCCTCAAAATATGCCCGGTGATGGAGTGGATATTCATATCCTTTTGGAACCTACTATTTTAAATCCTAATGAAATAGGAAAGGAATTAAATGGGGACAGGATTCTGAATCCATTTGAAAAAGGAAACAACTTAAACGAAATGAATTCTCCAATTAATGGGAATTTCAATTCTTTATATGGGTCAGACGCTGGATCTGAAAATGGGTCCTCAGACCATAACCTAGATGACAACCCAGATCTTCCCTTGGTGCACAAGGAGACCACGTTCTCTTCCCAGGTCCAGGTGGTGTAGGGAGATCAGCACACCTCTGAAGCGAGATACCCCTTGCGTACGTCGCGTATGGTTGTGTCTCAGGGTAGGGGTCGTGTGGGAACTTATAACCAATACCCAGATTTTGCCTCTGAAGATCATGTGATTTCTTCCCTACCAATGGCTGAATGCTCAAGGGGCTCAGTGTCGGTGGTGCATAAAGAGATCACTGCGGTGGATCAAGCAGTAATGCAGAGGGAAAGGCAAGGTGCTTCGCTGGTTGTGGGAGGAAAACAGAAGAAAAAGAAAAAAAGTAGCCAAGCAAAAAATTCTGGTAAAAACTCAAACTCCAATTAGTTTTCCAATGTGTGTTCTGTATTGGAATATCCGCGGTGTGAAAAATTCTGCTTCTAAAACAGTCTTACGCTCGATTTTGAAGAACTCGGCCCCGGAAGTCTTATGCTTGGCTAAACCCATGGTGCAAGTAAGTAAATTTCCGGCGTTGTTTTTTAATAAGTTGGGTTTCTCAGTAGACTTTATTCATAATGAGAGGCATGAAAAAGTGCCTAATTTATGGGTCATGTGGAGGTTAGGGATCCCTCAACCTATTGTGACTGCTATGTCAGACCAACACATCTCAATCTTGATTGAAGTGTTTGGTGTAAAAACTGGGATGTCTTTTGTACATGTCAGTTCTTTTAAAGTAATTCATCGCCAATTGTGGCTAGATCTAGAGTCACAGGCAACTTCGGCCTTCCTGTGGGTTGTTTTGGGTGACTTCAATGCCACTCTGCTATCCAATGAAAAAAGGGGTTCGGGAACGTATAATCTCAGCTCGATGGCTGAGTTTCAGGTGATGGTTGATGTATGTAGTCTGTTGCCTGTTCCTTCCAAAGGGAAGAAGTTTACCTGGACCAATAATCGGAGGAGGGGAAATGTGGCAACTGTTCTAGATCTATCCTTTTGTAATGAACAGTGGATGGATGTTTTAAGAATATTTTACAGGATGTTTTAGTTTCTTCTGTCTCAGATCATGCCCTTTTGCTTATTGTATCTGATTCAGTGCCGAAACCTTTAAATGTTCCCTTCCAATTCCATGGTTTTTGGATGGAACACTCAAATTTTATTAACGTGGTCAACGAAGTTTGGAGGGGTCAGATTGAAGGAAATCCCATCCTTATTCTTGCTATAAAATTAAAGAGGGTCAAGGTGATGTTGAGGTCTTGGGCGAGAGCCTCCTTCCCAAATTTGCATGAAGCAGTGATCAAGGCTGAAAATGATTTAAAGTAGGTTCAAGACATGATTGAAGTGTCTGATATGTCTAATGATATGTTTGACAAAGAGGCTAATGTGAAAACAGCTCTTCTTATGGCCAATAAAATGCAAGAGAAGCTATGGGCTGAAAAAGCAAAGCAGAGATGGATTAAAAGTGGAGACTGTAATTCAAAATTTTTTCTTCTATCTGTGAAATTAAGAAGAGCTAGAAGTCAGATTTCATCCTTACAAAGGGGAGATAGTTCTTGGATAATGAACCCGCAGGAGGTGGCTGATTATGTTTCATCTTACTTCAAGAAGTTCCATGAGGCTTCAGAGACGACAATTCACCAAGAATTGTTAGATTGCATTCCAAATATGCTTTTGATGGATGATGCTATCAGCCTGGACTCTACCCGAGTAGAGTGGAAATAAAGCAGGTTGTGTGGGATCTCAACCCAGAGAGCTCCCCTGGTCATGATGGGTTCCCTGGAAAATTTTTTAGACAATGTTGGGAGATTGTGGAAGCTGAATTCTGCAGGGTTGTGGTGTACTTTTTCATGGTAGGCTCTCTGCCAAAAGGAGTGAATAATTGCTTCATCTCTCTAATCCCTAAAGTAGATGGGGCTACATTTTTAGAAAAGTTTCGGCCAATTTGCATGGGAAATTTTTTCTATAAGGTGTTGTCCAAGATCATGTCTTCCAGGATTATGGGGCTGCTGCCCAAATTAATTTCTGAAGAACAGGGAGCATTTCAGAAGGGAAAAATAATTTCTTCAAATATTAGCTTAGCCTTTGAGCTAGCCAACTTGATGCATTCTGTGGTGAGGGGTAGAGGTATGGGTCTCAAGCTGGATGTGCAGAAAGCCTTCGACTCTTTGTCTTGGGATTTCCTTTTCGAGACTCTGAGAAGGTTCGGCTTTTCTAACAGGTGGATTTCTTGGATCCATAATCTTCTGCTTTTCTCTAGAGTCTCTTTTCTTATAAACGGTGGCCCGGTGGATTTTTTTGAGGTTGGGAGAGGATTGCGGCAAGGAGACCCTATCTGTCCTATTCTTTTCATCTTGGCTAAAGAGGTCTTATGTATAGGCTTAAAGGCCTTAGTGCATGGTAGGCAGATGAAGTCTCTTCCGGGTCCCAGAGGTATGTTTACCCCCTCTCATCTTCTTTTTGCATATGACAGTTTTATCTTTATGAATGCGTCTATGAATTATGTGAGAAATCTTCAGTCGTTCCTGGTTAAATACCAAGCTTTTTCAGGTCAAAAATTTAACCTTGAGAAGAGTAGGCTTTTCTTTGGTAAAGTAGCCCCTCATAGGAAACATTTTATCTCTGAGTTTTTTGGGGTTCATTCTACCAGACTGCCAACTAAATATCTGGGAGTGAAGATATTCAAGGGAAGGGTTAAGAAGGACTATATTTTGCCTTTATTAGATAAAATAAAGGGCAGGTTAGCAGGGTGGAAGGGGAGACTCTTTTCAATGGCAGGTAGGGTGGAGCTAGTTCGATCTGTGATCTCTAGCATTCCTATTCATAATTTCGCTGTTTACTGGTGGCCTGAGTACTCTATCAAGTTGGTAGAAAAATAGATGCGAAATTTTATCTGGTCCGGCAATTGGGAAATGGGAAAAAAATAGTGGTGAAATAGGATGATGTCTACAAGCCCAAGTGTGAGGGAGGTATGGGGATTAGAAGGTTGAGGGATGTGAATTTTGCATGCTTATGCAAACTTGCCTGGCAGATAAAGCACAGGGGATCTTGTACGAGTAAATTCTTTCAAGCTCACTTTCTTAAGGATGATAGCTCTCTGAAATCAGGTCAGATCTCCTCCTCTATCTGGACTAGTCTTAAAAGGTTTGGAATTTTATCTCGTCCCAGGAACAATGGACAATAGGGAATGGCCAAGACGTTAGGTTTTGGTCTGACTGCTGGTTGGATAAGATGTCAATAGAGAAGATGTTGGGTGAGGATGAAAACTCTCTGGTTTCTCTAAAAGCAAAGGTTTCTGATTTCATCGCTCTCAATAGATGGGTCTTCCCAAATGTCGACTCTGATGCCATGACTAGAATTTTTGAGATGGCACAAAAAATTGTTATTACTAACATAGAGGATGTTTCCCACTGGCGCCCCACCTCTTCAGGAATTTTCACAATTAAATCAGCTTGGGATTCCGGGAGATGCCTCGCCCCTAAGGTGGGATGGTACTCCATTTTATGGCAGTCCCACATTCAGCCTCGTCAAGTGACTTGTGGCTAGCGGATGTCCAAAAATAGACTTCCAACAGACGATCTTGTGCAGGCTCGTGGAATTGCAATGACCTCTAAGTGTAATTTATGTGGTATGCAGGTGGAATCCAAAAATCATATTTTCTTTTCTTGTGGTTTTGCAAAATATATGTGGCAGAAATTTTGCAACTACTTTAACATGCAATGGCCTGATCATGTCGAATTGGAAACAGCTCTAAATTGGTGGAAGGCCAAGGCGAAAGAAGTTTCTTTCAAGGTTATCTGGCAAAAAGGGTTCGTCTTAATTCCCTTCTTCATCTGGTTGGAGAGAAATGCTAGAAGGTATGAAAATGAAAAAAAATCGGTAAACTGGTGCTTTGAATTGGTGAGAGGTGAAATAAGTGCCCAATCTTATGTTCATCATGGCTCTTCAATCTCCATCTCAGATCTGCTTTGCTATAGAAGATTGGGTATCTCTGGTATCAAGTGCCGCCCTAGGCAAATTTATGAAATTTTTTGGTGTCCGCCTCTTTCTGGTTGGTGGAAGGTTAATACAGATGGGTGCTCTCTGGAGTGCTTCGCAATGATAAGGCTAAAGTGGTGGGAAACTTTAAATTCTTCTTACGGGTTCTTACAAATTTTGAGGCTGAGTTCTTAGCGGTCATGTCCGATATCAAGCTTGCCAAGTCCCTTGAGATCCCAAAGTTGTGGATCGAATGTGACTCGGTGGCCATGGTTACCCTGTTGCTTAAGAAGAAAGTCTCATGGATTGTTCCGCAAAGATGGTTAAATTATTCCCAGTATCTGAGCTCAATTGAGTGAAAAATTTCTCATTGCTTCCGGGAAGTAAATTCGGTAGAAGATTTTCTTTCAAAAACCGTCGTGCGTCTAGAAGTCTCTTCTCCAGTGACATCTTGGTCGTCCCTAGTCAGGATGGAGTTGGAAATGGATGCTACTCGTTGGCCAAGATTCGGAATATTTTGATTATGTCTGCTAATTTTTTTTCCTCTTTCTGTGGGCGCTTTTGCTGGTCTTCTCTTCCTGCTAATGGCAATACCGAAGGTGGGTTGGGTTAGTCAGCCTTAGCTGCCCTGTCAAGTCTTAAGTGTCTTTTGTGGTTGTTAAGTGTGTTTGCCTTGTTCTGCTGATGGCAATGCCGAAGGTGGAACTCGTGCAATCCCTTTTTGACCATGTGAGAGGTGTGGGTTCCTTCCCTCCCTCTTTTTCCGTCCATTATTTGTTTTTTCTTTTATAATTAATATACACGAATTTCTAGCAAAAAAAAAAGGTTCACAAAATTAGTAGGATAAGTAATTTCAAGCACAAAGAGAACCAACAAGAAATACCAAAAGGTAAAGAACAGACAGCCTATCCAGAGATAACTCAGTGAATAGATTGAAGAAAAATACAACAACAATGCAAGGAAAAAGTAAAGTATCAAAAATACCAGGTTGAAAGAAACTAGGGTATCCTTCCGTTCACAGCTACAACCAAAGTCTGAAGAAACTGGGGCATCCTTCCATTTAGAGCTGCAACCAAAGTCCTTGCGATTAACAAAAAAATTAAGATTATCCCGCCAATGAAGGGTGCTAGTAGTTCAATCAAGAGAAAAAATTAACAGCCTTACTAAGGCAACAATTGGGTTTCCAACCAACAACAGATGAACTACAACAATAAGAATTGCTACTTCTAGTGCAACATCATTCCGAAGATTGCTAAAATAAAATACAAGGCAGAAACAGGTGAGGAATAAAAAAAGAAAAAAAGCATGACCCTTTTGTGAGGCACATCCAACAATTGAACAAATCAGAAGATAATTTCTTGGGAATAAAAAACAAATAGGCAAACAAGAAACAGGTCCCAATCCTCTAACACCGGAGCAAGGAAAAGAGATAGCAAATCATTCAGAAGCAAACCTGACCTACTAAGGCTTCAACCCTCTCTCTCTCTCTCTCTCTCTCTCTCTCTCTCTCTCTCTCTCTCTCTCTCTCTCTTTCTTGTACCACCCCTAAAAATCTGCATTACTCCATGTGACCCCACAATTTGAAAATAATTTCCACCGCACCTTTGATGATTAACATCGTTAACTTAAAATATAGAAAGACTTTTTTTACCCTTTTACTAATCTCTAAAAAAAAATGTTTTTTTTTTACCCTCCTTTCATCTTTCTTCTTGCCCTATAGGACAACACAGAGTCAGAAGACCGAGTTTCAGATCACCTCTCTCATATATGCCAATTCAAGAAAAGGTCGGTCAAATGACCCAAATCAAATCGATCTCTGAACTATCGGAGATTCGGACGCCTGGGTTATGCCTGGGTTGGAGAGATGTTGAAGCAAAGGGTCTCCAGTTCAGTTAATGGAGCCTAGAAGATTTGGTGAAGTAGTCTAAATTTTTTCTTATTCTATTATAGTTTGTAGTCCACCGAGAGAGAGAGAGAGAGAGAGAGAGAGAGAGAGAGAGAGAGACTTTGATTTCTATCACAATACAGCCTGCGAACCCCTGCTAGTTCCAAAAGAGACCCTGTGTATGATGAGAACAATAAGTCAATAAACACACAACCTAAAGAAAATGAATGAAAAAGAAAGGGAAATGGGTATTTCTTGCAAATTGCGTGAAATCTGTGAACAAATTCAAAAGAAAAAACTCAAATTTGTTCCAATCTAGTTAACTCGATTCAATTGTTCCCCAATTTTTTTCTATAGCTGCCCATCCATAAGAAATCTATCAGAATACCTCCATGTTTCCTGTCTCTAATTTAAGAGGTCGAGGGGTTTGGTGATGTCGTTTGCAGTAGCAAGCGGCAGATGTGGACATAGGGAGATTTTCTTTCATGTTTGAACTCCAAGAAGTGAGAATAAGGGATTTAATTTTGGGGAGTGTGTTGAACAGCAGAGTAAGTGTTCCAAGCCTAGACATGACACTTGCAATGAGGGAGGACATGATCGATGGGTACTAGAAGGCTACCTTGTTCTTACTAGACTTGGGATTCCCACCCTTTATGGCGTCAAAGTTGTCCATGGCCACAATAACGTCTTTGGCGCCACTGTATTTCCTCACAACATCAGCCTTGGAGCTGCAAGATCCCTTATTATCTTCTTCCCCTCTTGCTCTTTCTTTTTTCCCCTTTTCTGTGTGAGTCGGTGAGACTCTAAGAGGCAGAAGCTTGAGATCATTGAAATCAAATTGAATCAGATTTTGGCCAATTTTGTGATACAGAGATGAAGATTTAATGGTGAGGATCAGAACCACTGCCTTGAGGTTCTAGTCAAGGTTTAGGTTTACAAAAAGTAAGGCACTTTGTCAATTTGGGGGTTTTAAAGTGAAGGGTATAATGGTAAGTTTAACCATATCCAAGGGTAGTTTGGCCATTTAGTAAACTGCTGACATCACCACTTAACGATTTTTTTTCTGTCGGAATGGATTTATTAGAAATTTTCTTATGAAAGTGAGGGATGTACGAGATCTTTTTTCAAATTTTGGGGGTCACAGGAAATAATGAAGAGTTTTAGGGGTGGTACAATAAAATTTCCCTTAAATATATATATATCATCTCTTTTTTCCTTTCTTTATCTTCTCATATTCTTTTATCCTTCTCATTGCTCTTTTTTTTGTTCCTTCTCTCTCTCTCTCTCTCTCTCTCTCTCTCTCTCTCTCTCTCTCTCTCTCTCTCTCTAACCCCATATTTAATGGGTGGGACAGAGAGCAAAGATACAACAAGCTCCAACCAGTCACTAAGGGCCTAAATGATAACCATTCTGTTTATGGGCTAATTTCTACCTAGAAATGACTTTTTGTATTTCTTTTTCTGCGCCATATTTCTGGGGAAAAAAAAAGCGTTTGATAACATGTAGTAATTTCTATTTCTGGGCTAGAAAAGAAATAGAAATGCATTTGTTAATGGCATATTAAATTATATCTATGGAATTTATATAAATTTACAAAATGTCATTCAATACCCAAAAATTTGGCATAGGCAGTGAGGCTGGCAGTGGTCATGGTTGTGGAGGAGTGGTGGTAGTGGTGTGGCAATGGCAATGGAGGTGGTGGCAGTGGTGCTGGTAGCGACGGTAGCGGTGGAGGAGGCAGTGGTGAGGTGAAGGTGGTGGCAGTGGTAGTGGTGGTAGTGGTGGTGGAGGAGGTGAAGGGAGTGGCGGTGGAGGAGGTGGTGGGTGGTGGTTGAAGTTGCATTGGAGGTGGTATATTGTTTACAAAAAATTACTTCTTTGCCCCTCAAATTAACCATATGCTTATTAAAGAGCAACCCCTACTTCTACCTATTATTTGTGGGATAGAGAAGTTCATAAAAGTCGCTTCTTTGTTTTTTTTTTTCCAATTTCCTTAGTACTAGTTCATTCATAGGAATAAAAAAATGAGCCGTTGTTAGCAAACGGATTTCTATTCTAGTTTTGTTCTCAGAAACAAAATAATTGAAAATAGAGAAACATAATGGTTATCATGCATACCCTAAGAAATTAGACAACGGCTAACCCTAATGCTCCATCAAGAAAAAGGAAGCAATAAGTGGTGGAAAAGAAAAAAACCTTGACCAAATAAGGAAACAACCCAGGAAAAGATCAGCCCCAAGAAAAATGATTCAAACCCCAAGAACCAAAGATCATTGCTTAATAAAGGGAAAACAAAGAACAAAACAGGTTGAGACTAGAAAGCCCCAGGTAGATCACGCAAGGGGGTCACTGTTAGCATCAGCCCCAAGGAAATGATTCAAACCTATGAACCAAAGATCACAACTCCACAAGGGGGGAATAAAGATCGAAATAGGTAGAGACTAAACAGCCCCAAGAAGATCATGCAAGAAGAAGGTCACAGTCAACCAATTTCTTATCGAAAACTAACAAATAAAAGAGGGTTAAAGATGCCTTAATAGCCAATTCCCTAGAGATTGATAGAATGAAAGCTCCAACAACCAGTTCCAAATTAAGAAATTGATGAAAGAAAGAGGGAAAATGATGCCTCAACAGCCAATTTCATATGAAGAAACTAACAGAAGAAAAAGTACTTCAGCAGCGATGTGTCGAAAACAAGCTAGGAATGAACCATGAAGCTATAATACGATGCAGTGTAATATGATCAAGCAATGTGTTGTAAGCTAGAAACCCGAGCTGCAAAAAGAAAACACCTCAACAAAGCACAAAAAAGGGGCTACAATCTTCACTCATTAGAGATCAGGATGAACAAGAGTTGCAGCTCCTAGGGGAAGTAACCCCAAGCCTAGAGTTGATTAAGGGGAAAACACTAGGAAAACAAGGTAGATAGAGGAATAAGAGAGGGAATAAGCTCACAAGATTAGGTCGAAAGAGAAAAGAAGTAGGAAAGAATAGAACGAAGAGGGGCATTCTAGAGGGCCAACTTTTCCTAGGTAAGCATATTTTTTCCGAGGTAACTACTTTTTTTGTTTGTATAAAGTTATTAAAGAATTAGATTTTATACAACAACAACAACAATAACATCCAAAACCTTATCCCAACTTAATGGGGTTGGCTACATAGAGATTTCAAAGAAGGACGAGTGTGAGGATCCGTGCAAAAAGATTGAGTGTTATAGCTAACTATAATAAGTATCGGCTATCAACCTGACGCACCACTACAAATTAATCAAACACAAGCTTATAACGACAGACTATAATAAGATACCAACTATCTACATGACATACCATATAGATCGGTCAAGCCAAAGCGTCCTACATGCATTATGTCCACCACTAAGATAATCCATCACCCAACTTACTTTTAGGAAAGGAGGTATGAGATAACGAATTCTTGACAACCCTGCTAAGCATGAAACTAATAACTCGAACACACAACTCTGTATTGAAAACTAGATATGCAACTCCACATTGAAAATCAACCCACAACTTGAGCAAGAAGTGTCACACCCCACTACCGGAAGGCCCAACTTACCATTAGGAATACCGGCGGTGTGAGTAAGACACGTACCTGTCTTACAACCTACCAGGATCTCTGATAGTAGTACCTTAACATTTTCACAATCTCATATCACAAACCAGTATAAGCAGCGGAATCATAGTATAGTAGCAAAATTATAAGTAAAATGGGGAAATATCTAATGGTAATATAAAAACAATAACCAAGTTATTCTGTTACATCCATCCATGACATATACTTATAACCTCAAAAATATATACAATCCACAGCTATATCCAAAAATATCAAAATATGATAAATAATCTCACAGTGCGGCGTAAGCACAGTGGTCGCAAGCACAATCTAGGTCGTGGTCCTCTGCTTCTGGCATCCACCAATCGCTCACACCATACTCTGACCCAAAAGATACTAGATCACCCACTATGGGCACCACGGTACCTGCATCATCATCTAAAAAGGGATGTATACGTGGGGTGAGCTTTCCAACTCGCTCAATGAGGGGTGGGACAAGCATAGCTAAGCAAGATAATAGTAGTAATAATTTATGATGCATGATTGCGAAAATTAAACACAGTCCATGATGCTCGTGATGCAGTTCATTTATTTATTATCCACCTAACAATACAAACTACGTCTGGTAAATGCTACTACGGTGCATTAGGCTGTATCCCTCGTCTCGGAAACGACATCGACTACGTAGCGATACAAATCCTAGCCGTGATTAAAAGCCTACCGGTCCCTGTATGTGTCCATGGGTCACCTAGCAAACCCTTGATAATCCCCCTGGCAGTCACGGCACCGGTAACATATCGACCACGCCTAATTGGTTCCCGCCTCCGGTAACAATCACATCGTACCACGGGAGTAGCACTTCGGAAAGTCTCATCAAATATACCACAATGGGTTATCCAACACCTCAACCCCTATTGGCAAGGGTGCATAGCATAGGGAGTGATACCTAACCACATATATACAACATGCCTTCATAGTGATACAGTTAGTATGGATTACACAATACCAGAGAGACCTTAGCCACAAAGTGTAATCCATCTCCAAGTACAATCCTGGGTACACGATACCAGAGAGACCTTGGCCACAAAGTGTAACCCGAGACCATTTACCTATTCTAGCATACATATCATAGTTGAATATGGACTACGCAACACCACTAAGACCTCAGCAACGAAGCGTATCCATTTCCAAATGTAGTCCCGGGGTACACGATACCAGCGAGACCTTGGCCACAAAGTGTAACCCGTGGCTACAACTAACTCTAATACACATAATCAATGCATGAATGCAACATACATACGAAAATTATGGCACCGATACCACCTCGGCCGCATCGAATTCCGTCTCTCTCACACACACAAACACACACAAACACACGACGATCACGGTGCCAGTACCACCTCGGCCACACCGGATCCCATTATACATTTCCATACAATTCATATCATGATCATAAAATGATAATTTCAATTAAACATATAATTCTAAGAATGTGAGCAATTAAATAAATAATAATCATTTCAAAAATAAACACAGTCCATCCCTCACCTGTTTTACAATCAGTTGTGTTTGGGTTCAAGTATGGCCACCGATCAATCAGTTGTGTCACTATCCAAGACACAATGGAATCATACATCAGTACACATCGAAAACATCGGGAGGGACCCACACAGGTCACCCCCAAAGGGTACAGACAGTTCTTAGGTGACAGTACTGTCACCGGAAACACCCACTGGAAAACGGGGCATTTCCACTAGAAATATCAGTCTTGTTTTCGATGGAGGTGACAGAGAGCACATTAGGCTCATTTTTCCACTGGAAACAACCCACCGAAAATAGGTACAGTGCTTCCTGTGCCATATTTTTGGTGGACACAAAAAGGTCCAACTAGAATTGGGGCTTCCCAGCTTGGGCCCGATCGTCGAGATTTGTTCAGTGGAGTTTATAGGGGATGTTTTTAGCATTATTAAAAGCCAAGAAAATCTCAATTCCACTAAGCCGTTTGGGAGATACGTCGATCGAATGATCAAAACCCTAGTTGGTCTTTTGGCATTATATGTTGCCGGAGCTCACCGGGCTTAGTTCGAGCTTGACAACAACACCGGGAGGGTAGAACACCCATCCTACAACCCTAACATGATGTGTAAACCAAGATTCCTTCCATACATAGCTTTATCTAGATCAAAATGAAAAGAGAGAGTGGCATGGGAGGTTGTACTTACCGCCGACAGCGATTCCGACAACAAGGCGGTAGCCGACACCAAGGTAGGCCTTCAATCCCCTTCTCCATCCTCTTCTTCTTCTTCCTCTCCTCTTTCTCTCCCCTTCTACAGTGGGCACAAGGGAAATGAGAAAATGAATCCTCATTTCCCAACTTATAACTTAAGTTGGGCCTTAGGGTCCGTTTGGTTTGGGCCTCTTTTGAACCAATCGAGTTAAAATAAGTTTCGGGACACGAGGACCCACACACTTAGGTCCATAAGGTGTTCACATCAAGAGGAAGGTGTGGAGGATGATTTGGGATCATCCAGAACCATTTATGATGAGAGTGGTGGGACCCATGGGCATCAGAACCTCGACAACAGCCAGTGTACCCACCAGAAATAGGCACCAGTTTCATACCCAGGCTGCTTTCGGTGGCTTGTTTCCAGTGGTAAAGACAGCCTGCTATCTTGACAGCTTGCTCCAATAGTTGGCCTCGCACGGGTGGCTGCCCTCAGATATGCTCAAGGCCTTTCGGTAATTATGACATATGCCTGAAATCAAGTGTGGGGAGTCGGGTCACTTACCGTCTGGGATCGAAAGGTATGAACCCCCTCCAGTTAGACGGACATACAATATATGAACATGTGGGGTCATCCCTACCCCTTCGGCAATGCGAAACCATGATCCAAAGCCTAATTGTACTTTCGATCTCCGATCCGAGGCTTGTCACAACAATTTCAAATTATACCAGATTAGGGCACGGGTGTAACATCCCCCCCCCCACCTTACAAGAATTTCATCCTCAAAATTGAACATACCTGGCAAATCAAACAATCCAGGATACTGCTTCATCATTTCATCTTCTCGCTCCGAGGATGCTTCCTGTTCAGGTGGTTCATCCATTTCACCTTGACGAAGGAAACGGTGCAGTTGCAAAGAATATAGTCCTTTCGATCAACAATCTTCTCTGGATACTCCACATAGGCAAAGTCCTCATCCAGCTTATGGGGTATGTAAATCAAGACATGAGTCAAGGTCAGAAATGTAATTCCTCAACATAGATACATGGAAGACATCATGTGTACCTTCCAACTCTGGCGGAAAGGCTATCTGGTAAGCCACCAATCCGATCCTCTCTAGTACATTATACGGTCCCATAAACCTTGGACTAAGCTTTTCCTTCTTGCCGAACCCCATCACCCCTTTAATTGGGGAGATCCACAAGAAGACCTTGTCTCCAATACTAAACTCCAGATGTTTCCTTCTAACATCTGCGTAGTTTTTCTACTTGGATTGAGCTGCCTTGATCCTTTCTTTAATCACATTCACTTTCTCACTAGTAGCCTGTATCAAGTCCAAACCCAAAATATGCCGCTCACCAACCTCATCCCAATAGAGTGGAGTCTGGCACTTCCTGCCATACTGTGCCTCGAATGGGGACATTTTGATGGTGGCCTGATAATTGTTGTTGTAGGAGAATTCAATAAGAGAAATGTGCTCATCCTAACTATAACTCATATCCAAGGCACATGCTTGGAGTAGTCCTCCAATGTCTGAATAGTCCACTCCGACTGGCCATTGGTCTGAGGGTGAGGCAGTATTGAAAGCCAACTGTGTGCCCATAGCCTTCTGCACATAGGTCTAGAACTTGGAAGTGAACCTAGGATCTCGATCAGAGATGATACTAACTGGTACACCATGCAACCTGATGATGTTATCGACATATATCTTGGCCCACTTGTCCATAGAAAATGTAATCTTGATTGGGATAAAGTGAGTTACCTTGGTCAAGCAGTCCACAACTACCCAAATGGCATCCATACCCTTCTCTGTACGAGGTAGGCCTATGACTAAGTCCATAGTAATATTCTCCCATTTCCATTTCGGAATAGGTAGGGACTGTAATAACCCATAGGGCCTGTCTCTTAGCCTTGACTTTCTAGCATGTGAGGTAACTAGACACATGCGTGGCCACATCATTCTTCATTCCTTTCCACCAGTAGGAGCCTTTGAGGTCCTTGTACATTTTTGTGTTGTCGGGGTGAATGGAGTATAGAGAGCTATATGTCTCTCTCAAAACTGTCTCTTAATTCACCATCACTGGGCACACACAACCTCCCTTTGAACTTGAGTATCCCACTTTCAATCACCGAGAAATCTAGGTCCTTTTAGGTTCCTTCCTGGCATTCTTCTATCAGCTTCTGTAGCTCTGCATCAGTAACCTAAGTTACAGTGATCCTATCCACCAGACTAGGTTGTACCACCAATGCCAATAGTGACAAGGTGACACCCTCTACTAACAGCTCCAAATCTAGCTTCCTGGCCTCCTCTGGGAGATACTCATTGGTAGTCAGTGATGCCAAAGTTAGTACTGGGATTTTCTACTAAGTGCATCAGCTACCACATTGGCCTTTCCTGGGTGATAATGAATAGTACAATCATAATCCTTTATCAGCTCCAACCAACGCCTCTGTCTCATATTGAGCTTCTTTTGGGTGAAGAAGTACTTGAGGCTCTTATGGTCACTGAAGATCTCACTCTTCTCACCATATAGGTAGTGTCACTAGATTTTCATAGCAAAAATCACAGCTGCCAACTCCAAATCATGGGTGGGGTAGTTCTTCTCATAATCCTTCAACTGACGGGATGTATAAGCAATGATTTTTCCGTGCTGCATCAATACACAACCCAATCCCAATTTGGAGGCATCACTATAAAAAATTATACCACCTGTACCGATCAAAATAGTCAAAACTGGAGCTGATACCAATTTTTTCCTTAGCTCCTTGAAGATTTTCTCACAAGCATCAGACCACTCAAATTTTACACCCTTCCATGTGAGTTGGGTTATCGGAGTAGCAATGCTAGAGAAGTTCTCAATAAACCTCCTGTAGTAACTGGCCAATCCTAGAAAACTACGTATGTCTACTATACTCTTGGGAGTCTCCCATTCTAATACTGCCTTCACCTTGCCTGGGTCAACCTCTATACCTTTGGCTGAAACAATGTGGCCTACGAATGCCACCTGTGACAACCAAAACTTACACTTGCCGAATTTGGCATAGAGTTGCTTCTCTCTCAGCGTTGCAATACCAACCTCAGGTGAACAGCATGTTCCTCTGCACTCTTGGAGTAGACCAAAATGTCATCAATGAACACTATCACAAACTTGTCTAAGTCATCCTAGAGTACCCAGTTCATCAAATCCATAAATGCAGCCGGTGCATTAGTCAACCTAAATGACATTACCAATAACTCATAATGTCCATACATTGATCTGAAGGCTGTCTTGCTGATATCACTATCCTTGATCCTGAGCTGGTGGTAGCCCGATCTAAGGTCGTTCTTGGAGAACACCTTGGCACCCTGCAACTGATCAAATAAATCATCTATCCTTGGCAAAAGATACCGGTTCTTGATGGTTAGCTTATTAAGCTCCCGATAATCAATGCACAATCTCATACTTTCATCTTTCTTCTTGACGAACAAGACCGGTGCTCCCCATGGAGACACACTAGGTCTAATAAATCCCTTCTTCAGAAGATCTTGAAGTTGCACCTGCAATTCCTTCAACTCTATGGGGGCCAAGCGGTAAGGGGCCTTTGACACTAGTGTCGAACCGGGGAGTAGGTCTATAGAAAATTCCGTCTCTCGGTCTGGGGGCAAACCTGTCAAGTCATCCAGGAATACATCAGAAAATTTTCTTTTTATGTCTTATTTGAGTTTGATGTTTTAGGTTTAGTTGAACTTTTTAATTACGTTATATGCTTCAGTTGTTTAATTTCGTAGTCTTAGGCTAGTTAGGATTTCCTACTTTTCGTACTTTAAATTTTCCATAAAAGTATAAGTTGTGTATTCAAGTTCTTTACTGTGATGAAACGGCTTTAACACTTATACTTGTCTCCTAAAGTGCAATTGTTATTATTGTTCTCTTGAGATTTTTATTAAATCCTAGTTTTCCCAAAATTATGGTTTGGCTGAGATTGTGAGTTAAGGCAGAGCTTCTCACTCTGATACCACAGCTGTCACACCCCACTCCCGGCAGACCCAACTTACCATTAGGAATACCGACGGTGTGAGTAAGACACATACCTATCTTACAACTTACCAGGATCTCTGATAGCAGTACCTTAACATTTTCACAATCTCACATCACAAACAAGTATAAGCAGCGGAATCAGAGTATAGTAGCAGAATTATAAGTAAAATGGGGAAACATCTAATGGTAATATAATATCAATAACCAAGTTATTCTGTTACATCCATCCATGACATATACTTATAACCTCAAGAATGTATACAATCCACATCTATATCCAAAAATATCAAAATATGATATACAATCTCACGGTGCGCCGTAAGCACAATGGTCGTAAGCACAGTCCTGGTCATGGTCCTCTGCTTCTGGCATCCACCAGTTGCTCACACCGTACTCCGACCCAGAAGATATTGGATCACCCACCATGGGCACCATGGTAACTGCATCATCATCTAAAAATGGATGTACACGTGGGGTGAGCTTTCCAACTCGCTCAGTGAGGGGTGGGGTAAGCACATCCAAGCAAGATAATAGCAGTAATAATTTATGATGCATGATTTTGAAAATTAAACACATAGTCCAAGATGCTCATGATGCAGTTCATTTATTTATTATCCACCTAACAATACAAACTAAGTATGGTAAATGCTACTACGACGTATTAGGCTGTATCCCTCGTCTCGGAAATGACATCGACTACGCAGCGATACAAACCCTAGCCATGATTAGAAGCCTACCGGCCCCCGTATGTATCCATGGGTCACCCAGCAAAGCCCTGATAACTCCCCTGACAGTCACGGCACCGGTAACACATCAGCCACGCCCAACAGGTTCCCACCTCCTACAACAATCTCATCGTACAGCGGGATTAGCACTTTGAAAAGTCTCATCAAACATACCACAATGGGTTATCCAACACCTCAATCCCTATTGGCAAGAGAGCGTAGCATAGGAAGTGATACCTAACCACATATATACTACATGCCTTCATAATGATATAGTTAGTATAAATTACATGATACCAGAGTGACCTCGGCCACAAAGTGTAATTCATCTCCAAGTACAGTCCCGGGTACACGGTACTAGAGAGACCTTGGCCACAAAGTATAACCCGAGACCGTTTACCTAATCTAGCATACATATCACAATTGAGTATGGACTACGCAACACTGGTAAGACCTCGGCCACGAAGCGTATCCATTTCCAAATGTAGTCCCGGGGTACACGATACCAGTGAGACCTTGGCCACAAAGTGTAGCCCGCGACTACAACTAACTCTAATGCATATAATCAATGCATAAATGTAACATACATATGGCAATCACGGCACCGGTACCACGTCGGATTCCATCTCACACACACACACACATCCAAACACACGACGATCACGGTATCGGTACCACCTCGACTACACCGAATCCCGTCATACATTTCTATACAATTCATATCATGATGGTAAAATGACAATTTCAATTAAATATATAATTCTAAGCATGTGAGAAATTAAATAAATAATAATCATTTCAAAAATAAACACAGTCCATCCCTCACCTATTTTACGATCAATTGTGTTTGGGTTCAAGTACGACCACCGATAGATCAATTCAATTCTGGTTTTGGGGCACGTGCGCATCACTGTCCTAGACACAAGAAAATTTTACATCAGTACGTGTCAGAAACATCGGGAGGGACCCACACAGGTCACCCCAAAGGGTATAGACACAGTTCTTAGGTGATAGTACAGTCACCGGAAACACCCACCGAAAACAGGGCATTTCCATTAGAAATATCAGTCCTGTTTCTAGTGGAGGTGATAGAGAGCACATTAGGCTCATTTGTCCATCGAAAAAAACCCATCGGAAATAGTTACAGTGCTTCCTGTGCCATATTTTCGGTGGACGTAGAAAGGTCCAACTCGAATTTGGGCTTTCTAACTCGGGCTCGATCATCAGGATTTGTTCCATGGAGTTTGTAGGGAATGTTTCTAGCATCATTCTAAGCTAAGAAAATCCCAAACCCACTAAGCCATTTGGGAGATATGTCGATGAACGATCAAAACCCTAGTTGGTCTTTTGGCATTACATGTTGCTGGAGCTCACCGAGCTTGGTTCGAGCTCGGCAACAACACCAGGAGGGTAGAACACCCATCATACAACCCTATCATGGTGTGTACACTAAGATTCCATCCATACCTAGCTTTTTCTAGGTCAAAATGAAGAGAGAGAGTAGCATGGGTGGTTGTACTTACCTCCGGCAACAAGGCGGTAGCTGGCACCAAGGGAGGCCTTCAATCCCCTTCTCCTTCCTCTTCTTCTTATTCTTCCTCTCCTCTTTCTCTCCTCTCCTACATTGGGCACAAGGGAAATGTGGAAATGAATCCTCATTTCCCAACTTATAACTTAAGTTAGGCCTTAGGGTCCGTTTGGTTTGGGCCTCTTTTGAACCAATCAGGTTAAAATGAGTTTCAGGACACGAGGACCCACACACTTAGGTCCATAAGGTGTTCAAATCAAGAGGAAGGTGTGGAGGATGATTTGGGATCATCCGAAACCATTTACGATGAGAGTGGCGGGACCCACAGGCATCAGAACCTCGACAGTAGCCAGTGTACCCACCAAAAATAGGCACCAGATTCATGCCCAGGCTGCTTCCGGTGGCTTGTTTCCAATGGTAAAGATAGCTTGCTGTCCAATGGTTGGCCTCGCACAGGTGGCTGCCCTCGGACATGCTCAAGGCCTTTCGGCAATTATGATACATGCCTGAAATCAAGTGTGGGGAGTCGGGTCACTTACCGTCTGGGATCGGAAGGTATGAACCCCTCCAGTTAGACAGGCGTGCAATGCACGAGCGTGTGGGGTCATCCCTATCCCTTCGGCAATACGTAGCGGCGAGCCAAAGCCCGATCGTACTTCTGATCTCCGATCCGAGGCCTGTCACAACAATTTCAAATTATATCGGATTAGGGCACGAGTGTAACAAGAAGTTTCTGTGTATAGTGTTCAATGCACCAGCATAAAGCCCACCACAAGCAAACCAATTGCAACTAACATGCGTTACATCCACCACCAGACCTACTATAATGTAATAATGATTTGATAGAAGAAAGCTCGGTAGCCCCGCTAAGTGTCTCCAAATTACCTTTTTTTTATTTTTTTTATTTTGTTTTTATTTTAGTGAAGATCCAAACTAGCTTTGACCCTTTACCTTTTGAGAATTTCATATGATTCCATGTATAATCTTAGGGGGAGGGTTTTCTGTCCGGGAGCACCACCCTTATGCTAGCACAGGGGCTAATGGGAGCACACCCAAAAGCATCAACTGGAGAGAGATTTGGGCCTTTCATTGGAGATGGGGTGGTCAATTCGCCTCATCTTGAGTCTAAGCGACATGTGCCATGCACATAATCATTTTTCCCATAATCTTATGAAAAAAAGATCCTCTCCAACACCAATGACCCTCCAACAATTCATCCAAAGGCTCGGAGGGCTTGGACACGCATCCCCAGGTGTTCACAGGTGTTTGGATGCATGTCCAAATCTTCCCAACCCCTTGGATGGTTGGAGGATCATTGGAGGCCCAGGTCGTTGGAGAGGTGATGGATCCTACTCTTATAAAATAATATAATTATCATCATTATTTTTTTAGTGAAAAATAAAAGCATAATTATATTAGAATATAAAATCGTAATTCTATTAGAATAAGGTATGTCTAGATTTGATCTTTTTTACTAATTGGATTACTACTTGAAGGATTTGATTGGGATCAAAATCGAATCCACCTCGAACATGACTACTTTGTGGTCCTAGATTTGTCATTGGTTTGTGTTCCCTTAGTGCCAGCTCTCTTCAAGCTAAAACATGACATGTGTGAGTGCGACTTCGCCAATCAATCAATGTCCGCTAAAACAACAAGACAAGGGACCTTAGGATCTTCTTATTCACAAAAATTTTTACATGACCTAACCTATCATGTGGTAAATTAGGCACTTCCATCAATTGATTGGATTCCTTCAACGACTGCCATAGTAGGGAAAATTTCCTCTTGAATAAAATGTGGGAAGATGTAGGGCCCATTTGATAACGTTTCTGTCGTTTCTATTTCAAAAAATGGAAGAAACATAAATTTCCATTTCTAAAAACAGAAATGGAATTGAAGGTGCTTGATAAGTTTTGTTTCTAGAAGTCGATAGTAACCAACGAAAGAATGGCCACGAGTCGTTCCAGAAAACAAGTTTCGCCTGGGTCGTTCCTTGAACCATAAATAGGCATAAATTTCAATTTCTATTTCTAAAAAAAAGTGAAATGAAACAGGTTTATCAAATGCTTTTTGTTCCGTTTCTGCCATTTTTGGACACAAAAACGAATTTATTGAAATGTTATCAAATGGGCCCGTAATCTACTAAAGCATAATCCATTCCAACTAAAGCGGTTTGTTTTACCACATGGGTGGATTACATTCTAGAATTCAAAACACAAAAATAAGGGATTGGAACCTAGCATTGGCCCTTATATTTAAAAATTCAGCAATTGTAATGTTTTGGACTAAGAATCAGCCATGACATATCAGCTGTGTTCGGGATCAGTCAGGGTTCGAAGACTCATCTTTTGTTTTTTTTTTTTTTTTTTTTTTGGGTAGAGATTTAAAGAACTTTTTTTGGGGTAGATTATCTCACTTAAACAAAAATTAATTTCTTTTTTTGGTTTTTGTTTTAAATCATTTCACATGTGAAGAAAGGGGTGTCAATAGGCTAGGTTGGGCTGGTTTTTTAAACCCCAAGCCAACCCTAAGGTCTTATGATTCAATTCAAGTATGGTTGGGCTAGGATATCTCAGCTCAGACCCAACCTTGTCGGGTTTAGCTCAACTTAGCCCAACTCTAATGGACCCTGATTGGACCTGGCTTAACCCAATCCATCACAACACAATACTATTAGTTACTTGGTTGCTTGATCTTGATGCATTACAGAGACTAAATACCAAAGTTTTCATATATATGTAGATTGTAGAAAATGATAGACTTTTTGTAGACCTTTATTTTTATAGGTACTAATCTTTATTATTAACATATTTATTTATTATATACTTAATATACAGGGTTGTGTTGGGTTAGATTGGATTGGATTGGGTTGGGTTCGGTTGGGTTGAGGTCCTCGGGCCTGAAATTCTCAACCCTAGCCTACCCTACCCTATCCTATCGGCTGATATCTCAGCTCAGGCCCTGTTCAGGCTTAGGGTGGATTAGGGTGGGTTCGGGCTGATTAGGCTTTTTTGACGCCCTTTGTGAGAAATATGATTGGTTAGAAATAAAATCCATGGTGGAAATATCGACATTAATTGAACAGACCATGCACTGCTACGTGGCTCAAAACCTGCTCATGAAGTAATGCTAGAACCCCCATTCAATAAACGATTTCCTTTTTTTGTTTCACCCTCTGTTTTATTCCGCTCCAGAGCACGTCTTCTTCCCGTTTCCGTCATTACTCCAAACCATCCGTATAATAGTAATTCCTGATCTCTCTCTCTACCTTTTCTTTGTGCTAAAGAGATCATTTATAAATTTGAGTCCCTCTTCTGAAATTCTGTCGACGAGGCTTTGAACGATCGAGGTTTGCAGAATCCGTTGCTACGAGGGTCGCATAAATAGGTGAGTTTTCTGTCTCTCTCTCTCTCTCTCTCTTACGAATAAATTTTCTGTTGGGGCTTCTTAGTTTTGCGAACAGATATGTAAATTCGGCCTTTTTGTATCTGTTCAACTCTACATTTCATAGGTCTTATTATGGATACACATATTCTGTTTTTTTTTCCCCCCCCCTGTTGGATTAAGACCTCATTGAATTTTGTAGACTAATTCTAACGAGACTTGTAATTTAGTTTATCCTGAAGTTTAATAGGAAGATAGAAGTGAAACAGCTTACAGAAAATCTCAAACCAGTGTTTTTTTATTTTTAATAGTTGCATGTTTGATCATCTCAGCCCATCAAGCCGATCAGCTTTTTCCCCGGCCCTCATAAATTGCATCCTGTTAAGGCTAACTCATTAGTGAAGCTTATTAACCCATTTTCAGTCTACACATCACTTTCAAGACCCAATATCAATTACGTAAACCCATGTTCAATGTATCCTTAGTTTGAAAAGAACTATGTAATTGCGCAATTGTTGATTATTTCCATAATTTCTTTTGCTTCAGCGCTCTCCTGGGAATAAGCTTTATTTTCTTTGCTTTTGTGCTGTGATTCTAATTTTCAGCACAATTTTGCAAACAGTAAGGACTATTCTCTGCAGTTATGAGTGCTAAATATTGGTTCTCTCATATATCTATTGAGATGGTTTTTGGATTATTTGTTGGGTACAGCTGTTGAATAAGTATTTGTTTGTCTTTAATCGCTTGGACCTCCACCTCATACACTGGGAACAGGTCTGGTGACCAGCGCAACACAGGTTAGACACCAATACTTGAAACCCTTTGCAGTGCTGATTTGTAGAGCAGAGCTTTCTGGATGTTAAGCTCCTCAGAAGGGGTGGGGTAATCTATTGTGACAGGTCATTTATGTGTTTAAGTGGCTTTTGGGCTGAACTGAATTTCACTATCATGGTTTGCCTCTAATTTGGAGCCAAAGCTTTCAAGAAATGGCTCATGATTTTTAATAATTAATAAATAGCTTCCCTTCCCTGTGATTCATCCAACAAAATCCATCCAGAACACGGACAAGTGTAGGTTCAACCACTCAAGTAAAGTTATGAACAGCCTAGAATTATTGTAGTAGTTGCCGTTATCCAAGTATCTTTAAACTAGATCATGCTGGAAGATACCAGCCACCCAATCTTCGATCTCACTTGTTTTAATTTCAGTATAGCATGTCTTCCATTAGTTGAATTAAATCATTGTTGCCTTGCAGGACATAGATTGCCACTTTGAAGCTTTATCAGTTAGAGCCAATTAAACTCTTGCTAGTGGTTTTTTTTTTTTTTTTGGATGAATAAATAAATTCATTACCATGGAAGAAGAATATACAAGGGGAAGAACAAGGGTGGGGGAGCCCAAAGGAGGGCCCAAGCTCTTAAGAGAGGGCAAAAAAAATCAAAGCACAAAGATCCCAACAAAAGGAGAAGGGAATGTCAAGAGGGGGGTGAGTAATAGAATATGGAGACCCCAAGAGACAACAATGAGCTTGTTCCTAGGGAGTCAAGGACTGGACGATGGCGGAGGTAGCCAAGTTTGGAACTAACATCAAAGTAAATGGCATTCCAAATCTTATTGAAAGATCAAGAGTTGGAGGACCATCTACGAAGATTATGCTCCATCTAAATATGGTTAATCGTGGCACAAAAGAAAAGTTTTCCCGCAATGTCACAAATGTTGGATCCACCATTAGTCACGTCTAACCAGATCCATTCCTTGGCTAAAGGGAGAATTCTTCTATGGGATGGCCAGCAGGACCTAAGGACCCTCTTCTAGACGGAGGAAGAGAAGGGGCAGGAGAAGATGGTCAACATCTTCGGTACTATTCCAGAAAGACAGTAGGAAGAGGGGACTTGAATGTGCCAATAAATGAGAAAGGACCGTGTAGGGAGACCGTTGGAGATGGCTCATCGAGTTGTGTTGCTGTGATGAGGGAGATAACCTTTAAACCGGATAATGTTATGCCAAGGCACGAAGGGGCTTTTGGAACGAATGAAGTACCAAGCAGAAGCATCTGAGAACAAACCCGAGGGGGAGGGGAGTCAGCTAATCCTATCCTCTTTCCTCGAAGGCCTGGAGGTAGGGGATGAAGGGTGGACCAAAGGTCGGCAAGGGGGAAGGAGGGAGTACACCAATCTAGAGGAGTAAATAGTTCTGGGAGTAACTAAGGAGAGGAGAAGTCCAGAGAGGTGCCAAGGGTCCATCCAAAGGGTGATGGACAAGGCATTGCCAATGATCTTGGAGATAGCACCAAGAACAACAAGTCTAGTGTTGAGAATTTTGCACTAGATCCAAGAAGCATCTGAAGAGGGAGAGAGCGTCCAAAAGGAGTAGTTTTTTAGGGGGGAGGAATAAACCCAAGAGACCCAAATATTGTTGTGCTTGGAAGAGATCTTCTAGATGAGCTTTAGGATGCCCACTGTATTCACATCTTTGATTTTCCTCAAACCTAAGCCTCCCTCAGATTTAGGGCAACAAACTTTGGACCAGCTTATAGGATGGAGAAATTTAGAAGATTCAGCTCCTTTCCAAAGGAAGGAATAGAGAGGGATTCAATAACCTTGGAGATAGAAGAGGGAAGGATAAAATTTCCAGGCCAGTAAAGATACATGGATTTGAGAACTGATCTAATGAGAACAAGATGACCGGTGTAGGAAAGTAGTTTACCTTTCCAAAGCCAAAGCCTCATTCCCAAAATGTCAATAATGGGAGAGTAGTGGTGAGACGTGAGACGTGAGCCGGGAGGTGATGAGGGGCTAACCATGATGTAGGTTAAGTCACTTAGAGATTTTATCAGTTACTGGAATATCAATCCTACTGTAGGTTTGGTTTTTACATGGAACTCACTCCTACATTAAACCAAGGTACTTGATAGGGAGGGAGCTAAGGAAAAGCTAGTTAGGGAAAAGAGCTGGGCTTGGCGGGAGTCAGAAACACCCGAAAGGAAGAGATTGAATTTGAGAAGGTTGATATGGAGGCCAAAGAGGGACTCGAAGAGGTGAAGGGAGGATATAATGCTAGGAATGAAGGAGGGATCGGCCTTGGAGAAGATCATAAGGTCATCTGCAAATGCAAGATGGAGAGCATTACATTTGGGAATTGGAGAGATGAGGTGTTGGTCGATGGAGGATTGGATAGAGCAGGAGAAAACCTCAAGGGCAAGAGAGAAGAGGAAGGGGGAGAGGGGGCAACCTTGCCTGATACCTGCAGAAGAAAAGAAGTAGCCTATAGGGCTACCATTGACTATGACGAAAAAGCTAGGGGTGGAGATATAAGTGAGAATCCAACAGGCAAAGGAGGAGGGGAAGCACATCTGAAGCAAGACCCTGGAGATGAAATCCCAACGAATGGAGTCAAAGCTTTATGGATGTCAATTTTGAGGAGAGTGGCAGAAAAGTGGGACTTACGATCGAACCCATGGATAATCTTGTGATAGAGAATGATGTTGTCAGCAATGCTTCTACTAGCAATAAAGGTTTATTGATTGGGGCTACAAGGGGATCAATGACAGTCTGAATCCAATTGGCTAGAATTTTGGCAATGAATTTGTAAAGGAGATTGTAGAGGGAGATGGGTGTGAAGTCTGCCATAGTTGAGCACCCTCTTTCTTAGGGATGACGCAGAGAAAGGTGTGGTTGACACCTTTGATTTGGCTAGGATTCAGAAAGAAGCTTCTAATGGCAAAGATTAGGTCATCTTTAATGATAGACCAGCAGGACGAGAAAAACCCCATAACCCATCCAAACCAGGTGCCTTGTTAAACTTATGAGAGAGAACAACAGCTAAGATTTCATCATCAGAAGGGATGTGTTGGAGGGAGGAGAGAAGATGGTCAGGGATGAATTTGTTAAGGAGATTCGGGGGGGGGGGGGAGGGAGCAGGGGAGGGAGAGGAGGGATAAAGAGCTCAGAAAAGTAGGAGGCAACTTTAGATTTGATATCTTTAGGGTATAGGAGCTCAGTTCCAGAACGAGCGATGATCTTGGGGATAAAATTTGCATTAGACCTAGCATTGAGAGATTTGTGAGAGAAGGCGGAATTGGTATCCCTTAGGTCCTGCCTCTTGATTCTAGATTTTTGACGAAGGAAGCTCTCTTCTTGAGCAAGGAGGGAGGAAAGCTTAGAGGTGGCGAGCTTCTCGTCCTCCGCAAGAGAGTGGTTGTAATGGTCAAGCTGTAGCTTAGACTAGATGAGATTAAGGTTTTTACGACAGGACAAGACTCTATCAATGATATTACCGATAGAGTTGAAGTTTCAAACTTTGAGGGCAACTTCAACATTCTTGAGCTTTCTGGCGAAGGCAATAAGGGGGAGGGGACATGGACCGAAATGGCCCAAGCATCATGGACCAAAGGGAGGAAATCCTAGTGCTGGGATCACATGTCAATGAATTTAAAAGGCTTGGGGCCAAAGGACATGAGGGGTTGAACAGAAAGGGAGATAAGGGAGTGGTCAAAGATCCCAAGGAGGTCAAAACAGGCATGAGAGGAGGGGAAGGAGTTAGCCCATGCTTTATTGACAAGGCCCTGTCCAATTTGTGGGTAACCCGAGCAGAACCTCCTCTGGTTGTACCAAGTGAATTTGGATCCTGACCACATAAGATCATTCATGCCGATATCATCGACACATTCATTAAAGGAATCCACATAGGGGAGGTCAATGGGGCTCCCATCGAGCTTTTCATGGCTAGCTCTAACCATATTAAAGTCTCTAGCAATGCCCCAAGGGAGGAAGCAGACATAAGGGGCAAAGGAATGAAGATCAGACCAGAGGGAGAGCCTCTCAGGAGCATGATTGAGGGCATATGAGACTAAGAAGAAGAAGGGGGATCAGAAGGGGAGGAGATGGAAAGGTGGATGACTTAAGAGGAGGCAATGGGAGAGAACATGGAGGAAGAGAGGGTTCCAAAGGATCCAAATACAACCATTGGGACAATGGGCATTATTGGAGAGGAAGGACCAAGAGGGGGCTATGGAGGCAACAATGGAGGAGGCATTAGCCTCCAGGACTCTGGTTTCGAGGAGACAACAGAGAACAGCTTTGGTGGACTCAATACGGGAGCGAATAGAAGCATGCTTGACAAAGGGATTTAAACTTCTGACGATCCAGATGGTCAAGGGGATCATTTTAAAAGGGAGGGGGTTGGCAACAAGTGCTCTGCCGAGTTGGAGGGGGATTTAGAAGTGGCAAGTGTAGGCTTAGATCTTTGCCGACGGTGATATCTAGGGGGCTTTGGGTTGCTTGGATTTCTCAGGACCTTTGAGCAGAGAGTTGGGCCTGGTAGACATGCTTTTTTTCTTCAGGATGACAATAGTAGAGACTTCAGGGATGGGAGAGATCAGGGGAGAAATCTTATAATGGGTAAGAGGGGCCGGCCTAGACCCGAGAGGTGGAGGAGAACCTTCCAAGGTATTGAGATTTGGTGAGACACCAATGCTTAGGAGGCGTAGCTCAGGAGAGGCCTGAGCGGATTAGAGGATTGAGGGAGCACCTTTCGAGGTGATCAAACTCATGGCGGAAGACTGGGGACCGAGGGAGGAGATTGGCAGGGCTGAGGACTTGAGCATCATGGTGATCGGTAGGGCAGAGGAGACTTCATGGAAAGACTGGTTTGGCGGAAGGCCAGACCGAGGGCCAGCATCAAGGACATGAGCAACAAGGCAGGTGACTGTTGGGGCAGAGGGGACTTCTTGGGAGAGAAGGCCTGGCAGGAGGCTAGGACTAAAGCAACAATGATGTCGACTAGAGAGGTAGAGGCAGAGAATCCTGCGGAAGGCAGGACAGTGGTCAAAGTGGCACCTTCAGAGGCGTCATCTTGCGGAAGGGGAGGGTTGCCTTTAGAGGCGGGTAGCAGGCAGAATAATATGAGGAGCAGTAGTAGCAGGCGGTGCGACTAGAGGCGGTGAACAAGGCCAAAGGCCACATGATGCAGATTAATTACCAAAATAGGCTTGTTTTATTAGGAATAAGTTTAGGGTTGGGTTCCATACATGTTGGGCCTTTGATCCCATGTATTTTTAGTGTAATAGACCACTTTTATGGGTCTAAAAGGGGGGCTCTAAGATTGAATACGGGATTACTAGTTAGTTTCCATTTTCATTAGTTTCCTTTTTAGTTGGGCTTGATTTGAGTTATATTTGTTTCTTTAGGAGTCAAGTTATTAATTGAGTCAAGTCATTAGTAGTTCGTTTCCTTTTTCATCTAATTTCTAATTTCAGTTTTTAGTCACTATTGTATTAGGAGAATATTTGGTTTCCTTTTTTAGGAACCTTCTATTTTGTAATTCCCTCCCCCATTAACATTATAAATAAAGAAGAGGAGGCTCCTAAAAGCCTAGAATGATTTTGATAAAAAATTAATGGCTGTTGCTATTGTCTTCTTTATGAAGAGTTGTCTTGTGTTTGATCAAGGCTGAAGGAATTGGTGTTTGATCCAATTGACTCCTTGCGGCGTGAAGTCCANTTTTGAGGAACTTTCTATTTTGTAATTCCCTCCCCCATTAACATTATAAATAAAGAAGAGGAGGCTCCTAAAAGCCTAGAATGATTTTGATAAAAAAAATTAATGGCTGTTGCTATTGTCTTCTTTATGAAGAGTTGTCTTGTGTTTGATCAAGGCTGAAGGAATTGGTGTTTGATCCAATTGACTCTTTGCGGCGTGAAGTCCAAGCGGTCTCTTCAACTATTCTTTCTTTCTTTTCAAAGTTAATTGCAAGGTTCTTCAAACCAGGTAAGGGATCTGAACTGCTTTTGATTTCTGGTTCTGGAAATCTCAAGTTTCTCTCCTGTTGCCCCTATATTGTTCTGAAGATCCAGCCAGCCGATGGTCCTCCCCTTTTGATTGATTGTTGGGTTTATTAAGAGGGGAGGTTTGACCTTAATTTGGGACCAATCAGACCATGGGTTTGTCTGATCTGAGGTGTTAAATACTTCTGGCCGACTGTGTTTCTGCCCAGATTTCAGATCTGGTTTGACTTACCTGCTTCTGTGGTATTTGTTTCTGATTGTGGCTTATCTAGTACTCTATACCTTCTGCTTGTTAGTCTATACCTTCTGCTGGTTAGTCTATTTGTTTGGTGTAATCTCTGTTTCAGAAATTGCAAATTCTGGGTTTGAAAATTCTGGTTTACAAGGACTGTTTGACTCTTACTTCTGGACTGTTGTTTCCTGCCTAATTTTGGGTGATTATTGGTTGTTCTCTGGTTTATAAAATCCTGCAGTCTTGGGTCTGGTTTGGTTGTCAAATCCATTCCTACATTATTTGTCTTTTGTTTCATCCTAGTTAGCGAGCAAATAGGTTTCATCAATCCACTTCTAGAAGCCAGCTACCGATTCCACCAATGAGCTATTTTTTTGCCCTTTTGTAAAGACTTGAGCTGCAAGGGAGGAGTTCCATGATTTTAGAAGGAGGGAGCTGATTGGGTTTTGATTCTTTTTATTGTTTCTTTGTTAACAAGTAGTCTTAAGTTAGTTTTAGTCTCAATAAGGGTCTTTTATTTCTATGTTTATTGTTTCTTAGTCTCCAAGGTATTAGATTTAGTAATAGAGAAGTCTAGAAGTCCAGATATGTAATTGAGTCCAAACCTCCACCATATGAAGGGGTTGATTGTAGCTGCTGGAAGCCTGGAAGGCTGGAACACATTTGATTAATGATATTTTGTGAGCTTTTCTTGCTGGTTGTTCCTGAGATAGCTGTGGGTGAGAGATCCAAGACTCAGAGAGTCCGTCCCACTCACATCTGTCCCTTCTATACTCCTATTCTCTACTTTCTACTCCTTTTTTCTATTTATTCACTATAATTTTAGGAACGAACTCTGAATCGTTGCTGAATGGAAGAGCACACAACTAGGCTACCGATTCCAGTTTCAGGGTTTTCTCGAGAAGAAATTCGAATGCTGTAACTTCCAAGACTGAATTCTGATTACTGCAGGATTTTAGGATCTTGTTAGTGACCCTAGGAGAAGAGACTCAACCAGGACTTGAGGACCATCTGAGGCCTGCTGATTATATAACCAGAAATTACCCAATCAACTGAGCTGTCAGGGTTTTGAAATCCCCAGTGATTTCTCCAAGAACTTCTCCTTCTGAAGTCTGATCTTGAAACCCTTTGGAGGGTTTGTTGAGTACTGTAGGAGGACCACTTGATCCAAATTTGAGGATCATCCAACTCTTTCAACTGAAGTTCTTGAAGAATCACCAAAAGTTTCCTTTTTCTTGCTACCCTCAATAGTCTCAATCCAGCCAGTGGAATTTGTTCAGCTTTGATGGTTTGTTCCCTCCTATAGGATCTCCATTCAATCCAAAATTTAGCTCCATCTGAGTTGTGTATTGTGAGTAATCAAATCTCCTCTTTTTAGGCCTAATTTCCAGATATGAGTTTTCTGTTGAATCTGAACTTGATTTGTGTTTTGGAGTTTATGATGGATCCTATTGGGACTGATTTCCCTTGATAATTTAGTTTGACATCGGACGGCTTTTGGTAACTATTTGTTCAGCAAGTATATTCTCTTTATGTCCACCCACTATGATGGCTTGGCTTGGTCGTCCTTTGTGGATTAACTATTCTACATTAGCAGTGTCTTGACACTGATCTCTTCGTGGAACTTTCAACTCTTTTGAAACACATCAAACCATTTAAATGAGATGAAACAGCCTAGTGTGTTTTCATTTATCTTTGCACAGAGCTAAATAAGCATCTAGCTTCGGCTTTCAGTGATTGTGCATTATTTTGCAGAGTGCACATTTCTTTCTCGTAGCTTTTTATTGACATATTAAAATTCATCAGTGTGAGATCTCATGGGCTCTGTCTATGCATGGATGCATCTCTGCTTTCTTTAAGATAGAATGATGCAGTATGTAAAATGAAAAATTTGCATACAAGTATATATTCTTTATTTAACTTTCACTTCTATATTATTGCATTTTCTCGCATCTTTAAGTTTTACTTTGTTGGCTTTTAGGTTCACAGGTCTCATCAGTGTATATTAGTACCCCCTCTCATTCTTTTTTTTTTTTGGGCGGGGGGGGGGGAGCACCACTGTTTACCTAAATTATTACAGATACACTAAAAACGAATTGGAATTTAAGTGCTCTTTTTATTTTCTTCCTATTTTTAGGACCCCCAAAACTCAATGGTGATACTCTGTGATGCAAAGCTTCAAGAACTAATTCGATATGAAAGCATTTCCGCACTGGGTATGTCAGAGATGCTGGGTCGCCATTTCTTCAAGCGATCATAATGTTATGTAGTGTTGACTGGTTAGTAACCTCCTCAACTTTGTAACATTTTTGTTTTTCATATCTATTTTGAAATATCTAATTGTTGGTATGACTGGTTAGTGAACTCCTCAACTTTGGAACATTTTTGTTTCATATCTAATTTACAAAATAACATGTCCTGTTGGTATGGTAACTTCCTATGCAGTTGCTCCTTCATATGATTGGCTTGATACCTGTAATCTAAATTTTACATTGCGACCTGCTGCACTCTATTTTAAAGTGAAACACTTGTGATTCCTCAGTTAATAATTACTATCTTCCTCAATATTTTCCAATGAAAAAAACTTTTTTTTTGGAGGGGGGTTGGGTTATAGCTTCTGGGATTTGGTTTTATCCTGTTCTTGCTATCGTCTCGTGGTATTGTCTATTCAAGTACTTATTGCATGTCCTAGATTAATGGCAATATATTGGTTGTTCCAATGAAGTTGAAGTGTCTGGTGTGACGTAAAGGCTGATGTTGATGGATGTTCCTTAGGTGATTGTACTATGCTTTGACATCCACCTCATCCAAGGTATAGAAGAGTTCTAGAAGTAATCCTTTCTTCCCCTAGTGTTGAAGGGTACAATGACTTCCAGGTAGTTTTTTAAGTTACATTTTTCTTTTTTGGGGTTCAATTAGCATTCTTCATAATTAGGAATTAGGAAGCGGCGAACACTTGGTGTAATGGTAGAAGCTCAGGCTGCCAGTGTGAGGACACTAGGTTCAAGTCAGAGTAAAGTCGTTTTTGCACCCAGAAAAAAAAAAGGCCAAAGGTGAGTATGGACTCTAGGCCACCCCTCCGACAACTGCAAAAATGGGACTTGCACCAAGTTATGGTCCCTCTCTTTTTATATAATTGAGGATCTGTATATGTTATTTTGCACATTAGCGCTTAGGTAATACCTATACATTTAGGTTATCTCTGCTGCATAGAACCATTTGTGGACCTTGGAGACAAGCCAGTTCCTAGGCTATGCTTTTAACACTATGGGCAATGCTTGATTGGTTTAGGGGTTGTAAATGGAGTTTATTTCAAGTTGGATCTTGATGTATCATAATTCACTTTGATTATACTTGATTGATACCTCACCCTGATTTAACATCTGATGGCTTCTTTATTTGACCGGAAAAAAAAAGGTGTAACTTGTGCCTGAAGGCTCCCTTATGGCTTCTTTATTTGAATATTCAAATTAAATCCTTGGTAGCCAAACAACTACTCATTGAATGAATGGCTGTATCATTAGAAAAATCCATGAAAGAGTCAAATGTAAGCAGTGAGAGGGGGGAAAAAAGGTTTTCCAGCTGTGGGTGGTTTACATAGATCTCTTATTAAAATTGCCTTAAACTTTTTTTAGGTTAATTATCAACGAAGAAAATGAATGCATGTTTAGTTTGGATTGTAACATGCTTATCCATGATAGCCCCTTAGCCACTAGTGCCACTACCGCTACCACTGACTTCAATATTTCTCAGATGGGGTCACTGCCTAACCAAAAATAGTTTGAGAAATTTGTCGAATGAGAGAAGTCATTCACTGACATTTTTATTGTTGCTTGTTACTAGGATTGCAGATCAATAATTTGATGCATGCAAAAGGACACTTCAGTGTCCCACTTCACAACCCTTCATGGGAGGGGGAATCCTCTGTAACCTGGGATCTTTGCATTGCCTTGTTCTACATTTTGGCTATTAATTTCTCAGGGTGAATTAGTTTCAATTAGTGTTTGGAGTGATAGCATGTTCTGCAGTGTCATTTGACTTATTTTTCACTTTGATTATTATTTTTGAAGATTTTGGGAATTCAGATCATATCACTTACTCCATTGACTTGCTAGTGTGATCTCTAATTAGTAACCGATGCAATTCTTTCTCATGTTGCTTGCAGGTGTAAAGCGTTGCTGACTAGTCGGTTCTGACAGTATAACAGACTTTTTAAGAAGATATCATTTTGATTTTATATACTGTGATTGATTAGATGCTACATTGTTCTTCAGACTTGTTTATGAGCAAGATGGAAGTGTACTCTGGGCCAGTGGTGAGGAATAGTTGTATTTAAGGCCATGGTCCTGGATTCAGGTTTTCTTACTGAACATCTTAGGGTAAAGTTCCTTTGTCACTTATATCTAACCACCTGAAAGCTAGAAAAGAGAAGATAACAAGAAAAATATTTTAGGGAGTGATTAAAGCTTGATACTAACATCCACCGAAGATCACCTAATTTCAACCTCGATTTGTCAAGAAGCATTCAATCAATCTAAAAATGGGTGGAATAAGAACCAACCAGAAGATGTGATCTTGTACTTGTTTGATCAGAAGGACATCAGGGTATGCCTATATATTTTTATTGTTGAAGGTGTAACCTACAGATCTGTGTAGCATTGTGTCTGCAAGTCAGTGACCATTTGGAAAAGGAACCTCTTCTCCTATCCGAACGACTCTTAGTGAGTTATAAAACCTTGTATATTGTCGAGAGTGATGCAGAGTATGCGAATGCCATAGGAAGGTGACAAGGGTCTCTTTCCTATTCCAGAAAATAGTATGTGAAGCCATAGGTTTTGGAACATAGGATGGTAGCAAGATTTCCCTGTTAATTTAGTCTATTGGGGTAATATTATCACATGAATTTAGTCATAGGAGTGCTATTGTCTATTCTTTTCTATTCCTTCCTTTGTAAATGATGGTTTGTTTCTTGATTTTAGGCAGCTGGGAATTTGCTTATGTTTTGTGATGTTGGCTTTTAGATACTGCTGATGGCTATACCGAAGGTGTGTCCTTGTGTCAGCATTTAGGGTTATATTTAGTGTTGCTGATGGCATTGCCAAAGGTGGTCTATTATTCTCTGGCATGTCCTTGAGTCAGCATTTAGGGTTGTATTTAGTGTTGCTGATGGCATTACCCCGAAGGTGGTCTATTATTCTTTGTTGTATTCCTATGTACATCCATTATATTAATTTAATTTTTGCTGAACCTTTGCACAAAAAATAAAAAAAGTGCAGATAGTTTGACTAAATCTTGGTACCTAAGCTATCATGTGGTACAAATTGATCAATTATATAAGTTTTGGGTTTCAGGTAGTGGAGGTCAATCGAAGGGGGGGGGGGGTAGAGGTCATTTGAGAGAGAGAGAGAGAGAGGGGTTAACCCCTTGGACAAGAATTGCTTGAGCAAGTTTTTTTGTGAGATAGTCTTCTGTCGGGTAGCACAGCCTCCGCCATAATCTCTGTCCTCCCTTGTGTGAAAGACTTATATGATAAAGGAGAGAGGCAGAGTGTTGGGGTGAGGAGGGACCACAAAGAGAAAACCACAGAGAATACTCTTCCTATTTTTGTCCAAATGCATTGTCTCAATCTAATCAATGACGATTTTTAGCCCTTTTGATTATTAATGTTGTGTGCCATCTCACTAGCCTTGCTTGCTGTTGTCTGCACTAGATCGTTAGGGTTTTTTTGTCACATTTGTTTTTTAGTGACGGAGAAGGTGTAAAATCAGATTATCCATGCAAGACATGATCTTAATTTAAAAAAGGGAAAAATTATGCACGTATTGCTACTAGTACATGGGCTCCCACTCTCTTTCCTCCCCAGTACAAACACTCTCTCTTGAGTCTTAACTGACCTTGTGGCTCCTCCTCTACATGGTTGCGAGGCACTCCATCTTGTGCGTCCAATGGCTTGGTATGAGAAGATACCAATACACGAGGCATGTAGAACCCTCATTCTTTATGTAAATAATTCTTTCAAATGTAACTATGCATAGAGAAATGATTTTACTATTTACTATTTAACAGTATATGAATTAGTTCATATAATTGAAGATTGGACGTCCATTATCCCACAGTCCCACCTTCATCTCAATGGATCAAATTTTGGTGCAAAATTAGTAAAACAAATAATTTAAAGATTTTAATAACTTACTAAAAATACCAGTAAAAAAAATATACAAAATATAAAAAGGGAAAAAGATCCTTCTCGGTCTAGCACAGGCGACTCCCAAATTGAGAGGGCACAAAGAGACCGGTGTGCCCTCCCCCATCATGTGTTGAAGATGCTCTAATATTCTTCATCATTGGCCCCATACACTAGTGTTGCCTATGCCAAACCATCAGGTTTCTTCTATTCTATAAAAAAAAATATAAGAAGGAAAGAATACTATTTGATAGTGTGTACTTGCGTCAAGATACAATGGGTGCAAAAAGATCGCGTTGCCCTACTTGAAGATGTTTGCATGGGTTTTTCATAGGACATGAGCGCTAGTGTGTATGTGCATTATTGGGTAGCATTCTCTCACCTAAAATGACATTGAAAAGGAAAAATAAAAAAATTACTTTCTATTATGAAAAAAAAAAAAATTAGTGAAGCCCTTTACGTAAGGCATGGTTTTAGAGCAAAGTATCTGGAATGGGTATCAGTTATCCCTAAAATCATTATAGTATTATAATGGATTGATATCAGATTGCTCATATCAGACTGAAATACAATTTTTTTTTTTTTTTAACCTTTTAACCCCTGGTTCGCACCAATCAACTGATACGGTTCGGCCAGTATCAAGATTGGATATTTGTTAAACCGATACGAACGATCCGTATCGAGCGATCCGTTACCTATAATTAGAACCATGCTTAAGGCAAAGTGAACAGGGTTCTCTGCTCTGTCCAAAAAAAAAAAAAAAAAGAAAGACAGGGTTCTCTGCAAGTTCTGCACTCGTGGCAAAGGACTAACGTAGCAGAGGACAACTGGCAACTCTTTGCGTCGACAGTCGACACCAAAGATATCCATTCCCCCGGCCAAACACCCTCTTGAAAAACCCACAGGGGCTTCTCTCAATTTCCACCATCTCTCTCTCTCTTCTCCGTCACTTGTCTTAAGTTTGAGCTTCCAGCCTTTTGCTTTCGTCCCTCTACTTTGGCTTTGTTGGGTTATGCGAAGAATATATATATAATTCAAGAAAATGTGGTCGGCTGGTCTCATTCAAAACCTCGCCAATGATCACTTCCACGTCGTCTCCATATCGGTTTTCGTCGCTGTGCTCTGTCTCTGCATTGTCATCGGCCACTTGCTTGAAGAAAATCGATGGGTCAACGAGTCCATCACTGCAATTTTGATAGTAAGCTCTCTCTGTTCCCATTTCCCTTATTTTAATTTTTCATTACAGACCAGAATCTCATACTGCTGATAATTAATGTGTTGCTGTTGTTTTATTATAGCTTTATCAAGTTCACAAACATCAAATAGGACTTAGGATGATGTTGCATGATAAGTGTTCCTCAAATTCCTCTGAAAACCAAAGGAACTGTGAAATTTTTTTTTTTCCTGTAAAATATATATATATATATTCTGCAACCACTACATCTTGA
>NC_056565.1:19473962-19507734 GCF_013358625.1 Macadamia integrifolia
AGAGAGAGATTGAGGAAGCTGTCAGCAACGTGTTGCTGGGGTGGTGGTGGTGGTGGTATGGGCCAAGTTGGAAATATCAAAGGATAGTACCACACGTGTAGTTTCCTTAAACGTTGGGTACCTCAGCTTGCCCATAAATAAATGCTACACTTACGAGGCCAGAACCCAGGGAAACTAGAAAAATTCTTCATTTAATCCCAAGGGTAATCAAGTTGGAAAGGACCTTTGCCTCAGTAAATGTGTGGTTATGAGTTCGACTCCTAATACCTCCTTGGGGCATGGGTGTTACACAAAAGAGTGTAGTTCTCTTCATTGTTTTCAGTTGAACGTTTCTAATTTAACCCTAGTATGACATGGTCCTATGGTTGTGGGTCTAGTATGGCCCGTGGGACTAGTCAGGTCTTCAGATACCCATGTTTAACAGGAAAAAAAATTCTTCATTTTATATGTTAATATTTAGCAGATCTTTTTGATATTAGATATTTCTAGTCAGCCAAAATTTATTTCTAAAACATGAAACTGAAATAATGGTATGGAGGCCAAAGGTGGGTTTCTTAGGGTCCGTTTGAAAACGTTTCTGTCGTTTCTGTTTTAAGAAATGGCAGAAACATAAATTTTCGTTTCTAGAAATAGAAACGAAATTGAAGGTATTTGATAAGTCATGTTTCTAGAAGTCGATAGTAACCAGCGAAAGAATGGCCACGAGTCTTTTCCATAAATAGGTAGAAATTTCTATTTCTATTTCTGAAAACAAATGAAATGAAACAGTTTTATCAAACGTTTTTTATTCCATTTCTCTAGCAACGGTAGAAACACGTTTCTTAAAACGTTATCAAACGGGACCTTAATGTTGTGTGGGTTTTACCCGAAACTGGGAACATCTCTTACTTGCCTTTCGTTTGCACTTTTCTTCCATGAACCTTGAACGTTGGCTTATGTGAGGAAAACATTTTAGTTACTAAGACTAAGCTGCCGTTGTTGATTGTCATGCTCTGATTTTTTTTTTTTTTTTTTGCAGAAAATTCTGTTTCTAGTATTCTAGAAATTAGATTTTTGGATTCAGATTTGGAAGATCCAGTGATTATGTATGTCTTATATGAGCATCCATGCCCTCCTTTTTCCATTTTAACTCAGGGATGCATTACTGGAACCATAATCTTGTTTTGGAGCAAGGGTACAAATTCTCACATCCTAAGATTTGATGAAGAATTATTCTTCATATATCTTCTCCCACCCATAATCTTCAATGCTGGGTAAGCACAACCACTAAGAAATTGCATATTATACATACGCAGAGCCCAAGTTTTTCTTGTTGTGAATAGTATGCTTATTTGAACTCGTCTATCCACAGATTTCAGGTTAAGAAGAAGCAGTTCTTCCGTAACTTTATAACTATCATGCTATTTGGAGTGGTTGGTGTTTTTATTTCTTCAGCCATCATAACAGCTGGTAATCTTGAAGCTATGAATTACTTCTCTCTGAATTCCTTGAGAAATATGAGGTTCATTTAGTATTGTTAGTCAAGACCTCATTGCCATACGGCACCACCATTAACCACCCCCCCCCCCAAAAAAAAAATATAAATAAATAAATAAATTGCCCTATTATATTTGGTTCTAAACCTTCACTTGTTACTCAATATCTAGGCAGCTGGTGGCTGTTTGCAAAAATTGGCTTTTCTGGCCTCCTTGCACCGGAGTATCTTGGTGTGGCCCTAGTAATTTCGTATCTTACCTGAGTATGTTATATTGCAATTTACAATAAGTGCTCCATATGTTATCTGACGAATCTCTCTTCGGTTGCAAACTTGCAATTGAATTTTTTGTTATTTGGATTTAGGAATTGGAACAATATTCTCATCAACTGATACTGTCTGTACGCTACAGGTTGTGTGGACCATCTTACTTGCCTCTGGTTTCAAGTTTTATTTAATTATTTCAAGTTGCTTTCAAGTCTGAGTGTGTAATAATGTATTAAATTCACATGTAATGTAGGTCTTGAATCAAGATGAGACTCCTCTACTTTATAGCCTAGTTTTTGGGGAAGGAGTGGTGAATGATGCTACCTCAGTTGTTCTCTTCAATGCTGTCCGGAAACTAGATGTTTCTAAACTTGATGTTTGGGTGGCAGTTTTTGTACTTGGAGACTTCCTCTACCTATTTTTATCAAGCACTGTCCTCGGAGTTGCTGTAAGCACAGATTCTTGTTCTCCTCTCTTGTCTCTCTCTGCCCATCCATACCATGCACAATGACACACTGATATGTGATATGTATGTGTTGCATGTTTAATGATTATGACCTCTCAAACTATTACATGGATGTTGTGCAATTGGTCACATGCTCAATGAGTTCAATTCTCTTAAGTTTTGGGCCATCCTTTTTGGCAAAACTATAACCCAAAAATGAGATCCCTATGGCAAATCGATACACTTTTTCCATAGCATGTGCCTGTACACACTCAATTCTATATGGCTTTTCATTTTTTATGGGCAGGGGATGATTACCCTCCTGAAATTTTTGGATTTAATATGTGGTACATCTATATGGCGCATAATATTACATAGTAAGTGTATTAGTGTTTATATCAAGGGAAAAATCTTTTACATCACCACCAGGGAACACATCTGAGGACAAATCGCTAATGCGAGGCTACTTCTGTCATGTGATGAGCTGATCTGATAATTGGGTCGCCTGAAGGTGAAATTTTGTGCTGAATCTCAAATATGACCAGTCATGTATTGAATTTTCTCCTTGTAATTTCAGTTACCGAACTAGAGAGGGCTGATCTAGCTGTACTGACAATAGATTAGGGACCATATGGACTGGCCATTTGTCAAATCATTAAGACTATTCTTAAACATAGAGCCCACCATTTCCTGAACAAACTCTCTACAATGTCCATCAAAGAATTTTCCTCACATGTAAAATCTGTTTTGGTGAATATAAATTATTATTTAACAGATAGAGTATTCTTTAGGTAGCTGTTGTACTGATTCACAGTGCACAATTCTAATAATTCAATATCATATATTTTTCCTTGATTCAAATGACAAAAATATTTTAACCCAATCGAGGAGATATTTTGGCGTAGTTCATGATATTGGATTTTCCTAAATTCCTAAGAGATTGGTCTCTTTGGAAGACCGAGAATGTACCAACGACAATCTTTAAGAGGAAAATCGTGGTTGGCATTAGATGTGAGCTGGTGCATCTTATCTAGAGGAGTGACAGCATGGCCCTCGAGGGCATACCAATATTGTGGTGCCCTTGTGATCTGGTTAGAAAAAAAGAGCAACCCAGTGTACGAGGCTCCTGCTACTACAAGGTCTAGGAGGGGCAAGTGTATGAAGCCTTGTGATCTAGTTCTTACTGCAAAATATTGTGTTACAAAGTGTGGTAGTGGTAAAGCCAGAACTTTACCCCTTTGCTCCACCGAAAGTGGATCGAATTTCCCTTACGGTTGCTACTGCACCTTTTTCAGATGGTGAACCAGATAACACAATGAGTAGATCATTCAATTAATTCTGTAACATGAAAGTTCCATGTCCGAAAGTTACTGCTTTTCATGGCAAGGTGACTCCTGGAATTTTGTTTTATTAGATGCAGTTGTCAACTAAAATGTCTGTGTGGAAATTGTCTTAATTTATCTTAGTTATACTTAGAATTATGAAGATTAAATATTTGATTGGGAAGGGACTGAGATTTCATAATGGGAGGATCTCCTGCCAGGTATATATTTCTTAGTATTTCTCTTTTGTTGTTGACTTTTTTGTTATATTCTTGTAGACCGGACTATTGACTGCATATGCTCTTAAATCCTTATACTTTGGTAGGTAAGTGATTTATATGAAGTGCTTCCTGAAAATTTATTTATTTAGCTTTCTGTTACAACAATTGATTGTCATATTGTGTAAGAGACCTCCCAGATTCATACTGTATACTTGTTTCAGGCATTCAACTGATCGTGAAATCGCTCTAATGGGTCTAATGGCGTATCTGTCCTACATGCTCGCTGAGGTAATACTTGATGATTGCTGAATGAATGAAATTTTTATTTCCAGTCCATAACGTGTTTGATGAATGTGTCCTTTATAATGTTTTCATTATCAAATGCATCCTTTATACATTGCCCTAAGTTGTGTGTATTGTCAGTCATGCATTTGTTAACTGGGTTTTCGTTTTTGTGCAGCTGCTACAACTTAGTGGGATTCTTACAGTCTTCTTCTGCGGGATTGTGATGTCACATTATGCGTGGTATAATGTGACTGAAAATTCAAGAATCACAACCAGGCAAGTACGAACAGATTTTGTGGCATCTAGGAACTTCTATAATTCTAGATTAGCTTTGTGAATTATGACTTCGTTGAGCTATTTTTTGTACTATTTGGTGAATCTTAGCTGCTGGATTGTGACGCTTTTATCATGGGTCTTTGTTTCAATGGCTGGAATTTATTCTATAAATTAAATAAAAAATGGGCTGATGATACATCAAAACCCCTCTTTCATTTTCAGGCACCTGTTTGCAACAATGTCGTTCATTGCAGAAACTTTCATCTTTCTTTATGTGGGAACGGATGCTCTTGACATTGAGAAATGGAAAATGAGCAAGACAAGGTACAAATTTGATTTCTATAGATTGAAATCTTATCCAATTAGGATCATCTTTCTGCACCATCTTATGGTTCAAGTGTCCAACCCCTATACTTGTGTTATATGTATTAATCTGCTCTTGGTAGTTCATCGGTCTATGACATGATGAACAGTGGAGATACTTATTTCATCTTTGAACAGAGTCCTCACTTTATTTTAATACATGTGCATTCTTGGGATAAGATAATTAAAATCTACTTCATGCTTTCAACCTGGTAAATGTTACACACAGAATTTTGTACATGTAAAATATTATCCAAAGATCTAAATACTTTTCCTTTCAATTTGATATTCTTTATTTCAGCTTCAAGACATCAATGGGTATATGTTGTATGATAATATTTCTGATATTGCTTGGACGTGCTGCATTTGTGTTTCCTCTGTCTGCTTTGTCTAATTATACGAGTAGAAGTGCCGAGAGAACACCAATTACATTCAAACACCAGGTACTGATATCTATCTTCATTCATTGAGAACCATTATGCACAATTATTGCGTAACTGAAATACAATTTGATGGAAGACATTTTCTTACTCGGTTGGTGATTTGCTGGTAGAGTGCAGGCACCTAAGAGGTCATGGGTTTGACTCTCCTGTCTTCACCTTGTGCCATAAGGCACCCACCCCCACTTCGTTTAGTTAAAGTCCCATTGGGCAGTAGAACCACAACCCCCACCCCACCCAAAAAAAAAAAACAAAAAACAATTTGATAGATAGAATCATTTAACTATGCGATCTATATTCTGTGTAGATTATAATTTGGTGGGCTGGGCTTATGAGAGGAGCTGTCTCTATTGCTCTGGCTTACAGTCAGGTGAGTGCATATGTGGGATGAAGTGATTGATTGAAAATATGATCTACTAAACGGTTAATTGTGTTGTTTGTCATCTTGGCCTATAAGTTCACATTCTCAGGCGTTACATGGAATCCAGTTCATGCTACAATGGTAACCAACACTGTCATTGTTGTTCTCTTCACTACACTGGTAAGAATGTGATCCTGGAAGGTTTCTTTTTCTCATTCCATAATTTTAACTATGATTTGGTTCTGGGTAAATTGGATCTTCCATCCTAATTTCAGTTTCTTACAAGACTGAAAGTTGTACTGCAGGTGTTTGGCATTTTGACAAAACCACTTATAAATGTACTGCTTCCTCATCATGCAATGGGAAACCATCACCATCAAGATCCAGATTCCCACTATGATGAGCTCAAGTTTCCTTTGCACAACTTTGAAGAATCTGCCACGTCCGATATCCTCAGTGCACAGAGTAGCTTCTCCATGTTAATAGAAAGGCCTGTATACACCATACACTTCTATTGGCGGAAGTTTGACAATGCCTTCATGAGACCAATATTTGGTGGGCCTAGCTGATGATACAAAGACAGGTTTCTGTAATCAGTGCATTCTGTAGAGTTCTTTCACAACTTAGTCAAATCCATTTTCACTTTGTAGAAACAGTGGTAGCTGTAATTAGTGATGTTAGAGGTCAAGAAGAGATCTGTGTGGTGGATGTCTTGAAGTGTATATAAGAAGTGGACATTGACAGCTTCTTAAGACTTACCAGCCTTAAGATACGTTCATTACCCTTTCTTTTTTTTCCTAACAATATTGTCCGTTTTCGCAGGTAGGTGGGTTATCGCAAGGTTTTAAAAACACCTTGCATGTTAAGGTGACTGCCACTTATATCGACTTTCTGTGACTGAAGAACTTACGTCGGTGGCTCAACAAAAAAACCAACAGACCCCAACCCCCCAAACAAATTGAAAACTCTAGGCGGAACCATTGTTCCTCTCCAATGACTTTCAGCATGTTACATCATTTTTAAGCTATTTTGGACAAATTTCATGCGTTAATTGTTGGTGTAAGATGTCTTGTATTTCGTCATTTAATCTAGGGAGAACTGGTGTAGGTGTCCTGAACTCCTGATAGAACAGAACCAGCGGTGTAATCTTATTTTCCATTGATAGTGAAATAGAATCTCATCTTACTGAGGATGTAGGTAATTTTGTCAAAACTTGTAAACCTATGTGTATTGTTCTTATTTTTTCATTATCTTCTGTTTCGTTTTTAGGGTTGAGATTCTAATGATTAATAAAGAATTTCAAAAAGTGCTGGACGATTTCTGAAATTTACCATTTGTGTTTTTTTGCATGTAAATAGGTTAGCAAATATGCAAAGTCGCTGTCTTGCTAAGTGGGCTTCATGGTATGCTTTCTTCAACATGGGGTCATGGAAGTACTCCTGCTTTGCAAAGGACCTACCACGTACCAATTGTAACTTTATTCCCCCCCAAGTGGATGAATAAAATCTCTCTCACAGCTGTTTGCACCCAAAAAAAATTATAAAGTTGGGCTTGTTGGCCTTCCCCTAATTGGTCTCTGACTATAGGCTTTAGCTGAAAACCAAATACAACTCTTCTGCTATTCAGTATCACTTATTACCCATCAGAGAAAAAGATAGATTAATTATCTACAAATAAGCAGTTCCAACTTTATAGATCCTTGGCTTGTTGATCTTGCATGGAGAAGCTATACTTTGTCTTTTTGTCATGTTCTTCCCTTTCTTTGGTGAAAAAAAAATGTTCTTTTCTTCCCTCTTTACAAGATCTATATATTTCATTTATCTGTCATTAGTTTTCTATTGACTTGAGTGGCATCTAAACTCATTAGTTTCCTGCACTCAACCATTCCAAAAATGTTCTCAATTTCCTTCATGAAGAAGGCACAAACCACCACCCCATTCATCTCTAGACCAATAGAACCATATCATCTGAAACCCAGAAACAATACTTTGCTCCAAGTGGCTCCTGCATCTTTTTATTTCCTTCCAACTCTATCAACCCAAAATTTGAGACAGAGGAGCTTTGTTACCAAGAGCACTACTGGGTCCTCACTGGTGCGATGTGGCCGCGACAACTTAGCATCTGGAGAAGATGATCACAGGGCTCTAGAAACAGTCCTCAAGCTTTATAAAGCCATTAAGAATAGAAACCTTCGTGAACTGTCTGATGTCATTGGAGATGAATGCAGATGTGTCTGTAATTTCGTTTCCTTCCTTCATTTGTTCCACGGAAAAGAGGTAATTCTTGACTGAATTATAAGGTTAAAACTTAGTCCATGTTTGGTATACATTGGTCAATAATGCATTCAAAGAAATCATACCAAACACAATCTTTAATGATTCAAAACGCTTTCAATTAAAGTGAATGAACAACAAAACTATACTCTGAAAGCTTTTCTAATCATAAGTAAATGTCTTTAAACTAGAACTGCGTTTGGTACAATTTTTTGGAATGCATTATCGAACTAGAATGCATGCCAAAAGCTAGCACTAGAAATATTTGATGGTGATCTTAGACGTGTGTTTACTGTGAATGATTTTCTAGCAAGTCTTGGAGTTCTTCTCTTTTCTACTGGGATCATTGGGGAAGAATGTAGAAATCATTGTGAAACCCACAGTGCATGACGGACTAACTGTTGGTGTCCAATGGAAACTAGGTTGGCCTCCTTCCTTAAGTCTTCAACTCCTTTCACATCTTCTCTAGCTTCTTCTTCTTCATGGTCTCTTTGCAGAATGGAAGACCATACAAATTCCTTTGGGGAAGGGTATCAGCTTCCACACCATGCATGTCTACCAAGGGAAGGTGCTGATAAAGTAAGACAACCCATCAATTTATTGTAATTGTAAATGTTTGGTTGGCAAGAAAACATAAAAGTAATGATACCATTTTTTTTCTTGGATAAAAAGACAAAAGTAATGATGACAGTAATGAGTTTGTATCTTTTTCTTTCCTTTTTCTATTCTTTTCTTTGCTTGCGAGCCAAACATACCCTTAAGATAGTTTTAAGCACGTTATAACAGATTGTAATACAGGAGCATTGAGATGTTTATGGAACCACTCCTCAATATTGAACCCTTTCGGTTGGTGAGATTCCCTCTTCTCTTCTCTTTTCTTCCAAGTCAAATCCTTTAGGGGACTCTCATAAATAACTAATCATGTGATGTTAATTGTAATTATTATTTTGTTTTGCAGAAACTGATGGGATTTGTGATGTCTTTCTTGGATATAATTGGGCCCAATGCCATAATCAAGGGAAAGGAGAGGAAACTTTTATACATTACTCTGGGGTCTCTGGTCATTTTTGCCCTGTTAGCCCTTTTTAGGCGACCTTGTTTTTGAGCCCTGTTGTCTGGCCATGTTCTAGCCCTATTAGTCTTCTTCTTCTTCTTCTTTGTCTCATGATAGATCTAATGGAGCTCAAATTTTAGGGACAGGTAGACCTGAAGGTCTCAAGCTTAAGTGTAAAGTCTTAATCCAAACAAAGTTTGTTAAGTGGCAAAATAGAGCTTTGAAAATAAGATCATTGTGGAAGTTTGCGAAACACAATAATTGTTAGAACACCAAAATTGGGTATGAACATACATGGAATGCAGACCAATATATGAGAATGTCTTTGATTGAATTAGATTTTGAAAATGATTGTGTGACTAATCCAAAACATCTAATAGGTATCCAACAGTTAGAATTACTGCTACATTATTATTATTCTACATGGTATAATGCAATAGATTACATTAATAAGCTTATCAAGGCTGAACCATTCAAATGAGTTTTTCCCCATTTATATGATATGGCATAGGGATCGCTACGTCACTAAAGTGCAATTTCCCACCAAATGAGAGGGTGGAAAAACAATTTTTAATGGGGAGAGAGAATGTGGGGTTCACCGGTGGAATGTTAGAGGATGTGTGCAAGAATTTGCACACTAGCATCATGGCAATTTTTTTACCATATGATATACATATATATATATATATATATATATGAGAAAAAGATCCATACTCATAGAGACAGTAAATTTTTTTTGGATGGTTTCTCTAAAAAAAAAAATGTGGGCCCCACCTTTTTTTTTTTTTTTTTTTGCAATGTGGTATCTATGTGGATTGATGCCTTTTTCAAGATAATAAATGGTTGCAGTGTACAATTTCCTTCTCATGCTAACAGTGTGAGAAACCCTCTCCCTATCCTAAACCCTATATAAGGAGATGGTTTCCTAAGTTGTCAACATGAGAAGGAAACTGTACATTGTCACCAATTAGTAGCTTGAAAAGGCATCAAGCCATGTAGATCCCATATTTTCAATATATAAAAATATGTACAAAATACTATTTTACCCTTCATCCATATCAATCCTTTCATATCGTATCTACCAAAAATGGGATTGGTCAAGACCAATTCCAATCTAATCCAACCGACCTAACCGATCCTATCACATTCCTCAATCCATGCTCCCCACAGTTTGCATTAGGTTAGAAAGTCTTACTTTTTAATTCATCATTCATATATTTTTTTTCTTTTTGGTAAACATCATTCATCAATAAATACGCATACAATTACACTAATCACTACTTATATAATATAGAGCATACATGATTATATAATGCGCTATATGATTGGACAAAGTTTTACTACATCGGTGGCTGAACGATGAACTGGTTCAGATGTGACCCCTTGTCACCCCATTGTCTGTGATTGTGATGCACCATCCGAATTCCATTGACCGTGGCCTCAGGTAAACTCCATCCAATATTATTTATAACAATTTAAAATAAAGTAAGGGATGAGACCCATAGTGGTCATCTTTGGTGAAAGAAATGAGAAAGTAATCACATTTCACACAGCTTGAAATGTGGCAAAGCAGGGATGCCATCAAGTCCCTTATCTTGGGCGTATATAGTATACCCTTTAGCGGTGGTTTCCCCATAGACGGGTGGGTTGTCTTCTGAACACAACTCCTTGATTGGCCCATAAACCCTTGTGTCTGATTGAACACCTGTGGTGAAGAAACATGCCACTGAGAGTCTTGGGCCTATGTTGTGAGACAGAACTCGATGTTCGATGCTCTTAAATCTATCATTAGATATGATCTGCCACAATAATAACCACAATTAATGCATGAGGCCCAGTTTATAGTTTGAAAATTGATCAAGAGGTTTACTGAGAAATTAAAAGGCTTGACTTGTAGTTGTGGGGTGACTATGAGCCTACGGAACTAATCAGACTGAAGGTTTGGATACCCCTTTAGAAAAAAAAAAAAAGACTTGACTTGCCTGCAGAAGATCACCAATGTTGATGATGAGAGATCCAGGGATGGGAGAAACATCAACCCATTGGTCCTGATGAAGAATTTGGAGTCCACCCATTTGATCTTGAAGAAGGATAGTGAGGAAACCAACGTCGGAGTGCTTAGTAATGCCAAGAGTCAGTTCAGGCTGAGGGCATGCAGGATAGTAGTGAGTGAGAAGTGAATGACCTTCTGCACAACCCATGTCTATTAAGTGTTTGTGGCTTAGCCCCAGAGCCTCCGACAGCAACTCAAACAAACTAATCCCCAACCTCTTTACTTGTATTGAGTATTCCATCAATATATCTCTGCCAATGCCAATAATTACACATACCATTTTGAATATCAACTCACATATAATATATATTGGAAAAATGGTTTTTGTGGGGAAGGTTCGGCTCTTCTTCAATTTATTAGGCATTCAATTAGTGAATTAGGAGGGCCTCGGACACACATTCCCATACATGGTCGTATATCCCCAAGTTCTTCTAGTCATTGGATCATTAGTTGGGTGCCCAATTAATTGGAGATGATCTTTTTCTTGGATGTGACCATGCCAAACACATGGGATCCGAAATAATCACCCACCCTCCATGAAATGGCAAAATGACACCTCAGGGGTATAAATTTAGTCCTGACAATCCGAACCCGCCTTGAACCCGAACAGGGCCTGGGCTAAGTTTTCTAACCCTGAGGGTGTGTTAGGGTTGAAAAAAACTAACCTCAACCTTGGCTCAACCCTGCTTATGTAATATATAAATATATATATATATATATATATATATTTTTTGTTTTTACTTCCTAATTATAATATATACATTATAAATATAATATATTATAATGTTACATGCATACACACTCACTGTTTAAATTTAAAAAAAACCCTATACATAACATATTATAAAGTATAAACCCATCACCCACTTTTGATTTTAAAAATCCATTGGAATGATGTCTCATTTGGCATAGATATGTTAAGAGAAAAAAAAAAAAAAAGATAAGAACCCGTCGCCTTGAGAGCAGGTAAGGGTTGATTTTTTGCAGACCCTAGCTGGGTTGGGCTTGGGTTTCTTAAAACCTGGCCCTGTTTCACCCCAAATCGGGATCCACGGTAGAGCGACAAGGAGTGTAGCGTAGATCCAACAACTAGGAATGCTCAAACACGTAGCTCAAGGCATTTTTGGTCGTTGAATATTTGCTACATGCCTTGTCGCACTACAAAGGATCTCAATCTATTTCACCACTACCTCTGGTAGTGCTTCCTTACACGTTCCCAGTCACCCTTGTGCACATGTAGGGTCACGCTCCCTCACAGGAAACTCTTCCCATATGTATGGTCTAATTGGTTGATCAAATTATACATCATGATTAAAGAGATGATCAAAATATAAACAAATATAACAGAATCAAGAGCTTTATGAGATGATCAAACTAAACACAAGTATTATCGGAATCAAATGATTTAATGGCTGATCAAACTATAAGAGTAACTATTAAACAAAGGTATTACCTGCAAACGAGAGGCAGTTCTTGAGGGTCTAGAGGTTGAGGACCCATTTGGCAATACATGCTATCTCTCCAATTGGCAGCAGGGGTGGTGAAGAGATCAAAGTTGCTGTTGTAGACGACCTTGTTGTTGAAGATATCGCGACTGTACCATTGTTTCTTGATCTCCGTGTCTTGCTCATAGAACCTTCGAACCCCTTCCAGTGTTTCCTCCAATACACTCTGAGGGATCCCATGATTCACCACCAAGAAGAAACCCCATGTCTTAGATGCTTCCTTGATTTTCTCTACTACTTCCTTCCTTCGACTTCGAGTTGATGTTGGGTCTTCATCGACGGTGATGACCTCCTGCAGGTCTATGACCGGAATCGTCAGATTGGTTTGCCGGGGGCGCTGATCAAGGGAGCCCAGATGAGAGGGAAGGCCATGGAGGGCTTCGGGTGGTTGGAAGAAGATACAAGGAAGCTTAACCACCCCGGCATCGACAAGACCCTTCACGCCTGCTTTAGTTTCATCGAATTCCCTCAGCTCTTTTATTCGGTCATAACTAAGAGTTGGAACTTCGTCAGCGCCGGAGACGACAACCATTTTCTTCTTCTTTGGTGGGTTTCGAATACGACTTTTTGAAGAGCAGATGGAACTAACTCACTAGTCTGTTCGGCTCTGTGGAGTGGTGAAGTGAATAAATACAGCTTCTCTCATTACTTGATCACTACACCTTTATTAGAAACAGCGACAAAAAAGGATATGAAGGGGATAGGAATTTGGTGAGACTCTGACCATTTGGTTTTTTAGGTAGGAACTATGATCATTTAGGCTCCGTTTGTTTTAATGTAAAATTTTACATGAACAAATTTTACTTAAGGTTTATTTTCGAAGAGGTAAAATGTGATCTCCCAATGTGCATTTAAAGATATGCTCACTGTAAAGAGATTAGTAGGGCCCGTTTGATAACGTATCAAGAAACGCATTTCTACCGTTTCTGTTTCCAGAAACTACAGAAACGGAGCAAAAAACATTTGATAAAACTGTTCCGTTTCACTTATTTTAAAAATAGAAATAGAAATAGAAATTTTTACTTATTTATAATTCAAGAAACGACCCAGGCGAAACAAGTTCAATTTGTTTCACCGTTTCTAGAAACGACTTGTAGCAATTCTTTCACTGGTTACCATCGACTTCTAAAAACATGACTCATCAAACACCTTCAATTCCGTTTCTGTTTCTAGAAACGGAAATTTATGTTTCTGTCGTTTCTTGAAATAGAAACGGCAGAAACGTTATCAAACGGGCCCTTAGTATCGACTATATATATTTCGATGAAATTCCTCACAGAAAACCCACCATTCAAGCATACATTCACACCTACAATGAATTTAAGCCTCCCAAGTAGTAGATTTTTTTTTTTTTTTTTCCCTAAGAAAAATTAGTAAAGTGATGAAAGAGAGACGGTTTGATCATTTAGGCTATGACTTTGTTTGGTTGGGTTGCTCGATTGAAACAAAAGATAATATATTTAGAAACCTAGATCAAATTCCAAGCATGAAAGTCATAGAAATTCTATACTATGCCATACATTTCCACAAAGAAATTGACTAGTGAGAAATCAGAGTCGAAGAATAAGAGCCAGCAACTCAGAAACTGAGAAACCCAGAAACCTGAATATTGGACGACAAAGTGTCGGAGCCAAGTGGGGTCACCGGACTTGGCACCGGCGACTCAGCCAAGTGGGTTTGGGTTTTGATTTGTTGGGGTGAGTAAGGTGGGCTTCGAATCAAAGTAAGGCCGAGCTTGATTTCGAGCTTTCTCATGTTCTATCTCCTCTCTTGAAGCTTGAAAGCTGATCGTCAAGGCGCTACGATGTCACTAGAAAGTGACAATCTTGAAGAGAATCTCGCTGTGGAAATGTTATTGGAAGCTTTTGTTGCAAATCGTCGCTGGCACCAGTGACTTTCTGCACGAGCTCTCTAAAGGTGTGAGTGTCTGCTTGAACGAAGGTTGTTGATGTCGTCCTGACTACAAACCCATCGTCTCTCCCATTGCGGAAGATAGATGCCCTCGCGTCATTTTTTTTTTTTTTTTTTCTTTCTCGATTTTATCGAGCATTATTTTATGAGCTGTTTTCCGGTCCTTTTGGACATAAAATTTGTTGGCCTCTTTTCCGGTGAATGTGTACATTTTGGTAAAATTTTACCAAAAGAAAAATTTCCAAAAGACAAAACAAACAAGGGAAAATATAAGTACAGTAAAATTTGTATTACCGATTGTTTTACGTCGAAACAAATGGAGCCTTAGAAGAAAATGAGTTCGGTGAATCTTCACGTGAGTGAAGTGAGAGTCTCAAATTCAGCCATTCAAGTACACTCAGACATTGGCATCTGTTAAGGTCTTGATGGAATAAAAAATTGCTGTTGAGATCGGTTCAGGTTCACAAAACAATCTTTTACGTCCTTGGTTTGTGGATTTGAAATTTACTTTCTATCTCTTTATTTAAGAGATTCTAAATCCATGGACCAATGCCGTACGAGAACAATCTTGTATGATGAATCTATTCCAAATTCTTTGATGTTATACTCCTTTTCAAATATTCTGAAAAAGAAATAAAAAAAGATTCCAATAAAAATGAAAGGTTACTAATCTCATTCCGTTTGTAATTTCATTCCTCTTATAAAACCCAATTAATTTCTTTTTTTATTCTCTCTCTCTCTTTCCCCCTTCTTCTTTCTCATAGGGTGCTAGAGATGAAGCTCAAGAACAATAGCATTCTCAAGAACATTTATCTCCGCAGCCGACTCCTCCTTCAATATTTGAAGAACTCAAGTTTATTGAGTCCAGTGAGAATGGCTTGTAAAGATACTTTGGTGGTGAAAAGATTCTGAAATTGCAATATCATGCTAGAGCACCCAAACATTAGTAGATCTCATCTTAGGATCTGCTCGAAACCCCTTTCAGAAGCTTTTTGTGATGAACTTATCATATGACACTTCTATTTTCTTGCTTCTTTTGCACTTTCAAAACATTTCTTCTGAGTTTTGTCAAAAAAAATCTAGAACTTGAAGTGTTATGATTTTTTTTATTTTTTTTTATTTTGTTCTTGCACTTTCTAGGTAGCACATGGGATATTTACAAATTGCATATAAGAAGAAAAGGCAGAGAGAGAGAGAGAGAGGAATTAATGGAATTATAAAAGAGGAATGGAATCAGTTGGAAGAATCAGTTGGCTTTCCATTCCGTCAAGACTTTCAATGGTGTCGATGTGTGAGCATATATGAATTAGGGCTCCCACTTCACTTACCTGAAGATTCACCGGACTTAAATGTGAGTGAAGTAGGAGTCTCAATTCATGTACACTCACATATCGGCATCTATTAAGGTCTTGATGGAATGAAAATTTGTTGTTGAGACCGGTTTAGGTTCACATAACAATCTCGTACGTCCTTGGTTCATGGATTTGAAATTCACTTCTTTGTCTTTATTTAATAGATTCCAAATCCAAGGATCAGGGACATACGAGATTGTTCTTGTACGATGAACATGTTCCTGATTCTTTGATGTTATCCTCCTTTTCAAATATTTTGAAAAAAGAAAAGATTCCAACAAAAACGGAAGGTAACGAATCTCATTCCGTTTTGTAATTCCATTCCCCTTATAACATGTAATTAATTAATTCCTTTTACTCTCTCTCTCTCTCTCTCTCTCTCTCTCTCTCTCTCTCTCATAGGGTGCAAGAGACGAAGCTCAAGATTGGTAGCATTCTCAAGAACATTTATCTCCTCAGCAGCCCTTCAATATCTGAAGAACCCAAGTTTATTAAGTCCAATGAGAATGGCTCATGAAGATATTTTGGTGGTGAAAAGATATTGAAATTGCAATATCATGCTAGAGCACTCAAACATTAGTAGATATCATCTAAGGACACAAATGGTCAAAACATGGTCAATCAAAATTAGCCCGATCCTAGGAAAAATCAGGACCAATTATGGCCAACCCAGCCCAATCAGGGTTAATTAGGGTAAGGTTGGGTGTAGGCATAAGCCCGAAAGAGTTGGATTGGGACTGCATTGAGTTTTGGGGACCTAGGATTAGGCTGGGGTTTTAAGAACTTTGGCTCATCCTAGCCCTATTTTACCCCTAGGTGTTACAACAGAGGGGGGGGTGGGAGGAGGATGAGGGGGCGACGGAAGAAACAGAGATACCGCAAAACACTTCTGGCCAAGGTTCGAGAACTTGGTATCAAGAATGAGATCATCCAAGATCGATGTCAATCCAAATCAGCAAATCAGCCTAAATCAGATAAACATACCCCTGATTTCATTTTTTTTTTACCCTTTTACCCTTTATCGATCAAGGGTGACATCAATCCGATTCCTCAAACCATGCTTCCACCGCTGCTGCTCCACCCCCGCAGCTACCCTTGAATAGCAGTAGAGACAAGGCTGCAGCTCTTGTCAATTGAATATACAGATGGTCCACTGCTATTGTGGGCCAATAGAGGTGCAATTTGTCAAGATAAAATGGGGGACGCCCTGTTTTGCACCTCAGAGTCAAAGATTGTATTCGTTTTACACCCTCAAAATCAAAGATGGTATCATTGGCTGAAGAAGACATCTCAGGCATGATGGGTGAGATGTTCCATCCATTTTCATGTGTCGTGTACGTCCACATATATCGGAAAGTGGAGCTGAAGTATGGACGTCTTTTTATCTAGGTCTATTTTTTTCATGTGTCGTGTACGTCTTTTTATCTAGACTGACCTACAATGGTGTGAACTTTAATCATGTGAGTGGCATAGATGATGGCTAAGTTCCTATGAAAGACGACTATCTACCAACTCGATGAAGAGGGTGGGATCATGAGACCAATTACTCACTTGCTCTCACTATCCACATCGAAGCACTGAAGAATATAATGAATTTTAGTTGAACAAATAAGACTTTTAGTTGCTCCATCACTATCCACATCTAAGCACTCAAGAATTTGATTATATTTAGTTGAACAATTGAGACATTTTCTTTTCTTAACCAAAAAAAAAAATTTTTTTGAGGCTTCTTTCATGATGAAGAATGTTAATTTCTTGCGAGCAAGTGATGATTCGATTGGTTCTATTTGATTTTTCTTTTGTTCTTATTCTCTTTTATCGAAACTCCATTTCCTCCTTTCGTCTTGATAGCAAGCCCTTATGGGCTTTTCTAAAATAATCAGTATGGGCCTTGATTAAAGATACAAGTAAGTGATGGGCATTATTTTAAAAAGCTAAATGAATGGGCTGTATGAGTCCTTGTCAATGGGCCTCTCCAAAAAAAAAAAAAAAATGAAACTGCCTTTAATGGGCATAATTCTGTTACATCCGGCTATGTTTGGTTGCAAGGGGAATTAATGGAAGGGAAGTGAAATTTCCATACTTAAAAAATAAATATATGTAATCATTACACTATGTGACTATATCATTACGTCAAATCATTCTATATTTGGTTATAAAATTTCACTTTACTTTACATCCAAAACCCTTTGCTATAATATGTAAAATAAAAATTACATGTAAAATGTATCATTACCAAATATGGTTTAAAAAATCAAGTAGTTTATATAATCACACTGAATCACATGGAGTAATAATTATGAACATTCATTTTTTAAGTAAGAAAATTTCACTTCCCTTCCCTTTAAATACCCCTTGCAAGCAAACGGAGCCTCATTGAAAAGTATGTTTTCGAGCCATAGTTCTGTGGCATGGTACCTCTAGAGAGCTAGGAACGAATTTACTCTTGGAAAGGACAACTGGTCCCTCGAGGCAGTTATTAAGCTGGCAACTAAAGCCCACGCCGAATTCACTATGGCAAGAAGCCACCCTCCCAACTCCAACATCAGCCTCAACCCTCCATCCATACCTCTACTTGTTCCTCATCTCTCCCCCCCCCCCCCCGCCCCCCATCCCATATCAAGCTAAACTCTCATGCCTCCCCAAGACATAACTCAAAGGCTAGCGGGCTAATCACATGGGTGCTGCCTTACTCGCAAGTTCAGAGCCAACTTCTTTTGACTGCAGCCTTCAAGGAGAATCGCTGGCAATGCGCACTGCCCTTCTGCTTGGGCTATCTGAAGGCTACGACTATATTCTGGTGGAATCTGACTCTCAGGAGCTAATCTCCTATCTCCTCAATCCTGAAAAAGCTCCACCATCGTCATCTCAGCCTATAATTTTGGATATCCTTCACATATCATCCTACTTTGCCTCCTGCAGCTTTGAATACATCCCTAGAGAGTAGAAACTCCAATTTTGTGGCGGACTCTCTAGCTAGGAAGGCCTGTTTGTAGCCGTGTGCAACTGTTTGGCAGAACTCAACTCAGTGGTTGGTCGATTTATGTAATCTCCCTCCCCCACTGTTTACACGTTATAATGCATATATCTTTTCTCACCAAAAAAGAAAAAAGAAAAAGCCATAGGTCGGTTATTTAATGGGCATTATTGTTTCATGGGCTTATTTAAACTGTATTTATTCTTTGCCCCAATGCGCTTAATTATGGACTTTTACCAAAAAAGAAAAAGTGGTGTTTTATTTAATCTGTTGTGTAAATCTTCTCTTCCAACATATCCTGTTTTAACACCATGAGCAAAGGTTCCTCTCTTTGCAATCTCCACCCAAATAGAAGAGTTACCGATTCATTTCCAATGATGTTGAGTTTTGCTCATCTAAAGTTTCTTCTCAATCTATTTTTTGAATAATCTCTTCTTTCTTAGCACTCTTTTGCAATCTCCAAATTGTCAATTGTGGTGTTCTGTAAGTATTAATTCCACTCTGCCTTGGCTATTCCTTGTCGTATGCTTACTCTTTATGGTTTGGGGGTAGAATAGGAATTTCAAATAGGTTTATGTTGGGCTTAATTGGTCGATCCCAATCGGGTGACCAATGAGTAAGGCTTTTGCACTGGGAATGACCATTTGGTTGGGCCTAAGCCCTACTTGTTTATTAAACGGGTCAGGCCAGTTTCGGGCTTGACTGGTGGGCTGTCGGGCCTACTGGTGTGGGCCTAGAATTAAGACCCCTAGATAAGTGGGTACACAATCAAATGAGAGAATGTGGGTGAGGCATAAATTGGCCCCATACCATTAAACTGAATGTAACCCAAAAACAAACAGGAAATACAAAAAACACCTAAGGCATTGTGACCTCTACACCCTAACACAATGGTGGTCAAAATGATTGTTCCATCCCTCATGGAAGGCAAAAATTTCATCCCTGTTGATACTTCTACTAGTGCCCCTATTGGTCCACATGCTGGTGTAGTGACCATGTTGCCTTTTAGGGAACCCTCTCTCTCTCCATGTATAATAGCGAAAAAAGTGGGCTACCTTATTGCATGTGTCTATGCATAGATATAACAGGTATTGAAAGATCGTGCTGCCCATGCATTGAAGATGCTCGTGCACCCCTCACATTGGCCTTGCTCTCCTGTACCAACGGGTAACGTTCTTTTGCCCATTATAATAGATAGGAAAAGGTTTTATGAACTGTTGGAGTGGGGTGCACTAGTACCCATGTCTTCCAAGTAGCTTTGTTTGATGCCATGTTGACATGACGGTGTTACTTCATTGTTTGAAGAATCAGAATTGAATTACAGTTTCAACCAAATTGGATTAGAATCAACTGGATCATTCTGACTAGATAAGAATCTATGAAAATGATAAATACTTAGCAAGTTGATGAAACTGTGATGCGTTAAGCCCAAGCTCTTTAGAAGATCTCGATTATGCTTATTTGAACCATGTTTAAATGAGAAATGGGAACAAAAGCAAAGGAGTTGATGTTGAAAGGTAGGGGTGTCAATTCCAAGCCCGCACCAGTAGGCCTGACCGAGCCCAACATGTCTATGGCCCAACCTAGACCGGCCGGATTAATAAACTTGTCTTGCTTAAGCCCGACCTGTTTATAAATAGGTAGTACACGGTGCAAGGGGTAAGCCCGATGTGTCTCCTGATCAGCCCAAACCGTTTACAAGCCCGACTCAGATCGACACGATTAGCCCGATATTTTATATAGGTATTTTGATTTTTTCGGCATAGAATAGGTATATATTGATATTTTTTTATCAATTATTGATTGTAATTAAGTATAATATATTTTCAAAATTGGTAATGATTTAACAAAATAAATTAAAGTATCTTCAATATAAGAAAAGTAAAGATTGTTTAAGGCCCGTTTAAAGCTTTATTGGTATATTATCTCATTTAAGGCTCGATTATAGTCTGATTAACTTGATTATGATAAGTCCGATTAAAGCTTGGAACTTGACCGAGCCTAACATGACACCGGCTAAGACCGACTCATTCCTTAAATAGATAGATCATGATCTGAGGACATAGGCCCACTAGGCCGAATTAAGCCCGACTGAGACCGGTCCAGCCCGACGGATTGACACCCCTATGAGAGGTATAAACTGGTCCCACATCATAAAACGGAAAGTGGCCAAAATCAAAAATCCAAAAGGAAATAGTAATATGATAGATTGAAAAAGTTGTTTCAGCCGCTGGGCATAGTGCGCTAGCTTCTGCTGTATCTTCAAACGAGTAATCAAAATCAAATTATCGATTTCAGCCAAATGGGATCAGAATCTACCAAATCATAATTGATTTCTAGGATTCTGTTGATTCTAGTTGCATCTGAATCCATGGAAATCGATTCCATTGACAATTCCACTTACTACCATGAAAAAGTGGATACACAAGTGAAGGAAATGATGTGGGTTAGCTATAAACTGGCCCCACATCATAGAACGGAAAGTAACCCAAGACCCAAAAGGGCGAGAGAGAGAGAGAGATGGGAATACGTTCTTGAGCCGGATGGTCTTGGCCTCAGTTTTGATTAAAAATTATGAGAGAAACAACACCACCCATTATGTTCTCCATACATAGCTCCTAACCAGGATGCTTATAAAAAACACCCCTAATTAACTCCTTCAAACCAAGGGTTGTTGTGTTTGGGTATGGGAACATGGACGAGTTGTATTTTTATTTGGATTTTGATTCTCTCTTGCACAAAAAAGAACCTAATACGCATTCGATAGCTGAAAACTCCTTAGGGTATACCTCCACGTTGGAGAGGATCTGAATCCTTCCTCTTCACAAAAAATATTGTTTCAATATAATTACCTCCGGATTACCTCTAACTATAACCATTTCACTAATATAGGATCAGGCCGGTATAAATATCCCCTCTAACATCAATAAAAATTGACTAATATGCTTGATCCAGTACCAATTTTTTAAACTATGATGACAACTTTTCAATATCTAATTTTATCTAAAAAAATTTGAATGACTGTTTTCTTTTCATATGAAATGACTTTACTGCCTCTCCGCTACATAATACTATTTTATCACATTAGTATACTCATCTATGCCTCATTTATGTCTTTCGCTCAATAAAATCTTATCCCATAATAAATAATAGAATCGAATTTTCCTAAGGCCACGATGTGCAACCTAGACAATAAGCTGTGTTTGATAATCAAGAGAAGAGAAGGGAAGAAAAAGAATAAAGAAAAAAGAAAAGAAAGTATAAAAATTGTACTTTTTCTTAGTTTAAGAAATTCTCTTTGTGTTTGAAATGTTCTGAATCAAAAGAAGATTATTTTTTGAATTTTAAAGTTCACCTTGGGAATGGTGAATTTTCTTTTGCTAAAAAAAAAAAATTGCCAAAAACAGAAAAAAATATAAGAACTTTTTTTTTTCTTTTAATGGCAACCAAACAAATATATTCTTTTTATTTTATTACCATTTCATTTTTTTTCCATTCTTTTTTTTTTCTTCTCTTTTCTAGATTTTTTTTTTCTTTTCTTCTCTTGATTACCAAACACAGCCTTTTGTAGCCAATAGAAGAGGAGAAAAGAAAAGAAAAGATGATTTAAGATTTTTTCTTTGTGCTTGCCATGTCATGATTCAGGAGAGGATTCAGCTTTTGAATTTCAAAATTCCCCTTTGAAATTGTGAAGTTTTCTTTTACTTTCGAAATAAAATTCTTATAAAAAACATAAGAAAATATGAGAAAATACAAAAACTTTTTTATTTCTTATATTTTCTTCTCTTCTAATGACAATCAAATACACATATTTTTTTTATTTTCTCATTATTCTATTTCATTTATTTTTTCTTTTTCTTTTTTTTTCTGAATTTTTTTTTTTCATTTATTTTCTTTCCTCCTCATGACTACCAAACACATGAAGTAAAACTTTGCTCTAAATAATGAAAAATCTTTACCCAAAAGTAAAATGGATAATCAAACCAGGTGGGCAATAGGAGGCAGTCTGGAACCACCACCATTTTCATAGACCGAAAATGGGTCTTCTCTCACTTCAGGGGAACAGGACAGAGAGGATACACATGGAATGAACGAATGATCTCATCCCATTCGAGGAGACAGTGGGCCCGCAGAGCCAAACGTTAATATATGAAAATTTCTGTACTCTATAATACTTTGGTGGGCCCACGCCGTACTAGAAGCCATCACAATATCACATCCCGGTTCCTAATCGCTCAGCCGCCGTCCTCTACTTTACACCGTGGCACTGATCTGTTTTTTTCCAAAAACCTTTCTTACTCCAATGCCCAAACCTAGGGAGAGGACCCCACAGGGCCACACTAAGAAAAATAAAAATAGTGAGAGAAAGAGAGAGGTCCAACAGGAAGTGTCACAAGTTCCAATTTCAACATGGGACCGCTCGATCTCTTTGAGAGAGCCTGAGACGGCACGGAACAGAAATGAAATGGCTATATCAATCAACGTTGCTCCACGTAATTTCTGTGTTTTTTTAATCACAAAAAAGATGCTCTACGTACGAAGCCTGACTTCACTACTATATTCATAAATTTGCATCGAGATCTACAATAATATTACTTATTCTTTGTAGAAAAAAAAAAAAAGATTACTTATTCAGTTATTCGTAATAAGATTATATTAAAGGAAAGAAGAATGTTTTGCATGGTGTAATCATCGTTGGTTTGTGTTAAAAAAAAAATAGTTGGTTTGTACTAAAAAAAAAAAAGAAATTTGAGGTTGTTTTGTGTATTGGAATCTTCTCAAATGACTCTCCAATCAGACATATGCATGTTGGGATCACATACAATTATTGAGCTTAGTTTTTTCCTCTTTTCATATATTATGGATTGAATTAATTAACTCGATTGGACCCACTTGACTAAATTGAACATTAGTAAGCAGTTTCTATCTCAAGCCCAATTCGATTAACCAATAGTGTCATATACTTGACTTAGCTTTTTCTCACAGGGAATGATCTATTTGCCCGAAGGAGAGAGATAGAGAATGAGAGGTGTTAGCAAACGTTTTGCTCTCAGACAAAAAATATTATCTCTAAATAGTGTTATCTTAGTGCGGAATCTTAAAATGATGAAAATCGATTAGATCTGACCAAGATCGTCAATTGACAGCCCCAATTGGGAGGATGTTACTTGTTAGTAGCCTTCGTTATTATCCATTGGTTTTTTATATATTATGGTGATATCTCAATGAAATTATTTTGGTATGTTATGGGGTGCGGGGCTCCTCTATTGTGTAATAGAGGCGACAAGTTAGATTCAATATCTTGAAGTGTCTCAAGGTGCATATCCACTTGTTGAATTGTATGCCAGGACGTTCCATAGCGTTGAATTTGAGCTGCAATCTCTATTGCGATAGGAGAACAGAATCCTGTTACAGGCCCACAATGACATGTAATGAATCCAATCTTTCTTGTCGATCGTTATTGGAAGGGTACTGTTGTAAATTCTCTATGATTTGGTAAAGTTTCAACAGAAGACAACGGACGATGAAAAACTATCGACTTTGTTTGGAAATGGCATATCCGACGGTGATAAGTGGGTCATGATTCACGAACCCTTTAAGCCTTTAAGGTGGTCTAAGTGTCTAACACTCTAAACTGTCCCCGTGGGGACCACTGGAGGGATCCAAAGGACTTAAAAGGTCGTTTTCCGAGCGACGGGCACTGTAGCAAAATGCCACATCAGCACTTTCGTGTAGGTTCAATGAAGCTAATTATGGAAATCGGTGGGTAGGTGGGACCCAGTAGTCACCGCCCTTGCATTTGCCGCTTCTGAGCCCCCTTGGAGTTTGGTCTACGTCCGTATCACATCAGAAAAAGAAAATGGCAGCCAACCCCATTTGGTACACTGGCTAAAACGGAAGATTATGAGAAATTAATTATTTATTCATTAATTTAAAAAAAAAAAGGAAAATTAACATTTTAACTTCATTGGAGCATTAACCCTTGGCTTTCACGATTGTACAGAAAAACTACTGTTCTGTCTCAAAGATTTTTAATTTTATAGTTCAATTACATAATTACATGTCAAATGATATTTTTTTTTTGGATAATTTCTCTCCACAAGGAAAAAATCTCTATATTCATCATATCTCATCCTTTAAATCGATAAAAAAAAAAAAAAAAAAGAGTATTTCAGACTATAAACAATAAAGGATAAAAATTCATAATAAATTCATAGATTAAATTGATCATTCTACCCTTCATTGATTGAACTGATAGAATACACTCATTGGGTGTTTTCTATCTACGTGATCCCTATTATCGGGCAAGAAATACCCTCCCTTATTGAATGGATTTACAATTTGATTATCTTTTGAATAAGTTGCTTTGCAAATTTAGGGCTTGAATATTTGTTTTGTCAAACAGATTTGACCTTGTTAGAAATTTTGAAACATTATATTAGTATATATAATTAACTTACACTTAAAATAAAATTATAATTTATTACAAATAAAAAGAAGAGATATTGTTGGGAAAAAAAAAAAAAAAAAAGGAAGAAGAAGAAGATTATGGCATGCACAACAGCATATTGGGCAGAAGATGTTGCCATGTGATAATTATTCTGATAATCCTCAAAGGATTTCCTTGCTTTGCACCTTCAAGTTTCTATTCCAAAAAATACAAAGTAGATATTATTGGACTGAATTTTTCTTTACCCACGGTGAAATTAAAACCTCTTAATTTGTAAGATCTGATAATTCTGATTGGACTGAAAAAATATATTTTGAACCTTCAAAATTGGGAATTGAAATTAATATTGATGACATTCACTGTTCTAGTTGAAATCCAATCATAATGTCAAGTCATTTAATTGTGATTATAAGTCTCACCACAGTGGCATTTCAGTCATTTAATTGTGATTACAAGTCTCACCACCCAGTAACTATAATAGATTCTGACCAAAAAAAAAAACCTATAATAGATTAAGTGGACCAAGAAATTTAATGGACATATTAAGTGTAATTCTGATTTTACCTTAATTTAGGGTTAATTAGAAGGTGGCCTTTAAAAAAAAAATAATAATAATTTTCTATTCTGTTTATAGATCTAGATCAAGTGCATGGCATGATGGTAAGTTACCTACAAACCCTACCGCACAAAACACAGTCACACACTCAAAGAAAACCTATGATGGATGTGCTGAAAACACCCACCACCATTTGGCATTTCCAGCTCGATTTGTACAAAAAGTTACAATAATTACCATTAGAAAACTCATCCATCGACCCATCAACCAATCTACCATTAATACTTTCTCTAAGATTGCTACTACCCATTCCAATGCCCTCAATGTCATCACTGATATTATATCTCAATTTGCTAAGATTCTTTGGGTATGTGACCAAACACTATTTTATTCTCCCTTTAATTCTTACCACCTAGACAACTACCTCTCTCTCTCAATCAATTCTAGGCCTCTCTAATCTCTATAAATACCTCTCTCATAGATCATCTCTTTACTCAATTCACCATTACAGTTCATCTTCCTTGCCTGTAACTCCATTCTTTCAATCTTCTTCTAGTTCTGTTGTTGTGTTCTACACTTTCTTCCCTTTAGAGTTCCAATGGCCACTGCTGAGGTAACAATCTAAACCCATGGTTTTTATTCAATTCTTCAAGAAACCCATTTAACAGTTTTGTATGAAATGAACTGGGTTGATCTTTAAATGATGATCTGATTTGTTATACTCATCTTTTGACAGGTAGCACAAGCGACAACTGCATTACCAGAGAAGGAGTCTATTCCTGAGGAGTTGAGTAAGACTGAAGAGCCAACCAAAGAAGAAGTTGCAGCATCACCGGAGACAGTTGCAGAGCCATCCACAGAAGAAACTGCAGTAACACCAGAGCCAGTGGCAGAGGAAGAACCAAAGGAAGTAACAGTTGATGTGGTGAGTGAGGAAACAGCTGCTCCTGTAGTTGATGAAGCACCTAAGGAAGTAGTGGAAGAAGCAAAAGAGGAAGCTAAAGAAGAAGCAACTAAGGAAGAGCCAGTGGCAGAGACCAAAGAAGAAGAGGAGAAGGAGGTGCCTGCAGCAGAGCCACCTGTGGTAGTGGAGGAGACCAAGGAAGAAGCCAAAGATTCCGGCGAGGTAGTGACAGCTCCACCGGAGGAGACTCGAGCCAAAGAAGAGGAAGTGAGCACTGAAACTCCAGTGGAGAAGACAGAGGAATAGAATACTATGGAGATGCAAATGTGAGAGTGACAGTGTGGGGTAGTTCTTTGGTTTAGACTGCTTATGTGGTGGTTTGATAGTGATATATTAATTTGGATCTTTCTAAGATAAGATGTAGGTAGAGTGGGGAACCTATTGGAAGCTAGGAATAGTAATAAACCTCTTGGGCCCACAAATCACATATCAGTGTCTACGTGGCAAACTTTTGTTGGAAGATGAGTTGTATATCTTTTCTGCCATGTGGTGCGTAGTGTTGCTTTGTTGGATCCAAGTAAGGTAGATTTGGTGTTTATGATGTAAGTTAATATAGAGTATAATAATAGTAATAAAATATTATTATTATTCAGTGAATTTTATGGAATGTTTCATCTTTGTGAAGCATTCTGCTAAATATAATATAATATTTGAATAAGTGAATCAAGACCGTCTGATGGTGTTGATGAACCATTTCTTATTAAAAAGCCTATGGTATTGCTTGCTGTGCATCATGTGGTTTCACATGCATTGGGAATGTTTGTGCCTGGCATGTCACGTTGCCTTAAATAGAAATAAAGAGTTAGAAATCATACCAAACACCTTTGAAAGGAGAATTGTCTGGTGAGAGTTAATGATGAGTCTACGGTCTAATTATACTACCAGATCACTTTTGATGGAGAGATTCTCTCTCTCTATTTTTTTTTTGCTGTAAAGATGGAGAGATTCTCTACTTAATCCTCACCATGGGTGAAGGAAAAAATTAGTCCTTGTGGTAAATCATAATTTTTTGAACCACATAAAGGCTTTTAGATGTAACTTTCTGAAGAAATTATCACTAATTGCATAAGACTACATCTCGTAAAAACTTTTTATATTTGAAACTCACAATGTCATGAAACTTCATGAACTATTAATGAAATGGCATCTCTTGGAATCAAAGGACCATAATCCAAGATGGCAACTTTGGAAGTGGAGAGAACAACAAACTGGAACTAACAAACATCAAAGGATTCAAAATGAATGACCTAGTGGTTTTACGATTGAAGGGATTTCGAAGAAAAGGTTCAATTCCTTTTCGATAGATAATGTATGTCATGAAAAGTACCAGAGAAATTGACCTGCAAATGAGATCTCTTTTATAGATCCTTCCCTCCCCCCTCCCTTCCTCTCTCGTTCTTTTTTCTTAAGTGCAAACTTATATGAAGGTTTATACAAATTTGTACCATAGAGGGTTTTACAAGCAAAGGCTTTTCTTCTTTCCGATACCTAGTTTTTTGGGCAAAATATCACACATTATTTATGTGCAGAATCTTTCGCATGCCCTATTACAAAATGTGAGTGCTCATACATTTTTTTTTTCCTTTTTTCATTTAATCTATATTAAAAACTGGCCCCACATGAATTATACATTTTTGTGAACACATTTTTTTTTTTAATAAAAAAAAATGGACATATAGACTCCAAAGACCCTTATGCACATATCAAATTTCTAACAAAAAATGGAGTTAATTAAGGGAATAAATTTTTTGAAAATTCATTGAAAAAATAATACAGTCAAAATTACCACATCACCTATCCACATGGCAAAATTGATGTTAAACTAAAGAAACTCTTTAGTCTTGCCAAATTAGAAAAATGTAGTTCTTTACCAAAACCAGGACTCAGGTAGTCTCATGGTTTTAAAATATTTATCTTGAAAAATGGTGCTAGAATTCTTTATTTAAATGCAGGTTTTGTGTATTACTTAAGAAAACTCGCAATTAAACATCACTAACAGATCCACTCATGCATCTAATACAGGACTTCTCGTTAAAAGGATTGGAGCTGGTTTGCTTGCTTAAGCCCAGACCATTCAATATAGGGAAGCATAGTGGCCCACATAGGAGCCCATTTATTAATTGGGCAGGTTCAGGTGACCATGCATGTGACCAGGAAGCTTCCTTGGTTGGATGGATTTGCTTGTTATACGTCCACAGGCCACAGTCTCCATTGATTAAGACCATTAATCAAAGTCTTCTGATTATCTATATATTATTTTTTTTTTTTTCAGTTAAAGAAAAATATAAATGTGCAATGTATTATCTATGGGCGGATTTTTTTTCAGCGAGAGGGCCCCTGCGCCCAAACATAGGGGTAAGTGACTTAGGAGGGATAGGATTATCATTTCACAACCCCTATGTCTGTGGCAGAGTAGCCACTCGTGGACAGAAAACTTTGTTCCATTATCTACCAAAAAAAAAAAAAATTTCTTTTAAGGGTAATATAAACCGATTAAAATCAACAAATCAACCATGAAATGATAATCTTAAACCATATATCAATAGGCTTATGCTTAGGCCTAGGCTTAATGGGAGATGTATTGGACAAGTGATGATTCATAATGTATGTAAAAAAGTAATGAATATCAAGAAAATTCCTTGCAATATATACTTAATTTATAAAATTCTATAGAATTTAGAAACATAAAAACAAATCCAAAAAAAAAAATTGATTGGTGGATATTGCACAATCAATGAATGAAAGATTAGGGACATATCCCTTTTTTTTCACACCACATAAGTTCCATTGAAGATAAACCCCATGAATAAAATATGATTCTAAGTCACGGATCAATCCCTACTTGCATGTGACTACATCTGGTAAACTTTTGGAATCATGAAACTTCATAAACTCCTAATGAAATTTGGAATTTGTGTTTAAATTTGGCTTCTTGTTGATATAGACAATTTCCTAGATATTCTTAATGTCAGAATTACCACATCATCCTTCCACACTGTAAAATTTAGTGTTGGACTAGAGAAACTCTGTAGTTATCTCGTCTATTTAGAAACTTTTTTTTTCTTAAAATTAATTCTCCAAAATCAGGACATAGTCAGTTATTCTCATGGTTTTGAAATATTTATCTGCCTGAAAAATAGTTTTAGAATTCTTACTTAAAAATGAGGTTTTGCGTATTTCTTGAGAAAACTGTCGCAAGTAAACATCACTTAACAGATCCACCTAATGCCAGGACTTCTCATTAAAAGGATTAAGCCCAACCCACTAAAATAAGGAAAGTTTAGTGGCCCACATTAGAGCCCATTTACAACTGGGCAGGTTCAGGTGACATTTACTATGCATGTGACCAGGGAACTTCCTTGGTTGGATGGATTTCTTTGTTATATACCCAGAATGGGCTCCATTCATTAAGACCATCAATCATGGGGCTTTAGTTATTTATGTATTGATTAAGATATTTCTCCCCTTTTAAGGGTAAAAATAAACTTATGAAAACCAAGTAATCAAGCTTGATAATCTAAAATCATGTATCAATAGGCTTAGGCTTAAAGGGGGATGCATTGAGGATTGTGTGGATAGGCGCATGTTCTCAAGTTCGATTCTCCATCCGTGCATCTGCAATTTAATTGGAAAACATGGCGGGGGGTTGTTGCACTAGTCTCCCTAAGGATTAGTTGAGGTGTGTGTAAGCTGGCCTAGACACCTTGGTTAACACACACAAAAAAAAGGGGGGGGGATGCATTGCTTCTCTCTCTCTCTCTCTCTCTCTCTCTCTCTCTCTCTCTCTCTCTCTCTCTCTCTCTCTCTCTCTGTGCCATGGATCTAGTGCATAGTGCACTGGTTGCAACCTCTGCTTGAAGAGGAGGAACTAGGAGTGTGAATGATCTAAGGATCGACTCCTGTCATATGTGTTCCCTCCTTCCCCTCTAGTGTGTGTGAGTAAAGTCCCATGGGCAGAAAGTAATAGCAAAAAAAAGAAAAAAAAAATGTGTGTCACTTGGGTTGATTTGGGCCTACCAAGTACAATCCAAAAGAGACTGGACCACGACCAGGGGTGGAGTTTTTTGGTTTTGGGTTGGGCCTTGGCTTTAAAAACATAGAGCCCAAGATTAAGTTGATGTCTTGGGCAACCTGAACCAAAAGAACCAAAAGCTTATAGTTATGAAATAATATATGGATGAAGTTTCTATTCACCTACAACAATCTTTCCACATGAACACGATAGCCACTAGGTCAGAGCCAAATGATGTGACTCATAGCAGAGCTTTCAAATATACAGCACATGGAGAGATTTATGTCATTGAATTGGGTTGGGCTGTTAATGGTGCTTTAGAAAGTGGCAAAAAGGTGAAAGAGTAATGAGTAGCGGTGAAAGTGGAAGACAAATGGGTGTATATTTCAATTCATGTTTAGTTGTGAAATGAAAGTGTGTACTTGGTGTAGGGGTATCAACCGGTTGGGTAGGGCTGGTCTTGGTTGATCTTAATCGGGTTTGATCACTTGAAAATCTTGAACGTCTGTTAAAGCAAACAGGTCTAGCTTTGAGGGGCATGGTACGATTTATAATCGGGCCGGTCGGTGTAGAGTTTTAATCAGGCTTTCTTAAACGGGTCTTAACGGGGCTACGAACCTATTTAAGTCTAAATAGGTTCTAAATATGCTTTAAATGTGTCTACCCTAAAATTCTTTTCTTAAGTTGGTTGAATGCCCAGAAATATGTGAGGCAAATCTTTAATAAAAAAAGAGAAATGATATGAAATTATGGTTGATCTTACAAGGAAAATAAGAAATTATGACTTTTACAACTTACAAACTAAAGCTTAATTAAATCAAATCCTATTACAAAGTAAATGGTAAGAAAGCTTAATTTGTTTCTTACTAGTAGTGGCAAAATAGGAATTTTATGTAATATTAAATGGGGTCGGGCTAGGTCGGGTTACAACGAGTCGGTTCAAGTCGGGCATATAAACGAGTCCGTTCGATCGGGTGCCAGATGGGCTAGCTACTTGCACCGTGAAAGCCCATTTAATAAATGCCCGACAAGTTTATTAATCAGGCCTGTCCAGGTCAGGCCGTAAACGTGTCGGGCTCAGTCGAGCCTACCGGGGCCGCTTAGAATTGACACCCCTAACTTGGTGCCACTCACATGGGGTGTTTAATGCTTTTCATTACTTTTAATAAAAATTGAATGATTCTTTTTAACCTTGGTATGACTTGATTCATGCTATTGTGGGGTCAGTATAGGCCCACGGGACTAGTCAGGCGGAAGGCCTGAATACCCGTCGTTAGCAAGAAAAAGAAAAAAAAAATGTTCTAGATTTAAAAGGTGTAGAAAAGGTAGATGGAACTAGGAACCACTCATTTATTAACTCAAAAAAGGAGCATCACAAAGTTTTGGTTGAATTTTGTGACAAGCCTCGTTGGGAATATATGAAAAAATGTTGAAAATGATGCAAATTTCGAGTTATTTGATCTCCCTTGGATTCATGGTTATAGATATCGATATTGGATCGGTCACAATTGATACCAATCGACTGTATATTATATTGATGGTATCAAAACAAGGGAGGATGATAATGGTTAACAATCTTATTCGCAAATAATCTGATCTAACACAGTTTTCAATACGTGTCCTAATACGGTGAACTAAATCCTTGCTTGGACTATATAGTTATTTCAAAATTTTCGATTATATAATATAAGATTGAACAAGATTCTCTAAGACTAGGGAAGGCACATTAGAACTCTTTTCTCTCTCTCCTCTTACATAAAATGACCTTCCCCCTCCAATACTGATACCTGCTCAATTCTCAATTAAATATCAATATCGAACCAAAGGTAAAATCATTAAAAATCTATTTTTTTAAATAAAAATATAAGGGTAAAATCCATTGATCCTAATCAGATTAATCCAGATCAATCTTGAGATTCAAAACTCTCAGAGGGAGAAGGTTCTAAAACTCAAGATCGATCAAAATCGATACTGATCCAAATAACCTTGGATGAGATCGTATTAGACAGATTTATTTTTCCTTTTTAATAAAATAATTTTTATTAATATTTTACCCTTATGTCTTACTTGTGGATCGATATTGGATTGGTCTACGCCGATACTACTAAATTGTGTTCCTTTCATTTTAGAGCGGTTATTCTCTACAGCGAGTGCGACGGTGTGGTACGTGAGCATCGGATGGTTCAGAGCATCCAGGCACGCGCCCTGTGGTAGTCTCGACCATCTGATACTCACCTTACCACCACACTCATTGTAGAGGATGTTTTCACTCCGTTTTAATCACAAGCTCACAAACGATTATCCTTTGCAGTGAGTGCGACGGTGCAGTAAGCATCGGATGGTCAAGATCATCCGAAGACGTGCCCCAAGATTATCTCAACTATCCAATGATCATCGCACGACCGCCCTCATTGCAAAGGATAATTTTTTGAGGCTCACAGCCGATTAGTCCACGCATGCAGCTACGTGGGTCCCTTCACCCATGCCCCAACAAACCCACCACCTGATTACCATGTGCAGCGGCACTCTCCGTTTATCTATCTGATGCTTCGGCTGCTTCGGCTGTTTGTAAGCTTCTTCCTACACTGACCCGACCAAAGCCAGCCAACCAGAGTCAACTGTCAACCATAATCTTCTTTCCAATATTCCTTGAATTCTAAGCTTACTTTGTTGTACTTATGTCAACTTATTATGTTACTACCCTACATTATTATTATTATAAAAATTATGCATCGATCTACTTTATAAATTATGTATTCATGGCCATGAGTTAAGGGCTCCTTTTATATATATATATATATATATATATATCTTATTATTAAAATCATCTAGATTTCATCACCCCAAAAAATATTTACAAGTACCTAGATTTGTGATTATTTAATGTATCATTGTATCTTAGTTTAGGTGCATAATTAGTAAGACAATGACCTCCCCCTTCTTCTTTGGAAATGTCTCTCCGTTTGACTCGGGCTTGTTGTTCTACACATATCTTTCTTTCTATGGTTTACCTTTTTTCTACTCTATTGAAAAGTAAATGATGACTTATGAATTTTGTAGATGAGTTAATCGCGTTAAAGGCTTTCGCTAGGTATTCTAAAGAAGAAAGAAACAATTATTCCTCAACAACAACAACAAATGAAAGACAAATGGACATCTTATTCTTAAAAACCTATGGTTGTAGATGGCTTTTCTTTTCTTTCTTTCTTT